>NC_080540.1:141411919-141714949 GCF_028640845.1 Ahaetulla prasina
AGAAACAATCTGAGAAAGTACATTAGGCCAATTTTGGGATTTTACATTCCAGTGAACCCCTTAAACCTTTGATCGCTTCAGAATTTTTTAAAAAACACTGAGCTGGTCTAAGTTCACAACATAAATAATGCAAACTTGTTCTTGTGAATCTGAACCTCAGTTATGCATTTATTTCATTGTTGAACTAAAGAAGTTCCTTGTCCTATTTAGCTACCACCATTGCTTTCAGCAAAGAAACTACATTTAAAGCTAATTTGGAACATTGGCTGTCTACAGCTCATTTCACGTTGATGTCTAAACTGCAGATATAGAATAGAATAGAATAGAATAGAATAGAATAGAATAGAATAGAATAGAATAGAATAGAATAGAATAGAATTTTATTGGCCAAGTGTGATTGGACACACAAGGAATTTGTCTTGGTGCATATGCTCTCAGTGTACATAAAAGAAAAGATACGTCCATCAAGGTACAACATTTACAACACAATTGATGATCAATATATCAATATAAATCATAAGGATTGCCAGCAACAAGTTATAGTCATACAGTCATAAGTGGAAAGAGATTGGTGATGGGAAATACATCTGTCTGCAGCATGATGTTGTCACTCACAGGATGATATTGTGTATGTCACACGAAGTTCAAGTAGAAGCAAGATGCAACAGAGGCACAATGGCCGCTGTTTCTATCTTGTAATCACCTAAAATTTCCCTCTCTCCATTAAGTTAATGACCAATAGAAACAATCTGAGAAAGTACATTAGGCCAATTTTGGGATTTTACATTCCAGTGAACCCCTTAAACCTTTGATCGCTTCAGAATTTTTTAAAAAACACTGAGCTGGTCTAAGTTCACAACATAAATAATGCAAACTTGTTCTTGTGAATCTGAACCTTAGTTATGCATTTATTTCATTGTTGAACTAAAGAAGTTCCTTGTCCTATTTAGCTACCACCATTGCTTTCAGCAAAGAAACTACATTTAAAGCTAATTTGGAACATTGGCTGTCTACAGCTCATTTCACGTTGATGTCTAAACTGCAGATATAGAATAGAATAGAATAGAATTTTATTGGCCAAGTGTGATTGGACACACAAGGAATTTGTCTTGGTGCATATGCTCTCAGTGTACATAAAAGAAAAGATACGTTCATCAAGGTACAACATTTACAACACAATTGATGATCAATATATCAATATAAATCATAAGGATTGCCAGCAACAAGTTATAGTCATACAGTCATAAGTGGAAAGAGATTGGTGATGGGAATATGTTGGCATTTCATTGTCATGCTATCTGAGAACGAAAATTCAAGTAGATATTACACACTACTTGAGCACACCTCTAGAATGCAACTAAGTGGGCATGTACCAGTGGTGGGTTGCTACCGGTTCACCCCAGATTGGGCGAACTGGTAGCGGCAGTGGCAGGAGGCTCTGCCCACCCGCCTGGACACTTTTGCGCATGCACAGAAGCGTCGTGTGTGAGCGTGCGCGCACCCACGAGCAAACCAGTAGTGATGGAGAAATTTAGGAGGGAAGGTTTGAGGGTGAGATGCGGGCAGTGCAGAAAGAGAGGAGACGACAGGCAATGCTGTGCTTGGACTACAGATGGATAAAATGTCTTATTTCCTTAGGTTTCAAAATTTGGAAGAAGTGGACCAAGAAGACTTGAGAGATGTTGTGACTAAATTGTTGGGAGAATTTCTTGGGAGAGGTGTTGATTTCATGAATTGGGATGGAGAAATTTAGGAGGGAAGGTTTGAGGGTGAGATGCGGGCAGTGCAGAAAGAGAGGAGACGACAGGCAATGCTGTGCTTGGACTACAGATGGATAAAATGTCTTATTTCCTTAGGTTTCAAAATTTGGAAGAAGTGGACCAAGAAGACTTGAGAGATGTTGTGACTAAATTGTTGGGAGAATTTCTTGGGAGAGGTGTTGATTTCATGAATTGGGATGTGGATCGAGTTTATAGAGTTAATTCGCAATATGCACGCATGCAGTTCCCAGAGAGGTTCATGTCAAATTTGTGAGAAGAGAGACGAGAGATGAAATTCTTAGAAAACATAGGAGTGGGGCACTGATTTACAGGGGCAGGGAGATAGCCATTCTGAGGCAGATTCCCAGACAGGTACGTGAAAAAAGAAAGAAATATTATTTTTTGTCAAGCAAATTGTACCAGAAGGGAGTGGGCTTCAGATGGCTGATGCCAGAGGGATTGATGATTTTCCGGGAGGGCATTACGAAAAAAATCAGTACAATTGCGGAGGCTACGGCCTATGTGGAGGAACACAAAGCCCTCCTGGAATCAGATGACCCAGGAATTGAAGAAGGGGAGGTTATAGATCATGGGGCGGAAGCGGCTGCCGCTGTTGCGGCCCTGGAGTTGGGTCAGGCTGAACCCAGAGTTCTGAGATCCAAAACTAGGAAGTGATAAAGATATTTGGGATTGTGTTGGTTTTCCTTATTCTCTTTAGTACGATATTCTGTTTATTCTTGACCCTTCTTTATTACGTATTTAAAATTTGTAAACTTAGCTACTTCATGTTACCTGCTTGCCATATGGCTGTTGTATGTGTTAAAAAATTTGAGTAAAATTCTTATTTTAGATAAGAAAAATGAAAATTTACCATACCTGATATGTATTTGTATAAACCTTTTTTTTGACTGAAAGAGATTGGTGATGGGAATATGTTGGCATTTCATTGTCATGCTATCTGAGAACGAAAATTCAAGTAGATATTACACACTACTTGAGCACACCTCTAGAATGCAACTAAGTGGGCATGTACCAGTGGTGGGTTGCTACCGGTTCACCCCAGATTGGGCGAACTGGTAGCGGCAGTGGCAGGAGGCTCTGCCCACCCGCCTGGACACTTCTGCGCTTGCACAGAAGCGTCGTGTGTGAGCGTGCGCGCACCCACGAGCAAACCAGTAGTGATGGGTTTTGAAACCTGCCCCTGGCATGTACCATTTCATTTAAATTAAAGCAGGGGTCTCAAAACTTGAAGACTTGCGGACTTCAACTCCCAGAATTCCTCTCACAGTATTGCTGGCTGAAGAATTCTGAGAATTGAAGTCCACAAGTCTTAAAGTTGCCAAGTTTGGAGACCCTTGAATTAAAGCAACCCCTTTCCCCTGTGGTCACTGATTGAAAATGGATTTATTGATGCTAATCAACAAACACTCCCATGTCCTTGCAGTTCAGACTGGCTACTAATGTAGCTGAAGTTAACTGATGCTCATTTCCTCTTTTAAAGATTAAAGATGCCGCAAGTGGTTGAACCTGATTTTTCTCCTTAAAATACAAAAAGGTATTGGAAGCAGTACTTGAATTGAAATTCACACCTCTTAAAGTTGTTGAAGTTGAGAACCACAGCTCTAGAGAAATATCAACCAATTTTCTAGCAACACTATACATGCACACCATATGTTATAATCTGCATGTGAGAAATGACAAAAATCCTAAATCTCATGACATGACTCTTGGGATGCAATACATCTTAGAGGAGGTACTCTTAAACCTAATACTTAATTCTATCCCTTTTTGATGAATCTCCCTTGCCAAGGCCTCTATTTTTAGTTACCTTTTCCTAGATCAGGCTTTTGAATTGAAAAGCCTGATCTAGGCTTTTGTATGAAGTATGTATGAATATATGAAGTATGCAGTAGAGTACCCCAAGGTTTTGTTTTAGGCCCAGTACTCTTCAACATCTTCATCAATGACTTGGACAAGGGGATAGATGGGGAACTCATCAAATTTGCAGATGACACCAAGCTGGCAGGAATAGCCAACCCTCCAGAAGATAGGCTCAAGATACAGAAAGATCTTGACAGACTTGAACATTGGGCACTATCTAACAAAATGAAATTTAACAGTGAATAAAGTAAGGTTCTACATTTAGCCAAAAAAACCCACAAAATGCACAGGTACCGTATATGTGGTACCTTGCTCAATAGTAGTAACTGTGAGAGGGATCTTGGAGTCCTAGTGGACAACCATTTAGATATGAGCCAGCAGTGTGCAGCAGCTGCCAAAAAAGCCAACACAGTTCTTGGCTGCATAAACAGAGGGATAGAATCAAGATCACGTGAAGTGTTAATACCACTTTATAATGCCCTGGTAAGGCCACACTTGGAATACTGCATTCAGTTTTGGTCGCCACAATGTAAAAAAGATGCTGAGACTCTAGAAAGAGTGCAGAGAAGAGCAACGAAGATGATTAGGGGATTGGAGACTAAAACATATGAAGAATGGTTGCAGGAACTGGGTATGTCTAGTTTAATGAAAAGAAGGACTAGGGGAGACATGATAGCAGTGTTCCAATATCTTAGGGGTTGCCACAAAGAAGAGGGAGTCGGGCTGTTCTCCAAAGCACCTGAGGGTAGAACAAGAAGCAATGGGTGGAAACTAATAAAGGAGAGAAGCAACTTAGAACTAAGGAGAAATTTTCTGACAGTTAGAACAATTAATAAGACTTGCCTGCAGAAGTTGTGAATGTTCCAACACTGGAAATTTTTAAGAAAATGTTGGATAGCCATTTGTCTGAAATGGTGTAGGGTTTCCTGCCTGGCAGGGTGTTGGACTAGAAGACCTCCAAGGTCCCTTCCAACTCTGTTATTATGTTATGTTAAAAGTGGTCCAAACAAAGAGGACAAGGTGTGTCCAATGACCTTTGTACCCTCTGATCTTGTATTGGGTTCTCACCACAAACCCATATTTTGGCTTTCTGACCTATCATCTATAGAGGTAAAATGGTGGCTTGCAGGTTTGCGTCTGTGATTTCATCTGCATGTAGATAGATTTCAAAAATATGCAATATTTCCTTTTAGGGGGAAAATTGCAGGCTGGGCTCCCTGCTTATCTTCTCTCCAGGAACTTATAGAAGGGGAACCTGAAGGCTCTTGCTCCAGTTCATACCAAGTTGGACTGAATAGCCCTTGAAACAGAAAGGTATTCCGTAAAATATGATCTACCGTCACCCAAATGTTTCCTTTTCTCCCTCTAAGGTGCCTTCACAGTCCTTCTTTTGAGATAGAGAAGGAACATCAACTCTGTTTTTATGGAGTCACTGCTGCTTCTCTTTTTCCTTTTGTTTCAATTTCTTCTGTTCCAAAAGCCAAATTCTGGAAGTTAATGGCACCTTTTCTGTTTCTCTTAGTTGATGAAGAGCCTGAGCCCCTCTTTCTCTGTCTCTCTCTTTCTCTGTCTCTCACCCTACCACATGAATGTGGCTACTAATTCTTTTCTGGTGTTGATGCTGTCTTCTAAAACACGCATAGATTTGGTGGATTTTCCAAGTGCTTCTACTGTTCTGTAGCTGAAGCAGAAGGTTCATCAGCCTCCTGTGCCTACTGGCACAAACAGAAAGGCTGCATGGAGCTATTTTCATTCATCAGCTGCCTGACAGGGTCTAGCTCTCCCCCAGTCTGGGGGCAAATATGGGCTTGAAGTATACTAAAACCTTTGCTATACTAAAGTATTATGTTTGCACACTAAACGGTGTGGCATGATGTTTGTTTCTAATTTATGTGAGTTAAACCATTATGGATTGTGTTAGATAAGAAACAAGTGAAATATAGCCAACTGGCAGCATCTAATTAACTTTGGTCTTGAAAATGAAAACAAAGTCAGATGTGGTTAATACTTCAGTGGGAGATCACTACAAGCAATAAATTGTAGGCTAGGCTAAAAAATAAATAAAATTTTTGGGAAGAAGATAATGACTAACTAATTCCATACTGTTGCCCAGAAAACTATACACATTCATGAATTCACCAAGAGTCAAGATTGATTTTTTAAAAACCTTTATTAGCCTATAAAGCAGACAGCTACCAGATGGGGGCAAAGGTTTGCTGCTCTAGTCATCCTCTAGATCGGTGTTTACTAAGTTTGAGAAACAACAAACTAGGTTTTTTTCAATCTAGATAGGGTATAATCCTTCCTTTATAGCTCATTCAACAAATCATACAGTTAAAACTTTCTGACCTTGCATCATGTATAAATCAATGGCTAGTTTAAGCCTGAAAGTTATCTGTTCTAAGAAAATGTAATTTGTCAATAATAATAATAATAATAATAATAATAATAATAATAATAATAATAATAATAATAATAATATCATCAGAGTTGGAAGGGACCTTGGAGGTCTTCTAGTCCAACACCCTGCCCAGGCAGGAAACCCTACACCATTTCAGACAAATGGCTATCCAACATTTTCTTAAAAATTTCCAGTGTTGGAGCATTTACAACTTCTGCAGGCAAGTCGTTCCACTGATTAATTGTTCTAACTGTCGGGAAATTTCTCCTTAGTTCTAAGTTGCTTCTCTCCTTGATTAGTTTCCACCCATTGCTTCTTGTTCTACCCTCAGGTGCATTGGAGAATAGTTTGACACCCTCTTCTTTGTGGCAACCCCTGAGATATTGGAACACTGCTATCATGTCTCCCCTAGTCCTTCTTTTTATTAAACTAGACATACCCAGTTCCTGCAACCATTCTTCATATGTTTTAGCCTCCAGTTCCCTAATCATCTTTGTTGCTCTTCTCAGCACTCTTTCTAGAGTCTCAACATCCTTTTTACATCGTGGCGACCAAAACTGAATGCAATATTCCAAGTGTGGCCTTACCAAGGCATTATAAAATGGTATTAACACTTCACGTGATCTTAATTCTATCCCTCTGTTTATGCAGCCCAGAACCGTGTTGGCTTTTTTGGCAGCTGCTGCACACTGCTGGCTCATATCTAAATGGTTGTCCACTAGAACTCCAAGATCCCTCTCACAGTTACTACTGTTGAGCAAGATACCACATATACGGTACCTCTGCATTTTGGGGATTTTTTGGCTAAATGTAGAACCTTACTTTTTTCACTGTTGAATTTCATTTTGTTAGATAGCGCCCAATGTTCAAGTCTGTCAAGATCCTTCTGTATCTTGAGCCTATCTTCTGGAGTGTTGGCTATTCCTGCCAGCTTGGTGTCATCTGATGTTTGGAAATTAATTTAATTTAATTAATTTTAAGCAATAGACATAAATGAATAATACTATGTGTACTGATAGACTAAAGTGTTATTTCTCCAAAAGCAGCAAAAATGATTGTTATCTGAAAGTCATATCTCAATTTTGTGACAAAAGGGTAGAGGTCTGAACAGGGAGGAAGTATGTAGGATAATAGGAAATTCCTAATTTTACCTGTTACGAACCACTTCCTCTCCCACAGTTCCTTTTAATTTTAAATTAGTTCATCAAACACTAAAATTAAATTTCAATTTACTGGGAGCTTTGCATGCTATATTTAATGGATTGCCTGATATTTCATTTAGCCATTATTTCACTTCAGGGTGATACTTACATAAGGCTTTTAAAATTAGCACCGCCTTTCAAGCTGAGAGGGTCAGAACAGAGTTTGCATGCCATAAAAAGCTTCTTATCAAAGCTTATTTCCTCAGACCTACCTTTCATCTTTTATAATATTTACTTTGCAAATCCTTGAACTTAAAAGCGTTAAAACAGGTTAAGGGAGGGAGACAGAGAGAGCGAGAGAGAGAGAGAGCAGAAGCAGGAGCTAAGATACATTGAATTTAGATTATCAGTGGCCTGTAAAAAGTTGTAAATAAGGATAAAACAATTTAGGGCATTTTCAGAATGGTAAAAACACATAGCAGGATGGAAATCCTCTCTCCTTCCTGTTAATGTCAGAGGAGAGAAGGTGCTCTTGACTTAAGGCTCAGGCATGAACAGGAAAAGGCAAAGATTTCGATCTTCTCTCTATATAAAAATATGGTAGGAGGAAAAAATCCATCTCTTGGAGAAACACCACCACTACATCAACATACTAAGTTAGATAGATCAGTGTACTGACTTGTTATAAGGCAGTTCATATATTTCCATGAGACCATTTAGTCCAGTTTGTTTGAATTGTTCAGGGGGAGTACTGGTAAATTTTCCAGCAGATTTTCAGGTTTCAATTCTACTACTATTAGCTTCCCAATGGTTACAGTTAAGATCCTTTAAGTCATCCTCAGTATAGCTTTCCAACCTCTTGCTAATATACTGGATCATGCGGCTTGCAATAATCCTCCAATTGCCTCTCAGATAGAACCCATTTTTGGCCACACTCCTTTGGCTAAGCAGCTACTATTTCATCCAGCTGTTCTTTTGATATGTCATGTATCAATGGACTTATTTTGACATTCCTGCAAACCCAATTTGTGTTCTATCTTGCTATGCTTGTTTCCTTGCATGCCTATGGGTTTGAAGTTTGACAGTATGGTTTATTTGAGATATCCTTTTCCTACTCAGATTTGGCCTATTAGTGCTTGTCCACTTTTCCATTGTGGCATTGTTTCCCATAAATTGTTTTTACTGCTGTTTTATCTAAGTTGGCTAAGGATTCTGCATTAACAATGAGGTAGAATCCCCTCCCCCCCCAAAAAAAATCTTGTTTGTTTGAGCCATGGTGCCTACTTGTTCTATAATAACATTCTCTTTCATTCTTTTTAAACAGATTTACACCACCATCTGTAATCCTTAAGGTTGGCACAATGCAAAGTGCATGAAATGATGTATATGAGACACTGAAATTTTCCATCCCTGATCTCAGCCCTGTCAACTCCAGGTCCGTGCAGTTTCAAATTACAGGTACAGATGCTCCACGCAAACACTGTTAAGACCACGGAAGTAAACACACAAACATAACCTCCCATCTTTCTTCTCTCTAAAAAGAACGGGTGCTGCCACCCGGGATCTGCTGGGCTTAATAAAACGATTGTGCTATCGAGTTAATCTCAGGGGCCAAGTTGCCAAAACCTCGTATGTACTCAATGACTACTAAAGAACTAGAGGAATTAAGACGATACATAGATAAGAATCTAGCACGAGGTTTTATTAAGCCCAGCCCGGTCAGTAGAATTGGGAGAAATGCCAACAGACCTTATTTCCCTAGGGATCAGAGGTCTCTCTTCTGGCTGTTTTTGCTGTCCCTTCTCCCTGTACTCTAAACTCTTGCAGCCTCACAAAACCAGTCAATCGAGGAGGCAAACCTCAATATACACAGGCCTGCCGAATGTCCCAGTCCAATCCCATCCGAAACTGGTGAACCAGAAGGCATTTGGCCATGCCCTCAGTCAGCCGGCCGTCTTCCAAAATTCTCTGACATACTGTCGTGTCCCACTCCTCCGCTGACAGCTGGGTCAGGGAAATCCGAATCAGGCTTGCCTCTGCAGCTCTGCCCAAAGTCCTAGCAAAGTCCTCAGAGCAGGCAGGAGACCAGTAAGTGACTTCAGCAAGATAAGTTTGACTTTTGCCTGACTCAGAGACTGCCAGAAAGTAGATCCTTTATATAGGCCATGGGGTGTGGCTCCATGACTCAGCACTCATTAAGGCCTGCCCCTCCCTTCCCTCTGTTGCCTCCGCCTATCCAATCTTCTGATGCGAGGATTACTCCAATCAGCTGTTGGGAATAAACCCTCCTCAGGCTCACATGCTGTGGAGGAGGGGTCTAGCTGCTCCGTTTGCCTGGGCATGGAGTCAGGGCTGGGGCCGGGAGATTCTCCTTCTTCTGCAGTTTGTGTGGGCATGGAGCCAGGACTTGGGCCGGGAGGCATACATTCCTCAGTGTTCGGGAGCAGGTAAGAAGGCCCTGGCTGCTCTGAGGGCGGGCAAGACACAACACATACTCTTTGGCAGATTGGCCCTTCTGTCTAAGTGCTATGAGGTCCCCCTTCACCATCTGGGCACTAGACTCATCCTCAAACCTAGATCGAAGAGCTTCCAGGAAAATATCCATATCCACGAGTACTTGTGCATGGTCGCTATGCAGGGCAGTTACCCAATCTGCTGCCTCCTGCATCAGGACTGCTGTAATAGCCACCTCCTTAGCCCACTGTGATGGGTAATATTGTCCATATAAGTCCATGTGGCTTATGACCTGACTGAGAAAAAGGGCCACATGGTCTGAGCTTCCATCAAATGTGGCCTGAATCGCTGGTGGACCCCAAATCACCTGCTGAAGCCACATTCCTGGGATCGACACAGGGGCTTGTTCTGGTGGTCTTCCCATACCATCCACTTTGCTATTCCCCCTCGCACCATCCAGGTGGCTAATTTGTATTAATAATATTTCTAATGATGGTATAAATAAGAGGGGTGACAAGGGACATCCCTGTCCCTTAGTTATACTAATCTTCTCCATTGTTTCCCCATTTATCATTTTAGCCGATTGTTTCGAATAAATTGCTCTAATCATGTCTGTAAATTTCTCCCCAAATTTCATAATTTCCAATTGATTAATAAGAAAGTTTCAATTTAAATTATCAAACATTAATTTCAATTTCAATTATCAAACAAAATCAGACGCTTTTTGAGCGTCTACAAACATTAATGCCAGCTGCTTATCCAGGTGGGCCTCATAATATTCTAATGAATTCATAATCATCCTTGTATTGTTCCTTATATGTCTATTTGGCAAAAATCCATTTTGGTCTGAATCAATAATTTAATTTAATATTTTTTAAATTCTTTCAGCGATTGTCATTGCAAATATTTTGCAGTCCACATTAAGAGTTTGGCCATAATTCTTAATTTGCTGTGTATTTGTAGGATCTTTTGGGATAAGTGAGATCAGCGCCTCCATCCATGTCTTTAGTAAATTGAATTGCCTTAGAGCTTCACTGTATATGTTCAACAGTAACATTTCCAATGGTCCCTCTATCTCTTTATAGAACTCAGAGGGGATCCTGGAATTTTGTTGTTTTTTTGCTTTTAAATAGCCGCCTTCATTTCCGTCATCATAATTTTATTGTTTAACATCTCTTTCATTTAATCTACTATGATAGGAAAATTTCTATCCTTTAAGTATTTCTTAGTATCTTCCCCTTCTATTTTCTCCTGACTATAAAGTGTTGCAAAATAATTTTGGGCTATTCTCTTTTTTTCGTCCATTTGATGATGGATATTCCCCCCTTTGTTCTGTAATTGTGTTATTAACCTTTTTTCCTTCTCCTTTTTCAATTTATGTGCCAGCCATCTCCCTGGCTTATTGGCATGTTCAAAATATACCTGTTTCATTGCTCTAAGCTTTGGGCCATTTCCTCTTGGGAGAGCAAATTTATTTTATGTTTGATTAAATCTTTTTCCTCTTTAATTTTCATATCTGGAGAGTCTTGCATCTTACGCTCTAACTCTCACAGTTTCTCTTGTAATTTCAATTATCCTTCCTTCCTTCCTTCCTTCCTTCCTTCCTTCCTTCCTTCCTTCCTTCCTTCCTTCCTTCCTTCCTTCCTTCCTTCCTTCCTTCCTTCCTTCCTTCCTTCCTTTTGTCAAACACAACAGTATATATAAGTATAAGCATGAAATAACCATACGAATTGGATACAATCAAAGGGAACATTAGGACAGGAACGGTAGGCATGTTGGTGCTCTTATGCAAGCCCCTTACAGACCACTTAGGAATGGGGTGAGGTCAATAGTAGATAGTCTTTGGTTAAAGCTTTGGGGATTTTGGGAAGAGACCACAGAGTCAGGTAGTACATTCCAGGCATTAACAACTCTGTTACTGAAGTCATTTTTTCTACAATCAAGATTGGAGCGGTTACATTAAGTTTAAATCTATTGTGTGCTTGTGTATTGTTGCGATTGAAGCTGAAGTAGTCTTTGACAGGAAGGACATTGTAGCAGATGATTTTATGAGTTATACTCAGGTCATGCCAGAGGCAGCAGAGTTCTAAATTTTCTAAACCCAGGATTTCAAGTCTGGTGGCATAAGGTATTTTGTTGTGATCAGAGGAGTGGAGAACTCTTCTTGTAAAATATTTCTGGAACGCTCAATTGTATTAATGTCCGAAATGAGGTGTGAGTTCCAGACAGGCGAGCTATATTCGAGAATTGGTCTAGCAAATGTTTTGTATGCTCTGGTTAGTAGTGTAATCGTTCTGGAGAAGAAGCTACTCAAGATTAAGTTTATAACTCTTAAAGCCTTTTTGGCGATGTAGTTGCAGTGGGTTTTGGCACTTAGATCGTTTGATATGAAAACTCCAAGGTCTTTGACGGGGTGAGGGTCAACACCCCGTCAAAAACCTTGGGTCAAGACCCCGATGATCTACAAGGGAATGTCCATCAAGCTTGTATTTAGTGTTCTGATTCTTTTTTCCAATGTGTAAGACAGAGCATTTGCTGGTTGAGATTTGAAGTTGCCAAATTTTTGACCATTCTGATACAAAGTCAAGGTCTTTTAGAAGGTTAGTCACATTGTTGGTAGTGTTAAATAGTTTAACATCATCGGTGAAGAGAACACAATTACTTATAATATGATCACAGAGGTCGTTAATGTATAATTTGGGGGAGAGTGATGTTCCTGAAGATGAATGTGGCTCCATCTGTGTGGTTAGTGGGAGAGGCAGATATGGCGGGGGGGGGGGGCGTATCGAGAGCTGGGAGCACGTGTTCGATGCCTGAAAGCGATCACGTGCTCCGGCCCCCCAGTTCCTACCCGTTCCTCGGGCGGCCATGATCCTCAGAGCTTGGATCTTCGGTTGATGTTATGCAATGCCCGGTCCGTGGCTAACAAAGCTCCCCTGATTTGCGATCTTATTCAGGGGGAGTCCGCGGACCTTATGGGCATTACGGAAACCTGGTTGGGTCCAGAGGGGGTTCCCTTGTTGAGCAGTGCCCCCCAGGTTCCCGAGCACCCCATCAGCCGAGGGCCCAAGGTAGGGGTGGAGGGGTGGCGGTTGTCATTAAGGAAGATCTAGAGCCGAGGGAGGCCACTGTTCCTCAGATTGCCGGCTGTGAATCCCTCTATGTGAGGTGGGGCCATAGGAATCAGTTGGGCTTGTTGATCGCGTACCTGGCTCCTTGCTGCGTGACCACAGCCCTGCCCGAGCTGTTGGAGGTACTGCCGCTGTGGCGGTTGAGACCCCAGACTTATAGTCATGGGGATTTCAACCTGCCATCAGCTGGCCTGTTATCGACTGCAGCTCGGGAGTTCAAACCTCCATGACGGCCTTGGACCTGATTCGAGTAAATGATGGCCCCTCGCACATGGGGAGGCACGCTGGATTTGATTTATATCTCTGGACAGTGGTTAAATGATCTGGTATTAGATGATATAGTAACAGAACCAATGTCATGGACCGATCATTTCCTCCTTCGCCTAGACTTCGAACCGCCACCCACCATCGCGGGAGGCGGAACCTATTCGTTGGTTCCGTCCCAGGCGCCTGATGGACCCGAGAGGTTCCTGGCGGAGCTTGGGCCATTTCCTGAGGATCTGGCCCACGGCACGACTGAGGAACTAGTCGTGGCCTGGGAACAGGCGCGGCTGGGGCCTTGGACCGTGTCGTGCCTTTGCGGCCTCTGACCCGGCGCAGATCTCGTCCGGCCCCTTGGTTCTCCGAGGGCTGAGGGAGATGAAACGCCGGAGAAGGCGCCTAGAGAGCACCTGGAGGTCCAGCCGTTCGAAGCTGATCGGACACTAGTTAGGACCTATTCTAGGACCTACCTAGTGGCAATGAGGAGGCGAGGCGTTCTTCGCCTCCACCCTCATTGCGTCGGCAGATAACCGCCCGGCCGCCCTGTTTGGTGACCGCTCCCTCCTTCATCAGGAGGTGCGGGATGACCCGTTGCAGGGGCGTGCCGAGGAGTTTAGTGGTTATCTATCGATAAAATCGCTCAGCTCCGGGATGGTCTGGACCGAAATTGGGATGATCAAGCGAGGGAGAGGAGGCACGTCTTGTTGAGTCTGTTTGGGATGAGTTTGACCCTGTGGCTCCGAGGGCGTGGACAGGTTGTTGGGGAGGCTTCACGCCACTACATGTTTACTGGACCCGTGTCCTTCCTGGCTGGTACTGGCCACTCAGGAGGTGACACGAGGCTGGCTCAGAGGATTATCAATGCTTCCTTGTTGGAAGGGTCTTCCTGCCGCCTTGAAAGAGGCGGTGGTGAGACCCTCCTCAAAAGCCCTCTTTGGACCCAGCTATTTTGGGTAATTATCGTCCAGTCTCCAACCTTCGCTTTGTTGCGAAGGTTGTAGAAATGCTGTGGCGCGACAGCTACCCCAATACCTGGATGAATCCGTCTATCTAGACCCGTTCCAGTCCGGCTTCCGACCCGGATACAGCACGGAGACAGCTTTGGTCGCATTGGTGGATGATCTCTGGAGGGCCAGGGACAGGGGTTATTCCTCTGCCCTGGTCCTATTAGACCTCTCAGCGGCTTTTGATACCATCGACCATGGTATCTTGCTGCGCGGGTGGGGGGGATTGGGAGTGGGAGGCACCGTGTATCGGTGGTTCTCCTCCTATCTCTCTGACCGGCCGCAGACGGTGTTGACAGGGGGGCAGAGGTCGACCGCGAGGTGCCTCACTTGTGGGGTGCCGCAGGGGTCGATTCTCTCGCCCTTCTGTTCAACATCTATGAAACCGTTGGGTGAGATCATCAGTGGCTTCGGGTGAGATACCAGCAGTACGCTGATGACACCCAGCTGTACTTTTCCACCCGGGCCACCCCAATGAAGTTGTTGAAGTGCTGTCCCGGTGTTTGGAAGCCGTGCGGGTCTGGATGGGGAGAAACAGGCTCAAGCTTAATCCTCCAAGACGGAGTGGCTGTGGATGCGGCATCCCGATTCAGTCAGCTGCAGCCGCAGCTGACTGTTGGAGGCAGTTATTGGCCCCAAAGGATAGGGTGCGCAACTTAGGTGTCCTCCTGGATGAGCGGCTGTCGTTTGAAGATCATTTGACGGCCGTCTCCAGGAGGGCCTTCCACCAGGTTCGCCTGGTTCGGCAGTTCGCCTTCCTTGATCGGGATGCCTTGTGCACAGTCACTCACGCTCGTTACCTCTCGCTTGGATTATTGTAATGCTCTCTACATGGGGCTCCCCTTGAGGTGCACTCGGAGGCTTCAGTTAGTCAGAATGCAGCTGCGGGTGATAGAGGAGCTACTCGTAGCTCCCACGTAACACCGCTCCTGCGCAGACTGCACTGGCTACCTGTGGCCTTCGAGTGCACTTTAAGGTTTTGGTTACGACCTTTAAAGCGCTCCATGGCTTAGGGCCTGGGTACTTACGGGACCGCCTGCTGTTACCTCATGCCTCCCACCGACCCGTGCGCTCTCACAGAGGGACTTCTCAGGTGCCGTCCGCCAAGCAATGCCGGCTGGCGGCCCCAGGAAGGTCCTTCTCTGTGGGGCTCCACACTCTGGAGCAGGCTTCCCCGGGTTTACGCCAAATACCTGACCTTGGACCTTCCGCGAACTGAAGACACATCTTTTCATTCGCGGGGCTGGCTTGAATTTTATTGGTCTTTTAAATTTCTTAAATTTTTAATATCAATTTTAAATGGGATTTTAGTTTTTTATATATTTTAAAGTTTCGGGCTAATTATAATAAGTTTTTTAATTTACATTTTAAATTGTACATTGTATTGTCTTTTTTACTTCTGCCTGTACACCGCCCTGAGTCCTTCGGGAGAAGGGCGGTATAAAAATCAAATAAAATAAATAAATAAATAAAATAAAAATAATATGAAGAGTGTTGGTCCTAGAACGCTGCCTTGGGGGACACCGCTATTGACAGGAGTGGGATTTGATAGGGCACTGCCTATTTTGACCACTTGTTGTCTGTTTGACAGGAACGCTGTTATCCAATTATGGAGGGGTCCGGAGATGCCGTAGGATTTTAGTTTTGTTCCTCCTCGCCCCATATGCTATTGTTAAGCTTCTAATATAAGCCTTGGTTGTATCCCAAAGATTCTGTAAGGTTCTATCTTCGTTTGAGTTTTCCTTCAAGAAGTCCAGTTTTTTTTCCATTCATTGTTTATACTTTTTCTTTTTTATCACCCTTTGATTCATGGTCCATCTCCCCCTTGTTTTTGTTCTTCCTTTCCATTTTAGTATCAATGGGCTATGATCTGCCCATATATGTGATGCTATTTCTATCTCCTCTATATTTTTACTTAGTTCCAAATCCATCCAAATCATATCTATCCTGAACCATGAATCATGTGGGTTAGAATAAAAAGTATACTGTGTTTTTTTTATGGATTTTGTTCTCTCCAGATATCTTTTAAATTCAACTCTTGCATCATGTCATCATGTTTTTTTGTACCTATCAGAACCTTATATGTCCCAAAATATTTGAAAGTTAGGGATCATCCTATTCTAATGATGCCTCTTTATATTATTTAATATACATACAAACTGATCTAAATACTTTTTTATTTTGGATCACTGCCTCAGAAAACTTGAGACAAGCATGATGTTCCCTTCCCCTAAAAACAGCAAGAACAGAATTTTTTATTGAACACCTTACTCTAAAAATCCTTCCACCACCATCTTTTCTGCAACAACAGGTGTGATAGCTGACCTATATTTGTTTACAGACACGGGTGGAGGAAGCTAATTCTAGAGAGCTTGGCAAGGTGCTCTGGATTAATCATTAATCACAAACTCTATTCTTCAGCTTCTCTGTGGATTTATCTTCTCCTTAAAGAATGTTTTGAAGTAGCCGCATTTATAATAACGGGCCAAGTGTGGATGAAGAGCAGACAGAGTACAATTACACAACAGTGATAGGACATGTTACTCACTGCACGTGGGTGGTCAGGAATCACTTTAGGCATATGCACAACTGTCAATCACACATGTGTTATTGATCAGACCCCCCAAAAGTGGGGTAGACATTATCCTGGGCAATGCTGTTAACACATGATATTTGGCCATGCAACTGGTTGTGCCCTGTTGAAAAAAAAATGTGCACAGCTGCTATCACATGGTCCCACGGTGCCTTTGATCAAGACTTTTTCACTCACCAGGGCTAGTCTCTTAACAGCTTTTCCCATTTAGTAAACCATAGCAGTATATTTATTTAAACGGAGTATTCCTATTCTGCTCTTAAAGTTTAATAAAATGCCTGAATCAGTGAACATAGTAATGGTGAAACATTCCCATTAAAATAAAGAAAAACAAGTTTAAAATAAATAGCAGCAGCAGGTAGAAAGCCTAGCCACCAAATCAATCAATCGATCAAACTCCAGGGCTATCAGAAGGCTGAGGAACAAAACCATCAATGGAAGATACTGAGCTATCATCAGAGAAAGGCATGGATCTCTTAGGGCTAGAAATAATTGTAGCAGAGAAGGCCCTTTCATGTCATAGGATATGCAGAAGGCCTTGGCTGACTTTGGTGGACTGAAAAACTCGTGTAGTCCAACTTGCCAAGTTGTTGAATGCTGACTTACATTGTCAGTGGCACTTCGGAGCAGAAAGCCAAAGGGTGAGAGGTTAACCCAGGGTCAACGTCTGTATAATGAAGAACTGCTTATTTTATAGACAGTCTTCCTTGAGTTCTTCAGAATAACTGAGCAACGCTTTCCCTGTCCATAATAAAATTAACAATGGAACAGCGAGATAAAAAGTTACCCAACCATACTAATCCTGAGCAAGCTCACTGCAGATTTAAAAACAGTTAACCTACTTTGTTTTCCTAAATGACTCATCCAGCTACAGTACCTAGAGAAAGAAAAGTGAATGAGATTGTGGTCTAGACAAAGATCCTCTCTCCTTCGGAAAGTCATTGGCTGAAAGCGAGGCTTCTGGTTGCTTAACTGACTGTGGGGACGTACTTTCCGAGCAGGATGGTCATTTGAATGAATTATCGTGAAAAACTCCTTGGTGCTCTAATGCTGATTGATTGGTCAATTGATTAGCTGACAGAGGAAACAGATCCATCAGTTCCTGTATTAGTTACGGTTACTAAAAATACCCATCTAGTAGCTGTTAAATGCAAGGGTGAAAAATGAGGGGCTGCTTTGAAGTGAACTGCCTTTCTGCCCAGCCCTTGTTGATTCACAAGTGTTTTCTTCTCCCAGCCTGTTCAGACAGAGAACAAGCACTTCCTATGTCCTATTGCCCTCCTCCCAGCTTTCTGAAGTCATATCCCTAGGCAAAACACAGGAAGTTGTGATCACCATGGACATCCAAGGCCGAAAAAGGTCAAAATCCAATTCTGGCTGGAGTTCCCCAGTGTGTTTGCTTTGCCTGCCCCATGGACCTTCTGACCGAAGGAAAGTCAGGCACTGACCTTTCTAGTGACCCAGAACTGGCTCATCGAAGCTCCTGATTGCAACCTTCTGGGTGACATAAGCAATTTTAATAAAATCCTGTGGAGATCAGACACTTAATATGACACGTCCAGAATGCCCTGGTTCTCCAGAAGAACTGTGTTCCTTCCCTGAACCAATCAATCAGTCCATTTAATTAAATGTTTCAAACCTATTGGTGCTCTAAAAAGCCAAGTACTTTGGTTGCAACTCTTCTGTAGCATATTCTTATAACATAACATAACATCAGAGTTGGAAGGGACCTTGGAGGCCTTGTAGTCCAACCCCCTGCCCAGGCAGGAAACCCTACACTATCTCAATCAGATGGTTATCCAACATTTTCTTAAAAATTTCCAGTGTTGGAGCATTCACAACTTCTGAAGGCAAGTCGTTCCACTTATTAATTGTTCTAACTGTCAGGAAATTTCTCCTTAGTTCTAAGTTGCTTCTTTCTTTGATCAGTTTCCACCCATTGCTTCTTGTTCTACCCTCAGGTGCTTTGGTGAACAGCCCGACTCCCTCTTCTTTGTGGCAGCCCCTGAGATATTGGAACACAGCTATCATGTCTCCCCTAGTCCTTCTTTTTGTTAAACTAGACATACCCAGTTCCTGCAACCGTTCTTCATATGTTTTATCCTCCAGTCCCCTAATCATCTTTGTTGCTCTTCTCTGCACTCTTTCTAGAGTCTCAACATCTTTTTTACATCGTGGCGACCAAAACTGGATGCAATATTCCAAGTGTGGCCTTACCAAGGCATTATAAAGTGGCACTAACACTTCACGTGATTTTGATTCTATCCCTCTGTTTATGCAGCCCAGAACTGTGTTGGCTTTTTTAACAGCTGCTGCACACTGCTGGCTCATATCTAAATGGTTATCCACTAGGACTCCAAGATCCCTCTCACAGGTACTACTATTGAGCAAGGTACCACATATACGGTACTGGTGCATTTTGTTTTTTTGGCCTAAATGTAGAACCTTACTTTTTTCACTGTTGAATTTCATTTTGTTAGATAGTGCCCATCCAGCCTGGTAGAACATATTGCTCAGTAAAAAAGTACTGGTAATCCTTGACTTATGACCACAATTGAGCCCAAATTTCCATTGCTAAGTGAGACAGTTGTAAAGTGAAATTTGCCCCATTTTACAACTTTTCTTGCCACAGTTGTTAAGTTAGTATCATGGTTGTTAAGTGAATCTGGCTTCCCCATTGACTTTGCTAGTCAGAAGGTTGCAAAAGGTGATCACAGGATTCTGGGATATTGCAACTGTCAGAAATACATGCCAGTTGCCAAGCATCTGAATTTTGATCATATGACCATTGGTATGTTGTAATGGTGATAACTGTGAAAAATGGTCATAAGTCACTTTTTCTGGTGCTGTTGTAATGCCGAACAGTCATTAAATGAATGGTTGTAAGTTGAGGACTACCTGTATTAGATTGCCACGTTTACAAGTACAAGAAGTTAACAAATCAATAACATATAAGTTAAAATATGGGCACATCCTATTAAAAGAGAATTGTGGCATATGACTGAAGGGGAAAAATCCAAAAGGTGATAAATGGTAGAATCCTAAATTTTGGAACTGTTTTTAAAAAGGATCTGACAGTTTGGATCCCATAAATCTCAGGAAAGGGCCACATGTGGACAATTTCAAATGCATTGCTAGAGAAATGGGAAGGATAGCCTATGGTCTTGATACAATAGTACATCATTATGTTTGGGTGTTGAAATTCATTGTTGGAATATATTTCTATGCAATAGCTACAGTAGTATTCAACCAGCAAATGGCAGTATTTACAAGTTTGGCTCTATAGTATATACTCTATGCTCTTTTGTTGTAAGTAGTTTCCTGTTACAGATATATAGTTGAGCATTAAAGCACATGGTGACTGTACTCTGTGTTCTGTGGTGCTTTATATAAACAGAATTTCTAACAGTGGGTCAACATACTCTGATGATAAGTGGTTGAAAAACTGGCGGTCCAATCTTGGTAAAGCAAGAGTCATTGGATGGGGTTTTTCTTGTAGTTTAGTGTATCTGGATAAAGGAAGATAGAGGATGGGGAACCACAAAGTACCAAAAACAAGTTGAAAACTCCAATTCATCCCTTCCAATAAACTTAGGTCATTACCTGTCTGTATCAGCCTCTGTCAAATAACAACCATAACACCAACTGGCTGTTGTGAAGCTTACAACCTTCCTAAGTGGATAGAGGAGGCAAAATATAATTAGTGAAATGCTCCTTTGTTTATGTAATTGTCCTATCTTCCTCACCTAGTGACTGTTGAAGAAATCTGTAGGATCAATATCTATATTCTGCTGATACAGAACATGTTTGCATGATGAAAGTCCCAGGTTTAGTCTTCATCATCTTTAAGAAAGTTCTTGAAAGATTCTTTTGAAAGTTACATATAGGCAGTGTAGTTAACACTGAATTAAAAGAGCCTGAGGCCTAGCCATCTCTTCTATTCCGTGATAAGACTCTAATAATGTGCTAATCTACTCCAGTCAAAGATAGGCCTCTGTGTGGCTTTTCCATCTGGAATAATCCCATGGGTGAACTTTCTTCCTCTTTGTAGGTGGGCCACATAGGACATTCCCAAGCAGCGGACCTTGGTTTGTATGTGCATATTTAAGACTGCAAGTGTCTAAAATAACCGAAAGGGAAAAGAAATTGATACAGCTCTAGCTGATAAGAGACTAAGGAGAAGTAGACTGATTTGTTCCCTGGTATCTGCATCTACTTTAGGTTGTGGACTCCTCAGCCTTTGATGCAGTCTCAAGCACGTTAAGTGGGAGTAATAAAAGCTATGGGTTCAAACAATACATAGCCTCATACTGGGCTGATTGGCAAGTGTTGTAATACAGAATGTCTGCCCTGGGGAAGAATCAAAGGCAGGGATGCTCCTAAAGGTCACCATCAAAGTTTTCTTTCCTCTCAGCACTAGCCCCTGATGTCCCTTTTCTGTTGTTCCACAGGATGGATGACTGGAGAAAGGAAGAAAGCAGGCTTCCTGGTGTGCCTTCTTCCTGGTTTGCAGCCTCAGTTGAGTGCACCTGTTTACCTCTGAACTCGGTCTTCATAGTTGGTGGCCCATATTCTTCAGTAGGATGGGAATATGGCAGGGGGAGGGGCTCTATCCCCAATTTGCCTTTCTCATTACTTTAACAGTGGACTGACTAATAGACAGATGGAGGAAACAGGCCTGTCACTCTCATGCTGATAAGGATGTTCAGAGCACACATCTCTATTGCAGGTAGCCTTTTCAAAGAAAATGCCAGCTTTTCAGAAAAATGTCTTACCTCCGATTCTTTTAGACATTGCATATAGATATGCAGATCTCCATGGATGTAGTGGCGATTGACTGCACTAAGAGATCTGCATTTCCATTCTCCAGTGATGAATGGGGGAAAAGCTAGCAATTTTTGCACTCCCTTAATGGGGAAAACATTTATCTCCTATCATAAGAAACAAGTTGAAAACTCCAGAAATGAGTGTCTTTAGGAATCTAACACTCAATGAGTTAAGGACATTACTTGCTTCCTTCATTATACAGCCTTACAATGTGTTAAAACAGATATGGTCTGTAATGTTTAGCCCATAATGACCTTAAAGCAACAAACAGTTGTTCTAGCAACAGCAGTGCAACACTATTAGCTACATAAAACACAAATATGAAATCAGAGCGGCTAAACGAAAAGTTCAGAAAGTAATAGCTAAATATAGAGCTATATATAAAACACCCATTAATGTCATCTGGGAATAGAATATTTTTCGGGAAGCCTAGAGGAAATGACATTTGTTGCAATGGCCTGGCAACTCAAAATGATCTGTCTAGAACATCCACTAAGTTAATATTTTTAAAGGACCATTTCAAAACATGTGGTACACTTGGATGGGTGCAAATGGTCCAAAGTGCTAGGCCTTTAAAAATAACCACCAACACTGGATATTAAGACTAGGAAGCATTAGAAGTTGATATAGTAATAAGTACAGTGTTGTTTAAGTGCTTAACCTTCAAAAGCATCCAGACTATTGTGTTTTTTTTAATTTTAAAACGTGTTGAGCAATAACTCATGTAGATCCACTCCGCTAATCCAGCCTGAATGTGAACAGACTATGTATAATCTAGCTACTCATGAGGCTTTGCAGAGGAAAGCCAAGGGCAAAGATATCATATGCACCATGAATTCATCAAACAAATTATGTGAATTATATCCTGTACTTTATTTGCATCAAGATATGATTGATGCAGATGATATTATCTGTGACATTTGTGTGATGATGTCATGATGGTTTCTATTGGACACCCATGCTTTCATTTCTGTTTTTGGTGGTTCTGGGTGTTGAATAGAAGGAATGGGAAAAAATGGCAATAGACATTTGCAGAAAGAGCAGGGACTTGTAGCAAAAGCAGTGGCAGTGTCACATTTGTGAATCGTTGTTGGAGTATTTTAATTTCCCATCTGCTCTGATCACCATGCAGTTGAGTCAGGGAGAGGTTAGTAAGGAGAAGTTTTGAGCACTTGCATATAAATGTCTCTGTGTGCATGTATGGATGGGTAGACCCTAAACATTTCTCCAGCTTGGTCCCACAGCATCCCAAAGGCCATCCACTCTTATTGCATTTGAATAGAATCAGAGGAAGGGCGAGAAGTTTCCTTCTCCTAAAGTTCAGGGGCCTTTGCTCTACTTAGCTTGCATATTGTGTTTGATTATGGTTTTGAGTGCCTTGGAGAGTAAAGGGATTATGGAAGCCAAGAAATTGTTGTTTTATAATGTATCCCTTCTCAAGTGTTTGCCGTTCCTCTAAGCAGAACATTGAAATTCAATATTGCCTTCTCCAGGTTCTCTCTAATACGAATGCCAGTAGGGTTTCAACCAGATGTTATTCAACTCGGCTTAGCTCAATGTTACAATCATAGTTATTTGCATTGTCCTGACCTGGAGGGAACTCCTCTAAATCTCGTGATTCATCATCCATCAGAAATTACCAAGAGGTTTTTGAGGCAAACCTCTCTCACCCCTATGGTTTTGGCAGCAGAAGCAGCACATGGAGCTCTTGATATTCAGTAGTGAAACAATGTCATTTTTCATCAGAGTAAGTTTGGCCAAATATATATTTATCTATCTTTGAACTACAATTCTCTTTTGTTAATCACTCTGTGGAAGATGAATTAGAAGAATCCCATCCCTATGATTGTGAATATTTAAGCACAAATCCTCATAATATTCTCTTCAGAAGCATACACGTTCCTACAATATTGGGTCAAACCAATTTGGATTTGCTTTGGTCTTCCATCAGGTTTGAGAAAATGCCAGACAAGATGTTTTTATGGGCACCACTACGGCCACTTGTCTGCTTCTCTTTTCTTTGCTCCCTACCGATATTTCTGCTGCTTTCTCCTTCTCCTCGCCCTTCCTCCTATATTACTGTCTCTCCTCTCTCCTACCTTTCTTCTCTGAACTCACTGATTAGGATCCAGAAACAAGACGTTTCAACTGCACAGGGAGCAAGCTTATCATTTTACCAAATATGGAGAGTGACACTGGAAAGAAAAGAAGAAAGGAAGGGGAAAATTTTGCTATTTCCACTGTGTCTGGATTTCAGGAGCAGTTATGAATTGTACCTCAGCTAAGTGGCTGATTTTGAAAAAGCTAAGCAGGAAGTTTCCTTTGGCCGATAATGGCAATTAAACTATTATCTTGGAATGTTAATGGTTTGAATTCACCGCAGAAGAGTTATATGATAAGAAAGTTGATAAAATATTTAAAAATAATATAATTAGAAATGCATTATTGAGGGTTTGGAGGAAATATCAATACAAAATAGAGGGAAAGATTCCAATATGGGCAAACCCGAGACACATGATAGAAAATATAAATATATATCAAAAGATGGAGGTAGTTACTTATAAAGAACTTCTTTGTATGGAAAAGGGGGAGTTACAATTAAAATCTAGAGAAAAGATGGGGGAAGAAGGGAAAAATTATACATGGTTCCAATATGGACAACTACAAGCTAGATGGAAATTAGATCAAAAAATAGGTGTTAAGCAAATTGAGGATAATTTGTTAAAACAAATGAGAGATCAAGGTCAACAGCATATTAAGAGGTTGTATAATGTATTAGTAGAAATAGATTCAGAGACTGATTTGGTTAAGGATTGTATGATTAAGTGGGCACAAAATTTTCAGCAACCAATAATGTTGGAAACTTGGGAAAGAATTTGGGTGAGGAATGTTAAATTTACACAAGCGCAAAATATGAGAGAAAATTTTTATAAGATGTTTTATAGATGGCATTTAGACCCCAAAAAATTGTCATGTATGTATCCTAATGTACAGGCTAAATGCTGGAGATGTGATTGTGAAGATGCTACTTATTATCATATATGGTGGACTTGCAAAAAAGTTAAAGCATTTTGGATTAAAGTATGGTGGATCATGCAGAATATTTTGAAAAGAAGATTAAGTTTACCCCGCAGTTCTTTTTACTAGGAATAATTATGGATTGTACAGCTATAGAGACTAAATTGATTCTGAACTTAATAACAGCCGCAAGACTTTTGATTGCTCAATATTGGAAGAAAGAAGAATTACCTACAATTGAAGAATGGACTCTTAAAGTATCAAATCTGGCAGAAATGGCAAAAATCTCTGCTTACTTGAAAGACTATACACAAGAAAAATATATTTTAGAATGGAAAATGTGGATTGATTATATTCAAAATAAGTATCAGATAAAAAAATATCAAATAGCATATGAGTAAATTTAGGAAATAATTTGTATTAGATATATTTTTGAAGGAGAGGGGAATTGAGAGTGTGAATAAGCGTGGAGAGACTAGAGATTATAATTTAGGAATTATTTTAGATTATGATTGTTAGTTTTGATACCCTGCATTTTGTTCTGGGAAGTCGGGGTGGGGGGTGGGGGGTAAAGGGGAAGGGAATTGGGGGGTTGAGGTTAGTGATGGAGTGATGGTTAATGTACAGGGATTATTGAAGATGTATAAATATAATTAATGTAGGGTCGGGTCTGACCAGTTGCCATTTTAGAATGGTGGGGAGGGAAAAAAGAGAGAGTAGGAGGTAGGAAAGAGGAGAAGAGGAAGGAAGAGGGGTAGAAGAGGGAGAAGAGTGTAGGGTGGAGGGAGGAGAGGAGGTAGATAAGAGAAGGAGAGGAAGGTTTGGAAAGTAAAAGAAGGTAGAAGAGGGAAGAAGGTTAAAAAGGGGGGTGGTGACTGGGCAGGCCCGACTAATTGTATATAACTGTACATTGGATGAATTATTTGATAAGATTGTAAAAATAAAACTTTTTTATAAAAAAAAAAAAAAAAAAAAAGAAAAAGCTAAGCAGGATTCAATCTTATTGATACTTTGATAGGAAACCAAAACCAGTCCCAAAAGAAATCAATGGAAAACCACTTCGCCAATACAATAACAGGAAGTCAATAGGAGTGAAAGCTTCTTCACTCATAGAAGAAGCTTTCCAAGAATTCTAAATTTCAATGCAACATTGATTACTTTGTGTTATATAATTTTGTAGCATGTTTTACCTTGCTCAATTTCTATGCTATATAGGTTATTTTCAAATTCAAGTTAAATGTGACTCTTGTTTTGCTGGTCAATGACTGAAATAAAATGACTGACAGACTTTTTTCTGCTAGAGGTAAAAAAAGTCTTGAGTTGAAGTCTCTAATGAAAAGAAAGCAAACCTGCCTGTGTCTTGGAAGCTTTCTACGCCAATTCAAATAACAATTTTCCAGGATCCCAAATTGCAAGGGGAGAATTCACAGAGAGAAGGTGCTTTCCATTGGAGAAAACACCCTTTTTACCTGAAGGTAAAAATCTAGGTAGTTCAAATTGATATCCTTCTCCAACTTCTCTTCCCCAAATGTCAAATTGAACTTTGTGAATTAGAACTGAGGATAACCATGTTTAAATTCTTCTTGAAACTCACTGCTAACATTGGGCCAATCAGACTGAAGGCAGAAATCGGCAGATCCCTTCAAAGTTTGGCCAGTACTCAGACCAGGAACTCACGAAAGATTGGAGCTTTGCGACTGCTTCATACAAGGTCTTTCCAATTTCATCCTTTCAAGATGTCAACGATAGCTATGCAATGGTTGCATGCTGCATGCATGCAACTTCAATTGCAGCTGTGGCCACTCCCCTCTTTCCACAGATGTCCCTGGGGAAGACAAAGTTAAGGATATGGTCCAATCACTACCTTAACCTTGCCTACTATAAATCAATAAGGACAAGAAATGCTTTGTCAGCCACCTTATTGTGGAGAAGTAGGGGGACCTGGCCATTAGGGCAACACTGTTTATGTCAGCAAAGTTTTCTGCTGGCTTAAGGACTGGTGCTTAATACTTGAATGTGGCTATTTGGAAAAGCCTTCAAACCAGGGGTGAAATCCAGCAGGTTCTGACAGGTTCTGGAGAACTGGTAGCGGAAATTTTGAGCAGTTCAGAGAACCAGCAAATACCACCTCTGGCTGGCCCCAGAGTGGGGTGGGAATGGAGATTTTGCAATATCCTTCCCCCAGGAGTGTGGAGGGGATGGGGATTTTGCAGTATCCTTCCCCTGCCAGGCTCACCAAGCCATGTCCACCAAACCACAGCACGCCCATCAAGCCACGCCCACAGAACCAGTAGTAAAAAAAAATGGATTTCACCACTGCTTCAAACCCTCAGAAACCTGGCTTTTCCTCCCATAGGGTGGGCGGTTCCTTTATTCTGGACTTGATGGACAAATAGCTTAATTTGCATAAGGATCTTCTTATGATTTTTGTTTTAAGGGGCAAAGCGAACTATTCTTTTTTCTTGCAAGATCTTTTATTCATTTGAGACAGAAGACAGGATAAAAAAAAATAAGAACTTTAAAAAAAAAATTTTATTCTCTTCCCCTTCCTTCACACGCAAAGAAACATGCACAGTAGCACAAATACATACTGATCTGTAAAGAGAGTCCTTTTCAGCAGCTGGGATCGGAAGCGTGCCACGAGTGGGTGCAAGAGGATCCAACTGTCCCCAATTAATTAATTTTGAAACTATGCAGAGTGCCAGTTTGCATTGGCTAAAACTGTGTGAGAAAGTGTCTCCCAGATTTCTGTAGTTGTCCAGGATGCCGTTTTGTCATCTGAGGCTGCTTTGCATAACAGTGCATCGAGCTCTAATTATGCACAAGGGATGCTAATGGGCCCCAGGCATGTTGGAGCACCCTGGGAAAAGTATCTCAAGGGAGGGAGGGGGGAAGGAGGAAGGGAGAGAAAGAAAGAGAGAGAGAAAAAGAAAAAGGAAAGAAATAAAAAAGACACAGGAAAAATAGGGAGGGAATCTACCTATTGAGACAGAGTGCTATATGCCATAAATGTACAAAGCAAAACATCATTATTATTTAACGACAGACTATACGGCCAGTATGATAAGGTATTATAGCAGTCTATGGCTTCTTTCAACATCAGACCCCTCAAACTTCTCCTTTCGCAACCCTGTATCATCTGAATTGCCGCTTTAAGAATCAATCATGGAACAAGATTGAGAAAATGGTATTTTTAGTAAGAGATGAGCAGGAAGACGGACAGTAAGGGAGATACGGTTTTGGTGCTAAGATTGCATTAACCACAATAGGATCCTACAAACTGAGCTCAGTTCCTGGTTACTTCATGTAATTCACTTGGCAGCAATCTGGAAATGGTTTGGCATGATCTTCTTCCATGACATTCTTTAGATTTTTAGCCTATGGCTGTGGGATTGACCTGGATCTCCCAGTTAGGTACTAACCACACCCAACCCCACCTGAATTCTGAACCCAGACCAGGTGACAAAGGCTACTTCTTCATGAGGATGAAACCACGCATAATGCATAATGCTGAGTTTCATCTAGAGGAGTATTTCCCAATCTTAGCAACTTTAAGATACAGCATGTAGACCTCAACTCCCAAAATTCCCCAGCCAGGAATTCTGGGAGTTGAAGTTCGCATATCCCAGAGTGTCCAAAGTTGAGAGTGATCTAGAGCAACAAGGGATCAATGTAAGCAATTCTGTGTCGTATTCCCATCCTAAGCAGACCCATGGACATTAAAATGTCACTCCTCATCCACACATTGCAGTTATGCAACAGAATCAGTTGTGCTTCAACCCACGAGTGCTTGGAAACCTCTCTTCTCCTGGAGCCCTAGGGATAAGCCAATTTTTCCACAAAGCCATCCTGTGATTAATCTAGTGATTAAAATTTGGCAGCCCAGCAGCTATCAACATGGGCCATTTCTTTGGCCCCGTGAAAGGATTTCGTCATCTTTGACTGCTTAATAATACGATTGGCTCTCTCTGCTTGGTAGTCTCCAAAAGATTACAAAGGCTGTGGTGAAACAGTGGCACTTGAAGTCTGGTATGGGAAGGAGGAGGGAGAGAAAAGCCAAGAGTGAGGATTTGAGAAACGGTTGAATGTGGGGATGCTGACTTTTTTCTTCTTGGAAAAACAACAGCCCAACTCTGTGTATCCCGTCCTGCCTCCTCTGCCGAAAGATGCTTATTGTTTGATTGGGCTGGGAGACAGATTAGAGGCCCCAGGTAGAAAGTCATCACAATCTGCATTTAAATGGGCCAGTTATAAAAGGTAGGGAGCCCAGGAGCCCATGCCATTGTTCTGCCTTCTCTAAGCTCAGTAATCGCTCTTTATTTTCCCTGTAGTCTGACCTGGGAACAGAGTTTCTAATTGCCAGGTCACTGCCGCTAATATTGTCATTTCCAGCCAGTGAGGGTGAAACCATGGCAACATCACATTTTGTTCCAAGTATTTTGAAGAAAGAAATTTCCCTCCTCATCTTAGAAAATGGCAGGGCATTGTTTTTTTGTTTTTTTTTAAAGTGCATTAATTTTAGAGGGCCTGAGGGTTTTTTTCAACGTACCTTCCATTCTTCCTATCTCAGTTTTGCCTTTTATTAAATCTGCCCTTGATTAATTATTTTCATCTTCAGAGGCCAAAGAATTTCTGAGAGAAATAATTTTCTCTGCCTGATATGATTATGAGGCTTGATCTAGCTAGCAGTGTCCTGTAGAAAAGAAACATCGCAATAAGTTTTAGATCATTTTTAAACAATAATGAAAAGAAAACATGATTGCATTATCATGTCATTTGATACTGACCTGCAGAACTATCTATGGGTCAGTCTGGGGAGGTGGAAATCTGCAACCTTGGAGAAGAACTCCCACACTGAATATTTCACATATTTCTAAGCTTGGATCTGGGACTAAAGTTCAGGGTCTCCTTCAGTGACCATTGAGTCTAAAATGACTATCAGGAGATTGGCAGGCCATGTGGATAGTAACAACAACAACAACAACAAAAGACCAGGGCAGTTGTTGGAATGAAAGGACCACTAGGGCCAGTGACACTAACTGTAGCATATTCTCATACAAGAGAGAGAGAGAAAGAGTTTTAAAAATATTTTATAATTATGAAGACATATTTGGACATATGCACTATCGAAATACTAGTTTTGCTGTGCTTACGTTAAAAATTGATTGCTCTTTTCGGCAGGAAAGGGACACAATATGATGAACTGCCCTGGCCAGCCAAAAAAAACCCCTCCCTGGCAAATGTAGTTAAACTATTAGATTTAAATTCTAAAATTTACCTAGTGAACCAATGGAATGAACGGGTGAGGTTTATTTGTGCTTAAATATCAGTAACAGTAATAGCTGCTTCACACATTTGTCAGGCTAAGGACTTTATTATAAGTGACAACATAAACCAGAAGCCTTTGCTAAACCTTTGCCTAGGGTGGATATGAAACATGGTCGCTCAAATGGAAAAGCAGGGAGTCTGGTAAGATTATGTATTAGGGGCTTTTTTTATTCATCCTTTCTTACTTTTATAACCAACTCAAGGTGGCAAGCATACCTGTAACTCCTTCCTCCTCCTCTTTTCCCCACAACAACAACAACCCTGTGAGGTGGGTTGGGCTGAGTGATTGGCCCAAAGTCATTTATGCCTCAGGCAGGACTAGGCCAGCACCTTAACCACTACATCAAAATGGCAGATACCCCTCTGTTTATTAGGAAAAGTAAAAAGAGAAAGAGAAAATTGGGACAAGTTGAAAACTTCTCCCTTGAACAAGGAGCAGAAGTAGAACAAGCACACTAATTCTGTCCCTCGCCCAGTCTTTCACATGTAGGAAGCAATTATTTATAATAGATCTTCTATAGTTGGAAATTCTGCATATGTTAATATGCATATTAAGAACCCTTAAAGCCACAGATACCAAATAGATGTGGGTATGTATTTTCCTTTGAAATTACTTATCTTTTTGACTCTGTAATTTTAAGATGCACTATTACAGGGGTCTCCAACCTTGGCTGCTTTAAGACTTGTGGACTTCAACTTCCAGAATTCCTCAGCCAGCAAAGCTGGCTGCGGAATTCTGGGAGTTGAAGTCCATAAGTCTTAAAGCAGCCAAGGTTGGAGACCTCTGCACTATTATTCATTCTGCCTTTTTAATATCTAAAAACTATTTTGACAAATTGCATAAAGTAAAATTGCTTTTTCCCCAGAAAACAAAACGAACAAGTTGACCCTATAATGCCTCAAGAAAGTTATAGGAGAAAAGCCCCAGGCCTAGCCTTGGCACATGACTTCAGTAGATGGCAACTGTGTTTGAAGAAACAGATGGCTTCAGGTCCCACCAAATACTATCCCCCAAAAATCAGGGAATGGGCTGATGTTACAGAATCCATATAAGTGAAATTTCTGAAAATAAAGGGGAAGCCATTTCTGTCCTCTAATTTCCCCATTTGGTATAGTATTATGGTGAGTGGGGAATCTGCTCAATAACATATGCCTAAAACCTGAAGGCATGTAACTTCTCCTTCCTTTAAAAACTTGTTCTTCCAGTAATGTAAGTGGCAAGTGGCAAGGGAATCCATAGTTCTGAACAGAACTGTAAGAGTTCAAACACTTCCATATTAGCAGTCACATTAGGAGACAAGGAATTTGGGTCAGGTTACACAATGCACTGGGACATCTGTAACCAATTTTTCCAGTAGCAGCTACAGTTGCTGGGTTTAAACAATGGGCAATAATGTGATTTGTTTGGTTTAGGCTTAGTGCGATGTCTGAAACTTGGGCATTATGGTTTAAACTATAGTTTATAAGAGCAGTACAACCAGAGGCCACTGCACCTTTTGTTACGGTCTTAGAAATCTCCAAAATGTAATGTAAGAGAGTTTATTGAGAGTCATCCATCTATAACCTGTAATTTTAATTTCATTTTTATGTAAAAAAAATGGTTGGTCCCCCCCCCCACTTAAATCTCCTCCTACTTTTGGGATTTTGGCACCTGGCATGCCACTCAAAAGCTAACTGTGATAACCAACCTAATAAAAGTTGTGCATCAAGATTACAGCTTTGCCTTGTGAAATAAGTCATTATGAATCATTTAACAAATGATAGTTCAGTGCAATTATGAACTAGTATGAGCCAAGAATGTTGGAGTATTGTTGATTGAGTTAAGAAACAGTACGGCAGCTGAGAGTGGTCAACTTTCAACATTACCTTCTCACCCAAAAAGGTAATGCTATTTGCTCTATACAGGGAAAAAAAGCATCCTGCAATCAACTATGTTTCTCACTTGCATTAGCACATAAGGCCATGGGTATTGAGGACAGCAATTGAGATCAGGAAAGTAGCAACAAGCAAACTTTAAATTCAGCAAACCCCTCTTACTGTTTTCTTCATTAAATCAGCTATCCCTACTTCCCACGACTGCATCGAGAAATCTGTCATGAACTCCGAGCATAACATGAACTTTGGCTTCCTGTCTTAGGGACTTTTGGTCACTGAGTTGAGCTCATAATATGGATACTTCATGGAGATTCTGCCATGCCCTTTTCAAGGGGTGCCATGGGAATCTAAGCGATTTAAGAAGCAGAGCTGGAATTACATTGGTTGTTTTCTCCACCGAAAGGGAGTAAGTTAATTTTAAACTGCCTACTGAAGCTTTAAAACTTCTGTCCAGTCCTGTTATTAGCAGCTTAAAATTTATGAAGTGAGACTGTGTGTTGATAGTGGTTTGATGGTCAAGCAACTTGGTGTAATTAGTCCCCATATCTAGGGGAAAGCCCAATTTCACCCTTACACCATCTGTTTCTTAATATTTTTTCTGTATCCAGAATGAGCATGGCCCTAGGACTACTATAAAATATCAAGGAGTGAAGGGAACTAAATTATATTGAATAGAATATACTGGGGAGAGGAAGAAAGCAATGGCTAACAAGAGTTAAAACATTTGACTTGTATCCCAGAGATAAGCTTGCAGCTATTTAATGAGAGCATACCATTACCCCTTTCAATTGGGCCTTAAAACAATATATAGAGACCTGAAGGTTTGTATAAAGTGGTTTCATCAGCAGGAACAAGGATGCTAGATAGGCAATCTAATGGCACAAAGTTGCTTCGGAATGCTGCCGAAAACCAGAAAGTGAATACAAAATGTAGGAAGGTCATAGGAAGGCTATCTCTGCAATGCATGTATTATTTAGTGGTAATGGTAGCTTTGCACTCAGGTCTACTCTGGTGTCATTCAGATGTAGATGTGTACTAGAATAGTTTGTGGAGCATGCTTACATGCATGTTTACAACATAAGCATTAGCATAGGCCTCATTTCACTCCAATTTTGTCCTTCTAAATCCATTGCACTCTTTATATCTCATCAAACTCCCCGCCCAGTTGGGTCTGAAGGTGATCTCAAATGGAATCAATCTACAGCAGGGGTGTTAAACTCAAGGTCTGGGGGATAGATCCGGTCTATGGGGTGCTTAGATCTGGTCCACCCTGGAAATGGCTCACATTGCCTTTGCCAGCGGGGCCCCCTGGAAATGGAAATGGTGACTCTTGCCAGAGAAAATGGAGCTTGGGAGTCACTGAAGCAGTTGGCGTGAGCTTAAATGGACTCCAGAGCATTGTAGAGGATAGGAAGGCCTGGAGGAACATTGTCCATGGGGTCATGATGGTTCAGACACGACTTCGCAACTAACAACAACAACAGACTTGGAAAGTGCAGTAAAGATCGGCAAATAGGATCAAGGAAATGACACATGGATGTGAAAATTGTGATTCAATACCTATTGTGAGCTTCTCAAATTATCTCTAGAGGTTCAGAGAAGAGCAAACAGGATGATTAAGGTGCTAGAAACTGTATTTGATATTGATTGAAGTATCTGAGTAAGTCTGCTCTTGAGAAAAGAAGACAAAGGCCATATATGGTAGCATTCTTCAAATACAGTGAAACCGTATTTTAGCAAACTAACTTGGTGTTGGTATTTTTGATGAATGTCATTAAATATAATAGTACAACATTGTGACAATATACTGTACATCATTGCGCTCTTTGGTATCAAGGGCTGATAAACCGAGGGTTTACTGTCCCTGAAATAATGTTAGATAGAAGAAGATAAAAGCTGCTCCCACTAGTTCCAGAGTGCAAGTTATGGAATAATGGATTTAAGTTTCAGGATGGCAGGTTCTGACTGAATGTTAATAGAAACTTGCTAACACTAAGAGCAGTTCAGCAGTGGAACCAATTGTCCAAACAGGTGGTGAGCTTCCTTCCTTACATAAGTTGCAACGAAAGCATACAGCCATCTGTCTGGGGTATTTTAAGTTGGATTCCTGCACTAAGAAAGCAGTTGAAATTGTTAGCCTAAATGTCCTCCTCCCACTCTAGCATTCTGTCATACTATTGGCCAAACTTTGGTGTTGTATACTTCTCCCTTCTCCTCTCTCATTTTTTTTCAATATATCCCCTCTTTTAAAACAAGTTCCCAAAATTATTTTTCTTAAAAACAAAATCTTTGTATGAGTTGCGGATTAAAATGCAATAAGCTCATAAGCTATCAAAGCAATAAAAGTCTTGGTCAAACAGGTTCTGAGCAGGGTCTGTGACACTTCGCCACGGCCAACTCACTGCAGGACAAGAGTTACACTAATATCAAAGAAATAGTGGAATAATAGTGGGCCTCTGGTGGCTCAGACTGCTAAGACAGTCTGTTATTAACACAGCTGCTTGCAATTACTGCAGGTTCAAGTCCCACCAGGCCCAAGGTTGACTCAGCCTTCCATCCTTTATAAGGTAGGTAAAATGAGGACCCAGATTGTTGGGGACAATAAGTTGACTTTGTATATAATATACAAATGGATGAAGACTATTGCTTAACATAGTGTAAACCGCCCTGAGTCTTCGGAGAAGGGCGGGATATAAATGCAAATTTAAAAAAATCATTAAAGAAAGGATGCAAAAGAAAAGATAGAATGATATGTGAATGGCCAAAATTAAAATAATTATTTGTTTTAAATAATTAAATACAATTGTTAAATTGCCCTGCACCGAGTTGTCCCATGGCAAGTTGACCATGGCAAGTTGTCCTGCAGCAAGTTAGCCAAGGTGAGTTGGCTGTGGCGTTGTCCCATTTCATCTGAAGGATGTGCTCAAAAGCTGTAAGAAAGGAGCTTCATGAAGTTCTCACTGTCACAAATTGAGGCCATTACATGAGAGACCTATACCACGGTATCTTAAGACTGACTTAAAGGCAGGGCAGAGGACAGGTTCTCTGAGAACCATTTAAAGATATGAATAAGTACTAAGCAGCAGGTGAATTCCATAGTACTGCTCTTGATTCTTCATTTAAAATAATTTGCAAATCCTTGTCTGATTCCATAGTATGTTAACTCATCTCTATCTACATCTTTTTTTTTTCTTTGAAGATTGCTTTCTTTCACAAAAAGAAATCGGGATATGGAAATAGTCAAAAAATTATAATATTGGTGATAATTAAAAGCTGATTCCCCCCAAAAATGTAACAGCAGCATCGCTGGCTCACACAGTCAGAAGGCTGCTATATTTTGCACAGGTGATTTGGATTTGGAAATATTTAAGAGTCAGCATAAGGCAGATGTTGTTGAAGATTTACGGTAATTGAACCAGCTCTGCCTTTTAAACTTCATTTTCATTTCGTGTGTTCATATGGTTGATCTTTCCCTTAGACTTTTGCTGACTATATATGTAGAAGCTATTTTTCTTTAATGGAGTGGAACTATTAGCCTTTAAAACCAAGGAGCGACATAGAGGTCACTGCACCAGCAGGGAAATATTTATAGGTGAGAGATATTATGGAACAGATGTTTGTTTCGGAATTTATGAGAGTTGAAAACTGTCTTGGTTCACACCTTTGAACTGATTTAGGTTTCCCAAACTACCCTAAAAATTGATAAGGATATCGTGTACATTCACATGAGCTTTAGCTTACAAACAAATATGAAATCCAAAACATCATTTTGAAAGAGAAGTTACTGTAAAAGCACTCTATTTCTATAATCCAGAACATACATTTCTCAAGAGAACATCTGTCAGGGTCACATCATTTAAACTCCCAAAATAGACAGTCTTTAGAACAGAGCTAGGACGAAAAGAACAATTCATGTTTCTGGCTTGGCCCTTAAGTGTTATTTGCAAAAACGGGATTTGACACAACAAGCAGCACGAAGATCATTGATTGCAGTTTGAATCTCTGGCATATTATTTTGATCAGAGGGTTTAAAAAACCATTCTGAACACACCAAATCAAATTCCTGGTGGTGGGTTTAGTTGAAAGTCTGATTGTTTGAATATAAGGAATTTTTTTAAGCAAGAAAGGGCTGGACTCACCCAATTAACTGAATTTGGCTGATTAGGCATCCCTATTAAGATCTCAGTTGACACCCACCCACCCATTCCCTGAAGGCCGGCCCTTTCAGAGTACAGTAATGAGCTGGCAGTGAAGAAAAGAGACAAATATGGATGTCCAGACGTCCTAATTTTGTTGGGAGAGACCAGAATTATTCCTCTATGTCTGTCACTCTCCATTTTTGTGTGCATGGGAACATATACAAGGTGAAATCTGGATGCAAACTGGTCCCTAAATAGATGCTGTTAAATTTCAGACCACTAAATTGGTTTTCTAATAACAGCGCGTGTTTTTTTCTTTTCAACCAGAACAGCAAAGAATATACTATATATTTTACTATGTGGAATGAAAGTCATTTAAAAAATATTTAAATGTAATTAATAACAATGTGTGTTTGCATACACAACATACAAGTTTAATTAATAATAATATAACTGCTTATCTAGCTGTAAGTAACCATGTAATAATAACCATTTAATTTTGCAAGAGGGAAAATATTCTTTATGAAACTTTGGAGAACGCTTCTTACTTAGTGGGACAAAGAATGGACCAGTCATCTGATTTACGGAACCACTTCCTTCATGGCAATTAACAATTCTTACTTATTTCTTTACAGCATTCAGTGCAGTCAGGGTTGTAAAATACAGCATCTTATCTTTTTTCTGGCTGAGCTGGAACTTACAATAGACTTTCAGAGTCTTGGATAGGGAATCAAAAACAAGGAGCTACAAAAGAGAAGGGAGGCAGAGTTGGAAGCAAAGTGTCATGTGGTAAAATGAAAAGGTGTCAGAAGTTGTCTGTTCTTAAATTGGAGTCACAGATGGTACAAAGTTAAAGGGCTACCACAGATAGTGGGAGGATTTCATCAAGTTCTTGACTTATTATTTTTTGGTTTAAAATCACAGTTTTCGTCAAAGATTTTACTTAGATGGTCTGTTTCTCCAGCTAGGATATGTTTATCTCCCTCTCTCTCTGGGCTTAAGAATTTAAATAATAAAATCTGATTTCTTTCTTTCCGGATACATTGGACAAATTAAAGGGAGCTGGGATTTCTTTCCAATGTTTTCTAGCAAAGAGTGTAAAATAATGGAATAGCAGTTTTTGTCAGAATAGTTTCTGGGCATTTTGTAGGAGAGGTTTGGAAGAGAGGAAAATGACAATAAATACATGTCATCGTCCTCATGCTACTGGTACAATTTACCTGTGACAAAAGGAAGGACACAAATACATAATGCTTGGATTTGTCTGATGACATCATGAGCATGTTGTCATTTTTGGCCTAACCATGTTTTGCTACTGCTGGTGCTAAGGATTATTTTTGCATCCTTTCTTAACAAGACTGGTAACTTCTCCAAAATATATTGTTTCCCTCAATGTTTGTTTGTTGAAACTCATCTGTCCTCCTTGTCTTTAAAATGAAATTAAGGCAGCGGACTATCAGACCCCCCCAAAACACAAAAATATTATTTTTTCCCCTTAACAACAGAAGCAAAACTAAGCAGTTTGATTAACAATCCTGAAAAAATCAGCACCAAATCTAGGTCAGTGGTTAGTTGACTTGATAAAATAGATTATATTGCTGTTGTTTTCTCCTTAAACTGTTTATCGACATCTCTGGCTAGAAAAGACCACCATTGTGCTGGCTTTTTTGCAGCTCTTGGATGGAATTGTATCTTGATTTTCATGGGCAGCTAACTTTTTCTCTGTTGTTCATGCCACGAACAAGATCTGTGTGGGGAGAAATTCCACCAATGCTTTGAGAGCAAGAAAATCACTAGGCAGCAGCAGTTTAGATTAAAACCCAGAAGTTCAAGGAATGACCTCATCTGTTTGTTTTGCTGGAGAGGATTTGCAAGCCTGTATGATCCTGTGAACTCCCTAAGGTGATTCATGCCAAAGCAAGCAGTCTACCTTGTATCCTTCCATCGTCATTACCTTCAACAAGGCAATGTGTTATTTAGCTAGAGTTCTGTTCCAGGCAGCCACCCAGCCTAAAGCTGGCAAGTGCAAGTCTTTTTGAGATCTGTGAGGCCAAATGTGGACTTGTTTTGCATTAACCATAGAACTAAGCAAAGGAAGGTCAAACTCCCACTGGCTCTAGGCAGAATAGCCAAAGATAAATGTTATCTAGGATGAACTCCAAAAGCATATGAAAGACACCTGCTATTCTCTTCTAAATGGCTGTCTCAGCCTTCAGCACCATCCATATCTGATCTTTTTTCCCCCCTGAATGGTGGTAGAAGGGGACTTGCCCAATGGGTGTGGCCAGTGGTCCATATGCATGACAGGTAGAAGGAGCTGCCAGTGCATGCATTTTAGCATCCTTTGCTCAAAAATTGGTTGCCTTTACCGACTTACATTTTTAATTGAACGTTTTAAATGAAAAAAGAAAGGCAGAAAGAAACAGAAGCAAGGAGAAAAGAATAAAAACACAAAGTGAATAAACAAGAGATTTACAAGGATCACATGAGTAAATTAAATACACATCCTGAGGATAAAGTTTAGTCCTCAATAGTCATATTTCCTATTCTAAACTGCCCATCTCCCTGAGAGATTTAAATATCCTATGTCATTTTGCAAATATCATTATTCAAATTGATGAATGAGGTTAAAGTGAAAATTAGTCCTATCTTATAAAAAATCTATTTTGATTTATAAAATCATCCATGCCTTAAATAATAACGAGCCTAGACTTCAGATATGGTACAAGTCCATGGGTAGAATTAAATTAAATTCTGGGTCAGATTTGTTTTTAAAATGTGAAGTCATCTTAGACAATGAAGCATACTGTATTTGCTCTTTATCTATTATAGGAATTGTATGTATTTTCTAATGAGAAATGTAAGATACCCTAGATACTATTGGCATGTACAAAAGTAATTCGGTATGCTCTATATAAATAAGTTTTAGTAATATTTAATAGAAAGATTGCAAGTTGGAAAGGAAATTCAGCTTTTAGTATCAGTTTCATTTTGTTATGGATCTTCTTCCAAATTCCTGGGCTTTATACATTGCCATTAATATGAGGGTAAGAAGTAAACTGATAGTTACACTTCACATACTTTTTTAAAGAAAATGTATTAACCATTTTAACAATCCTTACTGGAGCGGTATATTATTTGCAATACATTTTATATCAGTTTTCTTCAAGTGTGATATTTACTACTAATATTTTTTATTCCACTGAAATTTCCACTGTTGTGCGTATTGTTTTCAATGTTACATCCATTTAATCATACAAATTTTAACTTATGTTTCCGAATCATATTTCCTACTCCTACCCTCAAAACGACGCTAGAGCACTGCACATCAGAACATCTAGACACAGGAACAGTTTTTTCCCCAAAGGCCATCACTCTGCTAAACAAATAATTCCCTCAACAATGTCAAACTATTTACTAAATCTACACTATTATTAATCTTCTCATCGTTCCCATCACCAATCTCTTTCCATTTATGACTGTATGACTGTAACTTGTTGCTTATCATTAAGTGTTAAATTATACCCTATGACCATCATTTGTGTCGTAAATGTTAAATGTTGTATCTTGATGAAGGTATCTTTTCTTTTATGTACACTGAGAGCATATGCACCGAGACAAATTCCTTGTGTGTCCAACCACACTTGGCCAATAAATTATATTCTATTCTATTATTAACCATTTTAAATAAGTCCCAGCAAATGTTCCAAATTTTGTATTACATGCTTTTCAAATTCAGTTGAGTCTTGAAGTAGTCAGCCTTGTTTTTGTAATTCCTTTAGAAAAATGATGTTTGAAGACGTTGGAACTGGTCAGGTATTTCTGTGCATTCTGAAGACAACAAAACTAAGTTAATCTATGTAACATTGCCCAGTACATGTAATCATGTGCTGAAAAGAAAATGGTATTTTCAGGTTGTGTAAGAAATAATATGCTGGAATGTTAAACAGGCAAAATAAAACATCTGGTAGTTTTACATGCTGGGACATCCATGATTCCTTCCATTTATTTTGCAAGACAATTAGCAAGCAACACATCTAAACAGACTGTCAACCCCAAAAAGATGGGTTAGCTAATTTTGTGATAATTTGTAAACTGATTTGAGTCTGATAGTTATGTTATTATAGAGTAGGGTTGCACAATTCTCTAGATCCAGTTCCAAAACTACTATGTAGAATGTAACACCTGTTTCTACTCTTTAAACCAGTTGTGACTTTTTCAAACCATGTGTTCACAGGAAAAGATGCAGTTGCTTTAAAGAGTTGTAGTTGGGTGATGCTGTACACTCCAAATTCAACTTTGGTTCAGAACAGCATACACCATTTTCCAGTATACTGTATAGGTTAGGTCACCAGTAGATGTAATTGCATCGAACAAAAACAACGCATCTTCGCTAAGATAGTTAGGATCCCTTCTGGAATTGCAGCTAAAATAGCTCTTTCATTCCAAGTTTAATACAATGTATATTTATTGCAAACAATAATATACAAAAAGCTAAGTTTTACAGAGACCCAAAGGGTTTGCAAACAAAATGACTGAAAAAGTGTTCTTTTATCTAAAACTAATCTTTTTGAAAGGACATTACTTAAATTACAGAAATACTTTCAAGAGATCTGCTTTTTTTAAATATAGAAGTAGAAAAGATACCATATGATAAGAGTGCTTTAAGCTTTTCTTCTACTGAATTCCCTATAAAATAATTAACAAATATAACATTTTAAAATAAAAAAAGTTGGCTAACTTTTTCCCAAAGCAATATTTTAACTGTTTGGCCACAAGTTCACCAGTGTCGCTTTCCCTAATTTTCCTCCCAAATGAAGTGAAAGTCTGGTTAGGCAAATTGAGAAGCATCCATTTTCTGGTGGTTCCAGCAGCATCCATTCATTTCTATGGAACCTTCAAGGGACAGATAAAGCCCTAATGGAAATGTGCCACTCCCTGCTTTGTTGTTTTACATTCACTGTTGCTTTGCTTCACTTGGGCAGAATAAGCCTAGGCCTACCCAGAAAAAGGGATAAAGTGGTGGAACCTTAAGGTGATACAGTGGATTGGGCCACTTTGGATAGCAATTTAAGGAATCTGTTAAATGTTCCTTCATGCAAAATGAAATCCCTGCCTGACATCTGCATGTAAAGGAAGATTTGCTGATTGGCTTTAGCCTGGGGGATTTTTTACAAATGAAAGAGTGGATCAAGACCACTCTTACTTTCTGTGCTCTGCATATTGTTCCATTAATTTAGTTCAATCCAAATCATGAATCCAAAAGTATTCAGGCAGAAATAACTCAGTGATACACTAATTAGCCATACTTTGTTGTACAATGAGAAAAACAACACAAAAGCTTTCCAGTTTATTCTTACCAAAGAAATAGAAAAGATAGAAAGACAAACGGGAGCCAGGTATTTGTACAAACCTAAGACACATTCCGAAGAAATAATAAAATACAAAAACAAAGACTGAGAGATAAATAAAATAAAGGGTTATTGATTTAGACCATAATTTAACAATTAGGCACCATATACCCTCTGAGTAAGATGCTGGTATTTCTGTTTACATTACAAAGATTTCTAATGTGGAAGGGGGGAAATTGAAAAACAAACTTCTTGATTAAAAACATCTTTTTCACAAAATAAATATATATAATTTTAAAAGAAGAAAAACCACCTACTACTGTCATCCATGAACCTTGCTAAAGCTGGTGTCCCTGTGTCATTCCCATCTCCTTCTTTTGTAAGCTGTCTTCATGGAATAAAGAATTTTAGTTTTTCATGCAATTTACAGGGAAGACTCTTGGTTTTTCGAGTGACCGCATTTGTCTCACAAATGTTGGCCTGGTGTTGGAAGTTGAAGAAAAGGGATCAAGGTAGAGAATGCTGGTTCTGGCTTTATAACTTGGTGCTTGTAGTTGCAAATAAAATAATAATAATAATTAAAAAGCTTCAGACCTGTAAAACTGAGCTCTCTTCTTGGGAGTTCCATATTTTCCCCTGGCAGGGTGGAAGATAATTGTGCAAGTCTTTTGGAAGATTTCACAGGATTTTTCTTTAAGGCGTCTGATAGTGTTACTTTAAGGCTCAAGGTATCCTTGCTTTTTCTTTTTTTTTTTTTTCTCCCCGTATTTTATTTCCATGCTAGAAAAATAGAAGTCTCTTTCCAAATTCCCACAATCATGTTAATGGGCACTTCTTTCCTTTCTTCAAAATTTCCTTTTCCTTGATTTTTAATGCACACATTTTAGTCTCTAAAAGTGACTGTTAACTATAGAAAAATACCTCTGACAGCAGGGAAAAAAGCTAAGGCATATTCTTTTGCTAAGGGTGGTTCAACTGTCCCTATCCCACCCACCCACCCACTCCAAAAAGAAAAAAGCAATTTTTAAAAGTTTCTCTAAAACAAGTACGTATAAATCCCATCATATTGGTAACAAATCATACACAATACATACTAAAAATATTTAAAATAGAGAATATTCCTCACAGAGGAATACTTTTGAGTTTATATTTTTTCATTTTTTTGTTTTTAGTTATTGTTAAAAAATAATTAACAAGTTCATACCTATGCAAGCTAAGCTAGCTGTTTGAAGAAAATAAAAAACTGCCTTCAAATCAAAGGATTTAGTCCATCATGGAATGTTTCTTGACTGAGAATAATCTGGTCAGTTTTGAAGGGGTGCTGTAGTGCACAACGCATTCTGGGATATTTTTTTCCTCTCTTCCATTCATTTTTAGCTTAAAATATTTTTGTAAGTCTGGGGAATAGACACCATCCTTCAGACCTTTATGGTCTGGTGAGCTGTGTATAGACTGGCTGTTCCCAATGTTGTGGGCTATGGGTTTGAGGAATGGAAGGTACCCCCGTAGTGTCTGCAATCGGGGTGTACATGGGCCTCTGGGTGGGGTTCATGTAAGTGAATGTAGAATAAAGGCTGGAACTCTGGCTGGCAGCATGGCTGTAGTAGGTATTGGAGCTCTGATGGTCTGTGTAGTCATACTGGGAGCGAGTGATGGTCGGGTAGGAAGAGCCATAGTGCTGGAGATTGAAGGAACTGTAGCTGATTTGCTGAGGTGAATGCTGCTGTTGGTCAGTGTAATGGCTGGGGCTGAGCTGCTCGGTCTTAATATGTGTCCTCTGCTGAGGCTGACCTGGTTCACTACTCAGGGTGGTGAGTGTGTGCTGCGGCGGCGGTGGGGGCGGTGGTTGTGGCTGAGCTTGGGAGGGTGGTTGCTGAGAAGGCGGTGGCTGCTGCTGCTGCTGCTTGGACATCCAGACATGCCCAGTGCCTGCTGGGGTAGCTGTGGTGCTACTGATCCCGTAGCTGCCTGTATAGGTGACTTGGCCAGGCTGACCATGGGTCACTGGAACTCCTGGGTGGCCATTGGGTGGGAGATACTGGTCAAACTCATTAACATCAAAAGTCTCAATGTTAGAGATGACATCACTGCTGAGTTCCCCAATGTCCACGTCTCGGAAGTCAATATGGGGTGGCTGTCTTCCTCCTTCTTGCAGTGGGCGACCTTCCCGCTTTAGGTCCTGCTTACCAGGCTGGACATCGGTTTTAGGAGTGGTAGGAGGAGTAGGTGGCCCTTGAGACTGCCCTGTAAGGAATACAAAGGAGATAGTAGTTGTTACAAAGGGGACAGATTCTCTTTGATGCCTTTGAAGTCACAGGGCAAGCAAGCCACACCTGGGCCTCTTTCCCTTCTGATAACAGGCACAGCCAGAGGGCCATAAAGCTCCCACCAGCGGCCACTTTTAATGAGCAGAAGGTGTTGCATGGCAGTGATAAGTTAGCTAAAGATTAACTCTGGCTGGATGCAAAGGAGACGATGGAGAGCATGCCAATAAGAATGAAATACCAATGCTGATTGTTGCATGTAGTTGAAAACTGGCTGCTTTGTAAGGCTACAATAACAGGTGTTTATAGTTTATAAGGGGTGGTAATACACTGAGATGAAAACTAAGACTAGTACTATTGGTGGAATGGCTTAGCAAAGCAATCAAGTTGATACTGAACTGTTGAAGGATGACTTACGGCTATCTAATTTTCATGGGTGTGATGGGTAATATTATTTGAAGACCTGTCTTGTAGGTACATGAAAGCTATTGCTTTTTCCCAATAGCTGTCTAGCTCTTTTATGTTTCCTTGGCAAACTGCTCCAGAAAAGCAACAGACTGCTAACTGGACTGCCTTACTGATGCTTCTTTAGAAGACCTGTCTACAAGGGATGTTCTTCCTCATCGTCTACAAGGAGGGGAAGATGGCACACTCACCAGAATGCTCTCCAGGTGAATGTACTTCACTCATGCTGGATGAAGACTGAGGCGAATCTGCCTGCAGGGCCTTGAAGATAGCATTCGGAGAGATGTGGGTTTGCTCCGATCCTTCCTCTTGCTCAGCCTGTCCATTCTTCACTGACTTTCTCCTTCGTGGCTGGTACTTGTAGTCTGGATGGTCTTTTTTATGTTGCACTCTCAAGCGTTCAGCCTCCTCCACGAATGGGCGTTTCTCGCTCTCATTCAATAACCTGAGCAATTAAAACAAAGCCATGCATTGGTTGATTAAGTTCTACTCAAAGCTTAAGCTTCCTGAATTTACTACTTAAAGCACCTTTGATTTGCTAGAAATTTACTCTTACGCTCTGCCACTGCACCTCTAGGCCAGCATTGCTGCAGGCAGCTGTCAGAAGCCCCAAATGTGGGTAGAATGAACTTCTGATAATGCAGAGAACGAAACATAAGGTATATAAAATCCACCATAAAATGACAGGCACCAGGAAAGGCAGCCTTTAGCATTCTGCTCTTCCTGAATTCCCCTCTGGGTAGAAGCACACTGCAAACTTTCCCAGAGCCTCTTGCAAGAAAGAAAGAAAAAAAGATTCAAACCATTCCTTTCTTTTTTTTTTCTCAGCAATTATTTTCAATTACTCTGGGGCCTTGTTTTCTTCTTTACAAGAAAGGAGAAGACACAGGATAGCAACTCTTTTCCTCTTTACTCATCCCAATCAAATGCAGCTTCAGCCACAGCAGCTTCAGCCAGGGCTCAGATACCTGGATTCCTCATCTAGGCATCTGGGGAATTAACATCTAAATTCACTCCAAGCATTCTGCATCCACAAAAGTGGTTCCCCTAGCCTTTTTCCCCCCTTTTTTTTGGCAAGTCATTAGCTTATGCTTCAGCCAGGTGACTCATTTTCTCTTTTCTCCTGCCTCTCCACCCCACGTTTCTCTTGCTAGTCATCCTTCTGAGCCAACTTCTTATTGGTTGGCACTTGCCAATTTGTGCCAATCATCATTACACCCAAGATGTGCTACTCCTGTTTTTCTCCAGAGCCAGGGCTCAAGTTAACTTTTGTCATTTCTTTTTTCTTTTTTCAACAGGCAGGGGCCAAATATATAAACACAGAAGCCTTGTTGGGCACATTCAACACGCTTTTCACGAGTATTCTTCCTATATTTTAAGGAATGTTTTTATGTTCTTTCAGGGGTGTAAAAAGGCAGGCTTTCTTTCATGAAGCCTCGACCTTGTAGCCTTTCTAAAGAGATACCACAACGTTCTTCTCTAAAGCATTCCCATCTTTTTCCTCAGTGGTTTCTATTCTATCTCAGTGGTTTCTAGTCTTGGTCCCTTCTCCTCCGCTTCGCTCCTAAACCAAAATTAGACAGGAGAAGAGGAGGGGGGGGCAAGGTTTCACCCCAGACCCTCTTTTTGAAACCGAGTCCCGCGCAAAGCCCAGCGACCTCCCCCATCACTACTTGCACCAAGGATTCCTGCCCAGTTCCAGTCCTCCTGCCATCGGATTAGAACAGGGGCCTCTAACCTTGGCAACTTTAAGCCTGGCGGACTTCAACTCCCAGAATTCCCCAGCAAAGCAAAGCTGGCTGGGGAATTCTGGGAGTTGAAGTCCGCCAGGCTTAAAGTTGCCAAGGTTGGAGACCCCTGGACTAGAAGGTCGGCTTCCTGAGCTCGAGCCCCGCACAATTTCGGCTGTGTGGCTCCTGCGAGGCATCCCAAGCCGTGTCCCCCAAAAAGGAACGCCGAGCGAGCCATCCAACCACCCAAGCTAGCCACCCTAGCGCTCCTTCCCTTCCTTTTCCCCACACTGTCCCCGCCCCTCCGGCGCTCGGCCGGCCAGCCGAGCCTGCAAGCCTTCGCGCCCTTTCCTCGTCAGTTTTCCTTTCCCCCCCTCCCTTTACCTCCACAGCTTCCCCAACGTCTTGCTCAGCTCGGCGTTGTGCAGGTGCGGATACTGGTCGGCCAGCTTCCTCCGTGCCGCTTGAGCCCACACCATGAAGGCGTTCATGGGGCGTTTGACGTGGGGCTTGTTCTTACTGGATCCGTTCACCCGGACGGGCATGGGCACCAGGGTCCAGTCGTAGCCCTTGAGGACCTGGCTGACGGCTTCTCGGATGCACACCGGGAACTTGTCCTCGTCGCTCTCTTTCTTCAGGTCCTGGTCGCTCTTGGGGAAGGTGTTCTCTTGGGGTCTCGTGTTCTCCGTGTCCGAGCCGGAGCCCGAAGGGCAGGGAGACCCCGCGGAATCCTCCGACATGGTCGGGCTGGGAGCGCCGGACAGACACTTTTCCTGCTCTTCGGTCATCTTCACGAAGGGGTCGAGGAGATTCATGCGAGAAAAGGGCGAAGCCAAAATATGAGCAGGCGGTGTGTCGGGGGGGGGGGAGGGAGGGGAATAAAACAAAAAAACTAACCGAGACGGAGGGGAGAAAGGGGTGGGGGAGGAGAACGGGGAAGGGAAGGGGAGGCTAAGCAATCGGCAAGAGCGACGTCTCTTGAAGACAGCCGGGAAGGGGGAGAGGAAAAAGCCTCCCCCCGCGCGCCCCACAGGCTAAGCGTCTCGCTCTCCTTGCTCGCTCGCTCGCGCGCGCAAAAAAACAAAACAAAACAAAACAAAACAAAAAAAGCCGCGGCTTTTGCAGAAACTCGGCTGACCGGCGCGCTTTGCGAAGTCGCCGCTGGAGGAAAAGCCGCTCTCAAGAAACGCGCATGTGGACTGGCTGCCGCTCTGTCCGCGGAGACGCTCGAAGCGGAGTCGGTGAGAGCGAAAGTTGAACGAGGTGGAGAAAGAGAGAGAAAGAATTTTTTTTTCCCTCCACTCCTATTGAAAGAAGGGAGACGAATTCCTCGGCTTGGGAAGGTGGGGGGGGACGAGGTGGTGGCGGCGGTGGCGGGGCGCGCGAAAAAGTCGGAAGGCTCCCTCGAAATCGCCTGGCGAGGCTCAACCTCGGCTCTCCTAACGCTCACTTGCGACTCTCTTTAATAAATACCTCGCCTCTGCTGTATTTCGCCGTAGAAACGCCAATGACAGCCCTCGTTGGGAAGGGCTGGCACGGCGTTGATTGGCTGAAAAAGTTTTTTCCTCCCTCTAGAGAGGGAGGGGGCGCCGAGGCGAAGGGAGGCGTGGGGGGGTGGCGGCGGCTGGGTGGAAGGGAGAGAAAGTTGGTCGCACGCTGCAGTTGGCTCTTTGTACTTCCCAACTGTTGCGGTAGTTGTGATACCTCCCAGTAAATTTCTCCATGCTTTTTTTTTCAACCCCCCCACCCCCCTCTCTATCGATCGAAGCAGATCGTTGGGGTTGCTTGCAGAGGGAAGGAAGGGCTTGACATCTCGCTAGCAGAAGTATCGCTTCACCGAACGCGGCGCAGCAAACCAGCCTCCCGTTTGCTCGGAGAAAGAACTTGGTTCTTTCTGTCTCTCACCCTCCTCCTCTTCCTCCTCTTCCTCCCCCCACCACCCCCAGTCAGTGTTTTGTGACTCATTCTCCTACGGGAGGGTTTTGTTTTGATTTTGCTCATCTTAATGCTTCGCTCGTGCTAAAAAGTTTCAAGGGGAAGGAGACAACGCACTAAGCTGCAGTTCGTGGGACGGGGGGAGAGGGCTGTGGTGGGGGGGGGCGGGAGAGGAAGAAAATCGAGCTACATACTTCTTAAGTAAGGCGACTTTTTTCTAGTCATTTAGAATAACCTTTCCTAAACAAGCGGTTAAACAAGGCTCCTATCACACTTTGTGCAAGTAAGGCTAATGGCTTGTTTTTCTCCCACCCCCTTTTTAAAAATGTGTTTAAATGACAGCTCAACCTTCTCTAACTAAACGGTGTTATCAGAAATGTCCCCTTAGAGAAGCATATATGACCAGACTTCCCTTTCAGATTGTGTTGACTAAGCATTTGTAAAGTAAAAAATATAGCAGGTATATCTAGGTTAGACTTCCGATTTAACTTGGGAATTAACCTTCCTTTGGATCCAGTAGGACTGAGTTAAACCGCACAGAGCGCGGGCTGCCTGCTTTTAGGAAATGGGAACAGACTACGCTTGCAAAGGGGAATATAGTCAGAGACGCAGGTTTTTCTTCTTTTAACTAAATCCTCTCTATTAAAGTTCTGAGTTTGCTTATTGAACGTATTGACAAACTTCAGACCAGAGTGTCTCTCTCCCTCGCGCTCTTCCCACTGACCTCCTTCCCTCAGAGAGGCGAACAACTTTACTAAATTAGTTTTAAAGGCCACGACAGTTTTCGCTGATTTCAGAGCGCGTGACAGTGAGCTTTTTAAAATTAAAGGCTAATCCCCGGGATAATTTTTCTTCTAAAATTAATTGAGGCAGAGGAGGAAAAGTATGCCACTGACCAGACGGTTAAGTTGTCAGTGCAGCGCCCGGAAAAGTGAAGCGGAAGAGTAAAACCAAGCAATCTGGCCTTCCAGTCAAGATGGCCCAAAAAGAAACCGGGCGCACTTGGTGATGGACTGGCCTCTTGATATAACCGCCCTTTCATCGAGGCTTGGAAAGACAACGCGGGCATCTTCTGCAAACGCAAGTTTCTCTTAGGGAGCCCGTTGGCGATGGGCGCTTCCCGCATGGTCGATTCTTTAAATCATTAGCTGTCATGTTGCCTTGCTTAGGAGGACAGGCGCCTTCCCTTGGCTTGGCTTGGCTTGCGCTTTTTCCACTCTCCTTTCAGTCTTGTTTTTTTAAAAAAAAACAACTTGGAATTTAACAGTTATTTCTATATAAACAAATCACCTTTGCGGCAGATAAAGTGTAATTCCCACTTCCATCCAGAGGGGGCGCCATAGGCTCAGAAACTAACAGACTTGGTGCATAAATTAGAGATGTTTCTTGAAGGTTATTTAAACGCGGGCACACGCACACTCTTATGCATGCAGAACACGCCCCCTCCCCACAGCGCACACTAAAACACGGATTAAGTCTCAGGCGATTTCATCAGTCAGCCTTCAATGTCATATATTTTCCTTTGCCCCGTTTGCGATTCAAGGATGAAATTAATGAAATCTGCTGATGAAATCGCATTAAAGTCAACGCAAGTGATAAACTTATCAAAGGGCTTTAGAATAACGGGGCAGTTCTTGCTTTCATAGAAATTTATAAAGGTGGCGGTAGCGCTGATGCGGAGAGCGGAACTCCCCCCTGGCTCTGACTACTTCAAATCACCTCTCCGCACCCACCTCCCAGAATTTTCTCAGATGTGTCACAGTGGCTTCTTTTGCATTATCATCCATTTACCACTAGCATTTAAGGCTGCAACATAGGTATGCGCAACATTGATGCACAATCGCGCATCTCTAGGAACTATAGACACGCGGGGTCCCCGGTGAAGACGGCCATACTTATTTACCTCGGAGTAAATCTCAGTGGAAAAAACTGGGGAAATGATTCTGAGGAAACGCAGCGCAATACTAAGGCGCCTAAGTACCACATGGACATGTGTCTCTCCCCTCCGAATTATTTGAAGGAAAGCCATTTTTGAAATCCAATCCCTCCCGGTTGCCAAAAGATGCTTATTCATTCCCCCCACCTCAGTGCGCCAAGCGAGGTCTAGGTTGAAAGAGAGACGCGCAGCCCCGTTTTCCGCAATCCCGAGGGAAGAGGGCGAAGGATGGCAGCTGCTGCCTTGCCGTCCCGAGTGAGAACGGGTGAAGCTACTGTCTGCCCCGCAATCTACCAGCACGTCTTAGCTTCTCCGAGCCTGAACCAACCCGCGGACGTTTCAGCCAGACATTTCTTAAGAGAGATGCTCGGTTTCGAGACACGGCAGTCTAAGCTGAGATTGCTCAAGTTTGGCTAATTCGTTTCACAGACTGCAGAGGTTGGTTTCTTAGGTGCATATTTTTTTAAAAATAAAAACCTTTCACACGATCGTATGGTTATAATATCACAATTCCCATTGTAATATGATCGCCATTAACATCAATACAGGGAAACATGAAAGAGTGCCCTGTTTGAGATTTGTTTTCGTCCTCTCCACTTTTTTTTTTGACTTGCGCTCTGCTCTTCGCTTAACGTCCATTCTGGGACGAGTGTTTACGTAAGCTCCGAGTTGTTGTTTTTTTAAATCCCCTTAGAACTGGGTTGCTCCTCGCAAAGGCGATCTGCGTTGACTCCGCGGCCTCTCTGATGAATCCACGCACAGCTCCAGCTCCCAGTTTCTCTTCTTCCCTTCACCCCTGTAAGCTTTTGTGCTTCTAGACCGTTCCCAAAGGCTGCTTGTATTTAGGAGATTCTGCGGGTTATTATTTATTTATTTTAATCTCACAACGGACTGAATGATCCTAATATCCGATTGGATATTCTATTTAGATGGGAAAAATTGTTTTAAAAGGTTTGAGGTACAGAATATAAATGGTGAGATCTGCTTCTTTAATCGTCACGCCAATATAGTAGCGTCTCCCCGCCCCCAATATATTTAACAATTAACGGGTTGGAGGGGGGGAGTTAACCGATCGATGAGGGGGTAGCCGAGGAAAGGGAGAAGTTTTCACAAGAAAAAATAAATAAAAACACCCATGAAGTGAATCTATCGCTTTGTATATTTTTCGCAACATTTAACAGTACATTTCACTCCCTAGAAACAAATGTTCAGTTTGGCACCATATTCGCCAGCAGTTAATTATTGCATTCGGCTTAAATCTTGGTCCTAAATGTCATCGGGAACTAAGAGAGGGCAATTCTCTTCTTTTGTTATGAGTTTAGGGCGCGAACACTTTCCTTTAACTGAGAAGTTGGAAGCAAGAATTACTGTTCAGGGCTTCTTCGGCGGGGCAAAAGGTTTCACTTCTGTCAAACTAGAAACTTTTTTTTCTCTCTACCCAACATCCCCCGGAAAAGAAAAGGGGGAAAAAATGCGAGACTTTGTCGGAAATCAAGAGATTGGGAAAACTAGGTAGTTTTGCACGTTTATATCGAATAAGCAGGAAGAAACAAATTGTTTCGTGGAATGACGTTATGAGAAGCAAGCAACTAAGGCTGTCTTCGTTCTAAAATATAATTTGCCCCAAAGCAGAAACAATATTATCGTGATCACATCTCCATCTCTTCTATGGATTCTTCCCACCCATAAACTTCATTTTAATCTGATCGAGCGATAATAATAATAATAATAATAATAATAATAATAATAATAATAATAATAATAATAATAATAATAATAATAATAACAACAACAACAACAACAACAACAACAACAACAACAACAATAAATAATAATAAACGGGTATTGGACTCATACCCTATACCAATTCGATATATGGAGAGATCATGTAGACCGTGGGTGCCATTATCAATACTTTAATATTGGGATTTCCCGATGGGTGCGGAGATTGATCGCAAAGGCTATTCTCCCCTTTTATTCCTATGTTTTTACAGCCAATTTGGAAATAAGGAAAAAGTATCGAGTTTTCTGAGAAGTTGCATTTTCAAAAAAAGCGGCGCGGGGGAAGGAGGGGGCCGCCGGCTTTAGTTCATTCCCGACTGCATTGCTACCCTAAAGTTTTTGGAGCGCTTCTTCGCTGCTCTACCGTGTGTGTGTGTGTGTGTGTGTGTGTGTGTCGGGAGGGAGGGATGATTAGGACCGCTCCGGGTGCAGATCAGTTGAACCAAGGTCCAAACGGGTTCGCTGTCCCTAGAGCCAAACCCGACACCGTCTTGGGGGTCCTTGCGAAGTGCTATAAGTTGGCATCCCGCGCTAGGTTACCAGCTCGTTTCTGAAGTTTCTTGCAGGGTTTGCAAATCCAGCATCACTCCCCACCACCACACCAGCCGCCGCCGCCTCCTTCCCTCCCCCGCGCTTGCCCAAAAACTTTTTTTTGTAACGCGTCCCGACCGTTCCCTTGGGCGCGCTGAGCCCTCGGGCCCCCGAGCTGTTGTTTGCAAAGCGTGATGTCACCCGCAAACCTGCGGTGACGAAGCGGCGAGAAGGTTTGAAGCAAAAAAGAGCCAGACAGCCGGCCGGCGCTGGGGAGGTTTGGGGGAAGAGGAGGGGGAAACACAGTCGTGGAGAGAGGCGCGAGGAAAGTTTTTGGTGGGGAGACGCCGGTGGGGAGCTGGGGGCTCTCTGAGCCGCCGCGGAAGGAAACTCGATTTTTCTAACGACTGTAGTGGCCACTGCTCTCGAGACATCAAAGGCATCTATTTTAGAGACGCACTGGAAGCCGTTTCGAAACACACAGCAGGCACACAATGGGGAGAGAGAGAGGATCCTGGATTTTGCTTTATGCAAATTTCGCCTAACTAATGAATTTCACCACCCGCCAACCCCACCACCCAAAACACCCCAGATCGGAATAAAATAATCCCCTTTTATTCCCTCCAGTGTTTCCAAACCATGCAAATCCACTTTTAAACAAAGTATATGATAGGAATCTCTTTTTTTTTGTTCGTTACTGGAAAAGCTCACCTTTAATCCGTTAAATTGCTTTTATCAAAAGCATTTTACCCATGTCAGTTTCTTTTATAATGTCTTATTTATTCCACCCACCTACCCCAGGGAAGATCCCTGGAAATACTGTTATGTTGGGTGGAAATCCAAAGGCTGTGATTGACTTGTGCACAGAGGAAAGTTTTTAAATGTATCCAAGAAAGGGACAGTATTTCTATTAGATATTTTTAATTGTTCCAATTTCAGAAGGCTACAGGGAAAAATATATTGTATGTCCTGATCTCCCTCGTTCCCCTGTGTTTCTTAATAAAAAGGACAGATATTTGTTCCAAGTTCTCTGAAAAAGGGACAAGAGCTAATATCTTAAAACTGAGGAGCCGCTTTTATGCCTTTCTCAGCTGACACCACTATAAACAGAATTGACTCCAGTTTTTGATTGCTTATTTGTACCCTGTGACTATCATTAAGTGTTGTACCTTATGATTCTTGACAAATGTATCTTTTTATGTACACTGAGAGCGTATGTACCAAAGACAAATTCCTTGTGTGTCCAATCACACTTGGCCAATAAAGAATTCTACTACTTCTACTTTTAGTAGGCAGTGGCGAGAAGCTCAGCCTTACAACTTGCCAGCCATCGGAGAGATAGACAATGAGTGAGCAAGTGCTCTTTGTGCTTTGTTACTATAGAGAAGAAAATTTGGCTGGCTGGTGTTGCTGGACTTGTAGAAATTACAATTTCTTTTTATGAGATCCTGCTCATCCTTTGTTTGGCTGAGCTTCAGGTAAAGTTCCTTCCTTAAGCTCAGCTCTAGCTAATCAAAAAGGTAAAGATGCCATTTAAGTCAAGTTTTACCTCCAGTGACTGCACAAAGTTAACTGTGGGAGAAAATCAAAGAGTGATCAAAGAGACATCTGAAATTGACTGCTGATCTCTGGATGATGGGCAGTAAGCTGCTGCCAAGAGTTTTTGACTACCCATAGTTTAACGTTTAATAATTAATAGGAAGTCATTTAATTGTAGGAATTATTTTAAAATTGGTATTTAAAAAAAAACATTGCAACGCCTTATGTTCACTGTCATCTCCTACTCCTGGTATTTCCCTTTCTCCCCCTTTTTTAAATGGTTGTCTTTGACCAGGCCTGGCTTTAATAGCCATTTTGAGAGTTTAGTGTTCAAATCTTGAATCAAGGGCAATAATTTCTTTGACTGCCATCTGTATAATAAGCCTATTGGAGTAGGGTGAGCCATTGACTCATCTGCCCTCTGTTGTTGTTCTATTTAATTTTACTTGGAGCTTAACTTGGAGTTTCTATCTAGTTTTGATTTATGGGCTAGTGATGAGCTGCTTATAAGAAATGCTGCAAATCTCCCCAAATCTGCAAAGTTGTCCACCTCTGATTTAAACTTTCAAGTTCCACTATGCAGAGTGTTTGTTTCCCATCTGAACATCTGTACTAGACTGTATTGTTTCTCTGTGTCATATAATATAGGTGGGTATATGCATAATTTTGTATGTATTTATTTTGTCATGTTTATGTAGTGTATATGGGAGGTGGTGACCCTCTGAGAGCTGTATGCAACGAAATTTCATTTTAATGTATGCTGATTAGCGTACATTCAAAGTGACAATAAAGTTAGTCTAAGTCTAAGTCATCCATTGTGGCTACTTGTCCTGCAAGGCCATGAAATCTAGCTTGTGGTAATATCCATTACCACAAGTTTGCCAATATAGCAAAATAATTTTTTTTTGTTTATTTTGCATTTTCGTGCAGAAAGGAATAGTGATTTATAGTTACCTGATTCATACATGTGCATGTGCATATACATCTACATGTATATGTACATTAGTGATGGGTTGCTACCGATTCGCTCTGGATCGGGCGAAATGGTAGCGGCGATAGGAGTTTCTGCCCACATGCCCAGACGCTTCTGTGCATGCGCAGAAGCATCGCGTGTGTGCGCCCATGCCCACAAGCAAACCAGTAGCTACAGGTTTTGAAACCTGCCCCTGATATACATACATATAAGTATACATATACATATACCATACATATACATATATGCATGTATGCCTGTCTATGCAATAAATACAATGTTTAATTATACTCAAAAGCTGCCCAAGGAGGCAGATTCTGAATGTAAGAAAATGAGTGAAGTGGAATAATTTAGGATTCTGGAGAGAAAGGTTTTATAGAAGTAAATTTTTCTACAAGACATTCTAGTATGCACCAATTACCTATAAAAACCCACTTCTGGAAATTATTTCTTTGATATATTTTCTTAGCCATTTTGGCAATTTAAGATGTGATTTAGTTAAACAAAAGATTAAGAAAGACTTTTGCATTACAATAATTTCACTAGGATGATGAATTGCATGCTAAACATTTTACTACTGCTCCACTGAAAGTTACTTAATTTGCATTGGAGTATAATTACAATTTCCAACAATTTCTAACCCGATTAAAATTGTGCTTACTCTCGTTACCTTTTTCTGTATTTATTTTTAAGAGGTATAAATAAAGTTGCAGTTGCACTTTTGCGGACGTAGAATGATATACACATAAATGAATAAGTTTTATGTCTCTTGATTTTATACATTTAGAGAAAAGAGTCACAATCCTTGATTAATTCATTAAAAACACTATTTTGTATTTCCATCTCCCAATTTGCTAACGTCCAAAATTCCCAGCTACGTTGGAAATTTGCTTTCTATGCATAATATTAATCCCCCAAATTATTTTATTCCTTGTTTTGTTATATTCAATGTTTTCTATATTATGTTAAATAAACATATTTTTTAAAAAACCCTCTCTTTTAAAATTAAGGATCAAATTTAATAACAAGATATAATTACATATTTATTATATCGATTTCACAATTCTGCAGTATAGCTACCATAATTTCTGCAAAAATATGATTTTCAAATATTGGGAAAAACATACAACATAGTTATAACTCAAAAGAAACAGCTTCACCATTTAGTGGTAAACAGACTAATGCATTCTATTTAAATGGTTTCTCTTGAAAAAATTATGAAATAATCCTGTACTCGCTTACCTGGGAGAAATCTCCCTTGAACTCTGTAGGAATTTACTTGTGAGTAGGCACACTTACCGGTAAGATTTTTCTTAGAGGAGGGATCTCAGCATGAAACGGACATTAGTCAGTAGAATGGTAAATAAAGAGCTAGTGAGGGATTTTTAATCTACTTCTTGTAAGCAAATCAGAACTCCAGTAAGACTGATGTGTAAACTCAAGAGTTATAACATTACACTGATTCTATCAGAAAACTTTCTTATTGAAGATTTTTGAACAGTTCTATTGCCTTTTTGTCAGTGTGTATAGGAGCTATAGACTATCTGAATGGTTTAAAGGATATCTAGTACAGCAAAATTATCAGACATTGAGATAAACCAATGTGCTTTCTCCAGGGTTTCTTGTTTTTACATGTGGTGGCAATATACACTGCGAAACTGAATAACCAACTTATGGAGGTTTAGTAAAATCTGTCTATTGGTTTATCCTATTTTCTGCTTCTTTCCTGCTTATAAATAATCCATTTGTCAGATATTTGAAATTTGCAAAGATGTTTAATACAGATAATTTATTTCACACTATGAATAACTAACTGAATTTGTACCATAAAACAATGAATTGGCTAAAACAAATAGGCAACATTGATTCTTTAATAGACGCTATATATATATATATATTGTACAAAAACTGAACTAAAAGTGATTTCCTTTTCGTTCAGTTTTAGTACAATATATATAGTATCTATTTTTTTTTTTTTTGAGCACCTTTGCTGGATTTGGGACTGTGTTTCTTGAATCAAAGGCTTACATTGTACCTACCAGTATCGTGAGTTTACTACGGATTGTTTTTAGCTACAGTAGTCTCAGCCAGTGGCCTGGAGAACTTTTTGACCAGCAGACCAAACTAGGAATATGGTGATGGAATTTGGTGAAGGAAAGAACAAATCAAAAGGGTGGATATTAAGGCAAAAAGAGCAGGGACTTGCCAGTTGCTACATCTGACTGTTTTTTCCCCAGAAGAATATGCTAAACCAAATGTACCTATGGCAATACAGCCTTGATTCCTTACTGGAGGAGAAGATGAAAGGACCTGGAGACCAGCCTTTCTTCTTTAGGTCTCATTTAGAAAGATGGAAGAGCCCACAGTTATTGCACAGAGAGATTCCACAGAAGCCCAGGAAAAAAAATGAGCCTTCTGAGAAGAACAGGGCACATAAACTTATCTAGGAACAAAGGAAATAGGAGAAGGGTACCAACTGGTTAAAAGATGGCAGCAAGGGTCCTAGGAATATGGTGGCATGTCATAAGGAGGTACGAAACAGGAAATGGTATCAGAAATTCTCCAAACATGGTAGTAACATTATTAGTCTCCAGTATTTGTAAACAAATGGCCAGGGAATAAATGGGGTGGGAGTGAGGTACTGAAAGTCCTAATATGGAAAAACAAATGTGATATTTATCATACAAAAATTGTAATTATCACATAAAATGATGGGATGAGAGTCAGAATTAGAAAGCAGAACTTGAAGGATACAACCTACCCAGAAGAAATAGAGGGAGGAGGTGAGAAACCCACATGTGTGTGCGTGTGTGCGTGTATGTAGGTGAGATTAAAATGAGTAGGAAAAGGGATATTAATGTGAGAACTTACTATAGATACTTATCCAGGCAAAACATGAGGACAATAAATGCTTTTTAAAACCAAGTTCTTAAAAGGGCAGGCTATAGCAATAATGGGAGACTTCAACCAACTTGAAATCTGAGGGAAAACTAACTCAGCCAAGCATGGAAAGCTCAAAAAAAATTATTTATTTATTTATTTATTTATTTATTTATTTATTTATTTATTTATTTATTTATTTATTTATTTATTTATTTCATCAAGCATGTATTTTATGACAGATACAAGTGTAAACATAATTATAAATATATGTAAAGGATACAAATACATGTAAAGGATACAAATAAAAGAAAACATTAGGACACATAAACGCTGGTGCACTTACGCACACTTATCACACTCATCATCATCATCATCACACTTATACACACTGATCTCTCTTACTAATCATTTCATTTTGTAGAAGTGGAAGAAGAAATAAAAAGTCAGTAGTTCTGGATGTAATCCTGACAGAGATGTACTGGTCAATAGACAAAAGATTTTAGACATCTTGAGGAAAAAGCAACAACTTAATGGAGGACCTCAAGACAACACAGTCAGAAGAAACTGATGAGGTTATCTAATTGGGTAATAAAACATCTTAATCAAATTATCTCTTTGGTAATTAATTTAATAATCATAATAATAACAACAGAGTTGGAAGGGACCTTGGAGGCCTTCTTGTCCAACCCCCTGCCCAGGCAGGAAATCCTACACCATCTCAGACAGATGGTTATCCAACATCTTCTTAAAAATTTCCAGTGTTGGGCATTTACAACTTCTGCAGGCAAGTTGTTCCACTTACTAATTGTTCTAACTGTCAGGAATTTTCTCCTTAGTTCTAAGTTGCTTCTCTCCTTGATAAATTTCCACCCATTGCTTCTTGTTCTACCCTCAGGTGCTTTGGAGAACAGCCCGACTCCCTCTTCTTTGTGGCAACCCCTGAGATATTGGAACATTGCTATCATGTCTCCCCTAGTCCTTCTTTTTATTAAACTAGACATGCAACTGTTCTTCATAAATCTGGAAACAAACCGCCAAATTCACAGTGCCAAAAGTGCCACAAAACTGAGATTAGTTAGTCAAGTATCTCAGCCTTCAGAAAGACTGAATTTATTGGCTTCAGGTGCAATGTAGGTATGCTATAGTTACAATTTCTTAAATTGTAAGCTAAAAGGAGAGGGAATCCTGAAAAAAATGAGAAAAGCTTCAAGATGCCTGTGTGGATGAATCAAGAGCTCTAAGCAGATGAACAGACAAATGGAAATTAGGAAGGCTAAAATTTTAATGAGGTTAATCTGGAGAGGAAAGCAATTTAAGAAGAAAAGTATGGGTAGGGTATATTAATAAAATAAGTCTGAAGGAACATTTTTTCTTAGATTATTAGATGTTTTACAATTGGTATATCACTCTAAATGGGATTGTTAAAACGAACAATTATTTTTTTTAAAAAAACTTTGGAAATATAAGAAATTTGGATCCGTTTTTTTTCATATGTACTAGTTACATTATAAAGCCTAATAATATTGGAAAATGATTTATTAAAGAAGGGAACAAATTCTGAAAGTTGCAAAACTATTGTTAACCCTCACTAAAACATATATCCTTTCTTAATATACTGAATTGGCATTGTAGCAGCTACAATAATTATATACATTTTTCCAATAAAAATCCTTTGATTCTCTCTTTGGAAGAACGTTTAATAAAATTGTGGGAGTATGTTTTGATGTCTAGAAAAACTTTGTATTTGAAAAATAAATGCAATATAGAGTTTAATTTTAATTGGAAGCCATTCTTGGACTGCAGTTTTATACATAGAATTGTTCCATGCCCAAAATCTAGATTTTAAAGTGGATGTCTTAATTTGCTATAATATTCATAGCATTAATTTAATGCTTGATTTAATATTTTATGGTTTTATTTAATGAAATAAGCTATGTCAAGCAAATATTTTAGCTGAAAGCTTAACAGGAGGAGCACATGGAATTTGATTAGAAAATGGGTATGAAATCTCTTATAATAAAATAAGATTCTAATGATCCATTAGAGAATGAAATATACAGTATAGCTATACCTTTGAGTCAAGTTTTGACCCATGGAGACCACCTGGGCAAGTCCCTGTTATTTCTCTATGTCTGCCTGATTTTCCGTCTATTTCAAAATAAAATAAAATTATACAACGGCAAAATAAATGGTGCCAAGCAAGCTATTAATCTGTTGCATAAAAAAAAGTTAGATAAATAATATCAGGTAATATGGAAAAGGTAGAGCTGCTTAACATATTCTTTGCATCTGTCTTCTCTCAGAATCCTCACCAGATTTTTGCTGTTTTTCAATGTTTTATAACTGATTGTGTGTTATAATTTTTAATATGATAGTTAATGATTATAGCTGTAGCTTTTATTCTTTGATTGGTAGCTTCTCAGAGATGGCTGAAAGATGGGCAGCTATACATACATTTTAAACAACAACAACAACAACAACAATATCAGAGTCGGAAGGGACCTTGGAGGTCTTCTAGTCCAACCCCCAGGCAGGAAATCCTATGAATGAACAAATAAAATAAAGCTCTTCCTCAAGGAAAGGAAAAAGAAAAAAGTTCAGAAACCCACATTACAATCTTGCATAAATTTGTGTATCGAGGAACATATGAATTATATTCCAGGTTTATGAAAAACCTGGTAAAAGGGATCTTTGAACTGCTGCCTGTAATCACTGAAAACCCTTGGAAAACTTGTGAGCTGCAGAAATTGGGGAAGAGCATGTGCGCTTTTAATATTTAAAAAGGGGAAAAGGTTTCTAGTGGTAGTAGTGCTCTAGAAGAGCTCAAACGAATTAATCTGATGTCTCTCCTGGTCAAGAATAGATCATCAAGGAGTATGAGAGGATAAAAGGAGAGTATTTGTAGCTCAGGGTTGAAACAAGGAGTCCTTGGTGCCCTCTGAGCTTGCTTGTTTTCTTGCAGACATTTTACTACCCAAATTAAGAAACATCATCAGAACTGGTTAGTTAGAACTTGCCTAGTTTGGGTAATGAAACATCTGCAAGAAAACAAGGAAGCTCAGAGACCACTAGGGAACCCTCAATATGAGGGGCGGCGGGTGAACTACAATTCCCAGGACCTAACATGTAATTTCTGAAGAATAAACATGGTAATATCAGATAAACCTTTCCTTTCCTTTTTTTTTTAAAAAAAATGACAAGGTAACTAGTGTGGTCAACCAAGGTACTGATCTAGATATACAGCTAGTTCTTGATTTACAACCACAATTGATCCCCAAATTTCTCTTGTTAAACAAGGCAGTTGTTAAGTGAGAGGCGCCCCATTTTAAGGCTGTTTTGCCACAGCTGTTAAGCGAAGCACTGCAATTGTTAAGTGAATCATGGGGTTGTTAAGCGAACCTGGTTTCCCCTATTGACTCTGCTTGTTGCAAGCTGGCTAGGATCATTACAAATGATGATCGCAGGACCTGGAGACAGTGCAACCAACATAAATGCATGCCAATTGCCAACCCTTGAATTTTGATCACATGACCATGGGGATACTCTGATGGTCCAAGTGTGAGTCACTTTTTTCAGCCCCATTGTAATTTCAAACAGTCACTAAATGAATGGTTTATGGACTACCCCTAGTGTGTCACTCTCACAATATCCTTGTGGGACATGGAGAAATGTAGCTAAACAATGCTAGGTCAGATACAAAGGATGCTTGTAAATAGTTCTGCATCATTTTGGAATGAAATATTTGGTGAAATCCCCAAGGTTTCCATCCTTGACTCACTGCTATTCAACTTCTTTATAAATGGATTGGAGGATGAAATGGAAGGATTGTTTATCAAGTCTGCTTAAGCCATTAATCTAGGATTAGTTAATGATTTAAAGAACATCATCATAATTAAAAATGACCTTGGCGGTCTTATGGTATTCTTAACAGGCTCAAACCAGAGTCCAACAGGATGGTTTTCACTTGTGACAAGCCTTTTGGTAGGAAACATCAAAAGCATAATTAAGGAGTGGGAAGGTTTGGTTTTTGGCAATGCAAATGAAAATCTAGGAGTACCAATGTACTGCCAGCAGAACATGAGCAATCCCTGTGATGCAACAGCACTCCTGGCCTGCATTAACCAAATCATTGCATTTGGTTCACCAGAGGCAATCATTCCATTATACTTGCATAGCACTACAAATACGGTCGTATTTGTAGTGCTATGTCAAAGGATATGGAGAAGCAGGAGTGAATTCAAAGGAGAGCTACAAGGATGATAGAAGATCTGGAACTCACCACCTATGAAGAATTGTGAAAAGTTCTTGGCTTGTTATAAAAATAAAGACTGAGTGGGATGGGGTGATAGTGATTTACAAATATACAACCGTCCCAGTGCACTGAGATTCTGTCAATATAATGCAACGTGTGTCGTGTGGCATGTAAGTTTTGCATCTTACATGCCCGTGTGAACCATCATGGCTTATATACAAATGGATCTTGCATTATTTATTTTATTTATTTATTTTTCAAATTTTTATACCGCCCTTCTCCTTATGAAAGGATGCACATTTGACCATTTTCCCCTGAAGAGGTCCATGTGAAGAAACACTATGATGGGCAAGAAGTGGTATTCTCTGTTGAAAGTAGGGTATGGACCAGTGGCCAAATAAAAAGAAAGGAGCTTAAGGCTAAAGGACTTTTCTAAGCTGTTAAATAGTGGAGTCGTCTTCCTGGAATAGTTGTTGACTTCCCACTGCTGAGGGTTTTCTAATGGGGACTGGGTGGCCACTTCTCAGAGACAGGTTAATGTATTTCTGTGCTGAACAAGAGTACTGGTTTCTGACTTTAAATATGCCTTCCAACTAATAAATTCCATAATTCATTCTAATCCGCTTTGCTGCAATTTATTTTCTTTAGAATGAAAAGTTGTCTTCAAGCTGACATAAGGATGCAGTTAAAATTCTTCAATGAAACTTTAGAGGGCAAAACAGTAGTGCCTCAATGAATTTTTTAAAAAGTTCAAGTATATAGGTGTGCACAGTTCTGACAATCTCCCACTCTACACATAACACTTTAATTTTTTTCCCCTCTTCAAAACATGTTTAAAGTGTTTGCTTAAATATTTCCTGATCTTTGTTGATCTCATTACTTTCCAGAATTCCCAGTCAGGGCATTTGGTCAGTGTTCTAAGATGTAAACAATGATGCCAAGCAAACATCTTGACCATATTCCTGCCCTGAATGAGCAGTGAATCCTAAGCACTTTATGGAAATGGATAAGTACAATGTTTTTCTTAATATTCATCTCATTGGAACTGTTGTTTTTTTTAATTTAAGAAATACATGTATACAATCACTTGCCTGTCTTCCTTCCTTCCTTCCTCCCTCCCTCCCTTCACCATGGACTTTTTGGAAACAAAATGTAAAAGATAGGTTTGTGAGCAAAAGCAGACAGGTGCTTTGAACTATAGCCTTCATTATCTTTCCACTGGAAATATTGGCTTAGCCTAACAGCAGTTGAACACCAAAGCATCTGGAAAATATTGGCTTCTCTAATGCATTTTACTTTCCATTCAGGCATATTAAAATTATTCTGATAAGAATGTGTGAATTCATCACATTCAAAACGGCCTGGCAATGAAGACAGCAGACTGCCTTTATTAAACAAAGATGATTGTGTAACATCTTGGGAGGATAATCAAACTCACGTTGAACATTTTTATTTTCCTTTCACTTAGATAAAATCAATGGATTATCAGAGCATTCAGTTGAAACTGGATTATATTTCCTATTGCCATGTGTGTTGGGAACGATCTGATAAAGCTGTGCCTGGTTTTATGTGTATTGCAGGTTCAGTGAGTGTGTTCACATGTGCACACAGAGTCTACCTGGGCAGGAACTTCCTTAGCCAGCAAGGAACTTTAGACACAAAATTATCTGAATAGCTTGTTCCGGAGAAGTCCTCAGCATTGGGCTTTAGAGCGAACAGGAGAGCTTCCTTTTTCCAAAGCCCTGTTGATTCCAGTGCATTTTTCCCCTTAGTTTTCACAATAAGAAAAAATTCTACGGGATTCTGTGTGTTTGACTCAAAAGGGAGAATTTATTTATAAGCAATCAATAAGAATACATCTGCAGGTTTATGAATGGATAATTTCATTGCAGTTGCTGAGTTGGAAGGTACTCAGTTTGACTGTTTAAATCTCATTGGTCCCTTTCCATCCCAAAGAGCTTAATCAGGTCTAAATCTTGCTGGGGAGTGGCGGCAGGGGAGGTTACAACAACCTTGTTGATTTCAACATGATGCTCATAAAAGTTTTATTGGTTTGAAGGGGGAGATCCCTGACTTTTGCAGTATTTAATCACTTTCCCCGTATGGCTGATTATAACATAAACTATTAACAGTCTCACATAGTAAGGGCATATTGGAAAAGCTGAAGCTATAATTTATTTTCCCTGATTTTCCTTTTTTTTTTTTTACTACTTTAGTCATGGTATAATTTTTATTTTGCATTACTATGTTTATTTTCAGGATTCTATTAGAGTCTATCATTTGACTGCAATATTTTCAATATGCATGCATGAATAGGTAAGGAGAAATTTTATGTATATATCTACTGGAATCCAGAGTACTTAAATTGCAGATAAGTGATTTAAGTCTTAAGTACACGGATTCCTCTCTGTACAAAAAATTATTACAATCTTTCAACACAAGCAATTACGAGCGGTTTCAAAATTAAATTATGTTAGCTATGTTGTAAACAAGTCTATTTTACATTATACTATTATTATTATTATTATTGCTCCTGGTGTTGATTTTTCTTATATTTTTGCAAGCAGCTGTTAAATTATGACATGTACGTCAAAGCTAACATCCTGTGAAAATTATATATGATGTTTCATAGCAGAGATAAATAAATGACAGTAAGTTAAAGCTAGCCATATTCTGTTTAGAAACCAGGCTCGTGTTAAATTACTGCCAGGGAACCGTTCAAATTACATGCCCAAGCGATGGCTTGCGAGAAATCCATCAGAACTGGAAGACAGAATAGAACAGCCATTCTCTCTACCTGTTTGTGTAGTTTCTTACTAATGCAGGACAAGCCAGACTGTTTATTTGCAGAAGTAAAGTTGTGGAAATATACTTGCATAGTGTAATATGGACAGCACGTGTTCCTATGAGCTACCTGGAGTCTGTGTCCTAATCGTTTGCAGATGTCTCTGGGTCATTGATTTCCTATGGGCCAAAGAGCACCCCGCTTTCCCTCCCCTTCTAGTCCTTCAAAATTAGAAAGAAAGAAAGGAGAGAGAGAGAGGGAGAAAGAAAACTTATAAAATATAAAACTTCTCAAACTTATAAAATAGTTTGTTTGAGTTGTTTTCAAATATGCCCCAAATATCGAATCATTTGGATAATCTAACTGCCAGGTCCACGCTCATTTAGAATAATGATTTTATTTTAAAAATAGAAAAATCTGTTCAGAGATTCCTTGAAGTTTGCTCAAGGTGGGGGAGTATGTTTACACATGGAGAATTTGTTTTTAAAACTCAGATTTGCTTTACTCCATAATATGTACAGATTGTCAAGTATATGGCTATGTACGAATGTAAGCAGAGATACAAATTTATATGCCACTGCTATTTATATACCACTGATTTGTATGCAATAACGCCTTATATCTGGACATTTTTTCTTAGTTATTCATTAATTCTAGATGATAGCACCCATACAGTCCGTGATAAAAACGCTTGCCTTTCCCTGCATGTCTGATGAAGTTAATCAAAATCTCCAGGGAAGGTCTATAACAGGCAGTAGCATAATAAAATTAGGACATGCCTAATCAAAAACACTGATTAAAAGAAATATCTGAAGATACTGATAAAGACTACTATTGTATTCAGCATGGTAAACTAATAAACCAGCCTGTAGCTTGATAAACTGCCTGGAATTGAGCCTTTTCATTTACAGATTAGTTTATGTGGAGTCTTCATCCTAAAAGTTTCAAATGGCATACGGGATTATTGCCCTCATCCCAATTTTATTGTCGGAACAAAGTGGTAAAGTACGCTAGGCTAAGAAAAAAGACTAATGTTAATACTGACTTGAGTTTATCTCTCTGTTACAGAATATAGAATCAGATTGGAATGATTTGTGTTAGAGAATATAGGAAGTCATTTTGTGAAAGACCACAAAATGACAGTTGTGCACTGTACACCTGTGTGGTAAAATGGCAAGCAAGTGTTCTAATTCTGCCTCTCCTGGGGTAGATCATGTGCCTCAGAGCAGTAGAAGTTTGTGAGTATATATGATAAACCCAATGCCCTTGTGCTTGCATGCATATCTATGCCCATAAGTGGGAAATAAAAATAGTAGAGGTCCTGGCAGTGCTGCGGGCAGATAGTCTGGTGTAGTCTAAAATTTTGAGTTGTGACTGTCCTAACCCCTTGCCCTTGGACTGCTACTGTTGGAAAGCTCAAAATATCTGGAGCACCCTAGTTTTCCTTCTCTTGACCTAGACTGGCCCCAAGACACACACTCCCTCAGTGTTTTAGAAGGTGTAGAGACTGTAGTGATCTGAATAAATAATGGCCTTCTAATCCACAATTTATCACATTCTAAATTTGAGCTACATTTCTGTTTTATCCCAATTTCATAGCATTTATATTTCATAGCAGTTGTAGCTGCAGATACCTCTGATATACATGAGCTCGTACAGGCATACATATTCACCAACATATATTTGTTCGGCTATGTCCTTCGTGCCATCTGATGTTTTAATAGGTGGAGAACATTATTCAAACAAAAGGAGCAAATATCTCCAAATAATGGCAGGGAACAAAAGCAGCAAATATATCATTGCAGTTTCGATCAAAGGAGGTCTCGTTGCTACCCAACTTTTGCAAAAACATGCACATTTATTCCTAAGGTTTGGGAGCTATCCCAAATCCTAGGATAATCAAACATGAGTTTACCTAAGAAGTTTGCACAGTCAAGTTTAGATAAATAATACTTTGGCACGATCATGGTTCCTGCCTGGTTTTATTGTGTCAGGTATCACAGATACCTTTCCTAGACATAACTCTAAAGTGGAATAATCTTATATCGGAAATATCTGTTATGCAAATTGCAAGTCCCTTAAAATACGATAATTATAAATGCAAATGTGGCATATGATGCTATATAACATCAGAGAATATAAAAAATTAAAAGAGGAGGCATAGATTCAGAAAGAAAAAAAATGTAAAACCTTATCGAGGATTCAAACAATTCACATATACATTATTTCAGCAAGCTGAATACCAAAATGGTATAGGGACCAACAGATTGTTATTCCTGTGCTGTGAAAGGGTAGTGATTGACAAAAATCATCCATATAATTTGTAGATCAGCGATCTGAATTGGAATTTCAGGGATTGCAGCTTTCATCTTGATCTCCAACACATAACAGTTCTAGATCTGCACAACAAGATTTTTAACGTACTGCCCCAGAGGAACATATTAAGGGGGGAAATGTCCTTCCACCCTCAAGACTTTTTTAGATGAAAGATCACTCTGAATGAAGGAACAAAAAAAGGGATAGAAATAGCACCCAGGATGGGGGAACCTACCTTGACAAGGAGGACTTTGGTCTTGTAATTAGGAAGCTGGGCTGCCTAAATGCTTGTTTGACAAGAAGGGTCTGATGGAGGAGTTCCTGCATGCTGTGTTTTAAAACATGCTTCGAAACTAGTTGGGATTATTCCCTCACAAAGCTGTCCCCAGGTAGTTAACATTCACCAAAATATTGATGACAGTCACCTTTCCTGCCAGTGCTTATCTGAGACGAGTTGAGAAGCAGCTTGGCAGAGCCTGAAAGGACCTATTGTATTGCCTTTATTTTTTAGAAGAGAAAGGCGGGAGGGGGGAGAGAAGGAAGGGGGTGGGCTGTACGGGTACAGATTGGAAACAAAGGAAGAATTTGGCTCTTTTCTTGCTATGACAGGTTCATGATGACATTCCTTGAGAACAGCTTATTATTTTGCCCTCAGAAATTGCCTGGCAGTGTCAAACGTTGCTTTGGCTGGACCTGAAGGAAAAGAGGGTCTTTGATGATGCCTTCGGTGACTGGTGGTTTTGAGGAGCAAGCGGCCCATAATTAGGAAATGGGGGTTGGCAGGAGCAAAGGATGGAGTGGGTGGGGTATAAATGGCAGGAAGCAGATTAAATGACCTTTGGGGGGCTGATGTTAGAGATGGCGTTCAAGGCCATCAGTGTAACAGAGTTCTGTAAGTCCAGTGGAAGAACAATTTAAGAATGGTGACAGCAGCTAAATATCTCTCCCTTCATGTGCCATTGATGGTCCTCATTATAGAAATTTATTTTGCAGCAGAGGTGGGCATGTCCACATAGCTTTCATGGCAACAGAATAAAAACTAGGCTCTCCTGATGGTATCCTATTCAGGGACAGATTTGCGATGACTTTGATTACCGTTTTTTTTTTTTTTAAGTTTACCCAAAGTCAACCAGAGGCTGCCACCTGCTGTGGCATTTTGGCATTAGGTTCTCTAGAGGAATACATAGTTCCAAAGCAAATTTGTAGAGGTGTTTGGGACAGAGGGTTACAAGGAATCAAATACATCTGTACTATTTGTAATTTTTATTTGCAGGACTGCTAAGTCTCATGTCATCCTCTCCTTGATGCATGAGAGATGTTTACTAAGCAACCTTATTACCCTATGACTTTCTCAGCCTCTGTTTCAGGAGCAGAGGAACCCAAAACATTCAATATGATGTTTCCTTATATTGTACCACAGTTATACTGTGTCCTGTGATTCTACCAGGTCCCACACACATATCAAAGATTGTTAGGCAAGGAGGCCTGTAATCCTCCAAAGAAATCTCCATTGGCATTAATAAAATAAAATAAAAAATAGAAGGCTGGTTTTACATGTCAGTTGGCTCCTCAGATCTCCTAAAAACATCTGGATAAAAGGAAGTCTGTAGCAAGGTTTTTAATAAATAATTGTCCAAGTTTCTAGTTTTGTGTGTTTCCCTGTCTATCCTCTATGTGCGCGCGCACACACACACACACACACACACACAGAATCACTGCAGCTCATCTGTGCAAAAGGACTCCTCCAATGATAAAGGAGTTAGGAGTGAGCCTGCAAATGGGATCAAAATATTAGGTTACATTTGTTATTCCTTAAACAAAGGCTAATGGAGGCAATTCTGTCTTAACTTCTCTGCAATCATTAGGAACCTGGCATTAAGGAAAGGAAAAGCAGAGCAGTTATGGAAAGCAGGATTGCCGATGATGATCTTCTTCATGAAGTGAAAAGCCATTATCTCCATCCCACTGGACAGAAGGTGTGGGGGAATAGCACGTACAATGATAGCAGGGTAGCATTTTCCCATGCATGGAGGACAACAGGCTTGCTAAGGGTATAAAGTCCAGGCTAGATGACATACAGTCTTCTTACTTTGCAGCTATTTCCCAACTCTTATTTTCTACCACCAGGCAAGTGCCTTACTTTGCCCGATGCTGGGGCCTGATCCGTTTATATCAGGGGTGAAATGTAAAATTTGTTACTACCAGTTCTCTGGTGGGGGTGGGGGTAATGTGACTGGGTGGGCATGGCCAACTTTTTTTTTTACTTTTAAAAGCATTTTTTCTACAACCTCTTCAGCTGAAGAGGTTTTAAAAAATGCTTTTAAAAGCCTGTAATGATCAGGCAACTCAGCTGGGATCGCCAGAGGAAAAAAAGCTTTTAAAGGGTTCTGACGATCCCAGCTGAGCTGCGCAATCATCAGAGGCTTTTTTTTACTTTTAAAAGCATTTTTTCGGCAGAAGAAAAAAATGCTTTTAAAAGTAAAAACAAACAAACCTGATGATCACGCGGCTCAGCTGGGCAGGGCGGGGACAGGGATTTTTGCTACCGGTTCTCTGAACCACCCGCTGCCATCACTACCGGATTGGGCGATCTGGTCCGAACCGGGAGCATTTCACTCCTGGTTTATATCATACAGCTAATCCCCGAGAGAAAAAGGAAATAGGCCTAACATGCAAATATGTTTTGGTATGCATATTGCATCATATTTTGGTAGGCATAGGACAGAGTACTGTGTGACTGCTTTGATTTAACTGGCTTAACCACATTTAATTTTGCCCATGACTATGGCCAGGATGTCAGTTTTGCAGTCGGTTAGATGAGCCCATTGAATGCATATGTCATCAAGAGTCACATGTTTAAGTTTAATACCACCCAACCTTCTTTCAGTTAAGAACTGGATCTTACCTAGCCCTTGCCCAAATTCTTTCCTGTCAATCCATAGATGCTGGTTAATTCCCAACATCTTGTGCCTGACTTGGGGACCTAAGATCATTGACTCGGAAAACAGGAAAGGTCAGTTTGACTAACATCCAGCCCAGAGGCATTAGGCTTCACAGCCAAAACAAACAGACATTGCAAAGGATGCACCCTCCCTGTGTTGCAAGAGACTGAATTAAAGAGACACACAAAAGAAAGTGTGTAAACACACACATGCAAAAAGTACAAGGCTGGCGGTGGGGGGGGGCGGTGGGGTATGCGATTTCTCAAGCACTATGCTATCATGGGGCTAATGAAGCCGTCTGTATTAGCTGATTTTTCTAGGAAGCAGGTAATGATTGAGAGCAGATGAGAAGAGAAGATCAAAGAGCCAAGCAGAAGACAAGGCTAAATGGAAAAATAAGAGAACGAGGCAAAAGGACCGTTTTTCTTAATTAAGCGAGTAACACGGTAATCCTCCAGAGATCCGAGACAAATAAAGCATTTTTATTTGGGGGCAAAAGACGTTGGTTTTAATCCTCATTGAGCAACAAGCACCAACACCCTCCTCCTGAGTTTCCGAAGGAACGTTGGCCTTCCCAAAAGAGCAGATGGGAGGCAGCCCAGACAGATCAGCAGAAGAGAGAAATTCCCAGGGTTTTTACTGAATGACTGTCATTTCAGTGTTGTGTAGACAAAAAGGATGCAGGTGTTTGCTTAAGTGAAAAATGAGTCATGATCCACTTTGCGGAGAGAAAGGATGCAGGTAGATCAGATACAGTTGATATATCTGAACTTGTGAATGATACTTTCCTGGATCATGACTGTTAATCATTTCTTGAATGTTGGATAATGACTGACATTCACCAGTGTAGCCTTTTCATGTGACAGCCTATCCTGTTTAAAAAAAGGAAGACTGGCTGAAATAGCATGGACAGAAAGTTCACGACTGAACTGAAGTTTGAGCCACTGATTTCCACTCAAATTCTGGAAGGCATCAGTGACAGTTATGGGGTTTAGAGTAGTGGAGAAATCCAATATTTTTTACTACCGGTTCTGTGGGCGTGGCTTGGTGGGCATGGCAGGGGAAGGATACTGCAAAATCCCCATTCCCTCGCCACTCCAGAGGAAAGATACTGCAAAATCCCCATTCCCTCCCCACTCCTGGGGGAAGGATATTGCAAAATCCCGATTCCCACGCCACTCTGGGGCCAGCCAGAGGTGGTATTTGCCGGTTCTCCAAACTGCTCAAAATTTCTACCAATGGTTCTCCAGAACCTGTCAGAACCTGCTGAATTTCACTCCTGGTTTAGAGGAATGTAGGGCTAAGAACATCAGGCTACACTTTCCACCTTAAGCATTAGAATCAGCAGACATAGTAATATCATTATAGCAGGGCTGTCAAACTTGCGGCATCATTTTGTCATGTGACATATCGTGACTCCTCCCTTTTGCTCAACCTGGGGTGGGTGTGGCCAGTGCATAACACATCTGGCCCATGGGCTATGAGTTTGATACCCCTGTCTTAAAGCATACTACCCTGGAGTAGCAGTTTGAATGACTTTGATAAATACAAAAAACCTCTCCCTTTTTATGCCCTTATAAACCCATTTAAGGTAGAGCTGGGGCGACTGAACCCTTTGCTATTCATCACAATGGTTGGGATGATGGGAATTGCAGTCCAAATAATCTGGAAAATTATTTATCCCCCTTTAGCAAACGTGCCTAATGCCCCTCCCTCCTCTTATTCTCCCCCCACAACCATTTATTTATTTATTTAATTTATTTATTTATTTTGTCGTAACAATATATACAAGCATTGCATAAGGGGTTATATAATATATGAACGTATATATGATGAGAAACAAGATACTATAAACATATATATACATAGGGGAAGAAACAATAGGACAGGAACGGTAGGCACGTTTGTGCTCTTATGCACGCCCCTTAGAGTCCTCTTAGGAAAGTGGTGAGGTCAACCGTGGACAGTTTTTGAGTAAAGCCTTTGGGGTTATGAGAAGAAACCACAGAGTCAGGTAATGCATTCCAAGCATATACAATTCTGTTACAGAAATCGTGTTTTCTGCAATCTAAACTGGAGCGGTTGACATTGAGTTTAAATCTGTTGGTAGCTCTTGTGATATTGTTATTGAAACTAAAAAAATCATTGACAGGAAAGACATTACAACGGATGATTTTATATGCTAAACCCAGATCCTGTCGAAGGCGACGAAGTTCCAAGTTTTCTAGACCCAGGATATCAAGTCTGGTGGAATAAGGTATTTTATTGGTTTCGGAGGAGTGGAGAATTCTTCTCGTAAAATACCTTTGGACACGCTCAACTGTGTTGATGTCAGATATATAACCATAACCCTGTTTAGGTGGAATGGGATTGGGGGGGGGACTAACCCAACTGGCTTTCATGCCTAAAACAGGATTAGATCTCACTGTCTCACTCACAGATTTCTAGCCTGATGCCTTAACCACAAGACCAAACTGGCTCCCAAATGAAGAGATTGGTGATCTGCTTGGACAAAGCAAGCCTGCTCTTCACAATTTCTGAAATTTCCTCCATGCACTCTAAAAGTCTGCTTAGGAAGCCTTCTTACATGATTGCTGGCCAATCCATCAGAATACCTAATGGTGACCTTTGTACTGCCTGGCAATGAGGTGGAGGCTGCAATGTAAGAACATGTCTTCTACAAAGGACCAGTGAGCCTTCTTCATATCAAGTCCTTAGAAGGTACTTCAATTTTTGGTGGAATCTTAACTGCTTTAAAACAAATATTATTAACGTGAATGACCTCGTTTTCTTGAAACCTCAGGCCTTCAAATTATTTCTTTAAAATACTTCCTCTGACATCAGTGAGTCAACAATATTGTACTGTAATAGTTCAAATATAGGTGTACAGGAACTTCTGTCCTGCAACTTTGGTAGTTACTCCTGCATATTGAAGAAAAGGCGGTTATTTGACGATGCTTCTTACTTATTTTGTGATATATTTTACATGTTCATACATCAGTACCCCTTGTTACAAATCTTGATTAACATTCCCCTCCCATCTGTGGTTAAAACAATAATGTGGATTCTTCCCCATTTCAAAATAAAATCTATCTATCTATCTGAAGAACAGGCTACGCAGGTATAGGAAGAATATATGCCTAAATGTCTAGTTCCTTTATAGTCTGTTTTATGGTGCAGGTCTTTGATTTTCATGATATAAAATGTGATTTTTGTCTGTTTTTGGCAATGGCAAAGAAACAGCCAAGGAAAAGTTTGTCCTTGCTCGAGGACACAGCCTAATGAATAATGAGACCAGCTTGCTGGCATAATTGCTCCATGTTTATATTTGAAATGAGATAGCATGTTTCTACTACAATTCCAACATCCCAGACCCCTTCCCTGCCTCCCCATAGAGATTAGATTTCTAAATAATCTAAGACATTAGAGAGAAATCAGTAGCTGATTAGCCATCCCACTTGACTGCAATCACACCTTTCAATATTAATTATCCACTCCTTGAGCCTGATGACCCTGAGCATTGGCGGCAAGCTCTGCTCAGTGTTTTGCATCATCAGTCTATAACAATGATTCAAAGGGACAAAATGACCTGGGGAGCAGGAAATGAGAACGCATTTGGAATGTGATTGGACTGAACCCAATCAGAATCTTCAGTACATACAGCCGGTGGTTGACCAGTCCAATAACACGAAGGTATGGCAGAGTAAAGATCTCATTTCTAAAGATCTCAGAGCCCACTGTAACAGCATTGCCAAAAAGGCACTAAGAGTTGTTAACCTAATCTTGCGTAGTTTCTTCTCTGGTAATATTATACTGCTAACTAGAGCATACAAAACATTTGCTAGACCAGGGGTCTCCAGCCATGGTAACTTTAAGACTTGTGAACTTCAACTCCCAGAATTCCTCAGCCAGCTTTGCTGAGGAATTCTGGGAGTTGAAGTCCACAAGTCTTAAAGTTGCCATGGTTGGAGACTTCTGTGCTAGACCAATTCTTGAATACAGCTCATCTGTCTAGAACCCGCACTGCATATCGGACGTAAATGCAATCGAGAGAATCCAGAGATATTTCACAAGAAGAGTCCTCCACTCCACTGTTCTCAATAAAATACCTTATGCCATGAGGCTCCAAATTTTGGGCTTAGACAACTTAGAACTACGCAGACTTCAGTCTGACCTAAACATAGTACATAAAATTATCTGCCACAATGTCCTACCTGTCAATGACTACTTCAGTTTCAACCACAATACACAAGCAAATAATAGATACAAACTCAAGGTAAACTGCTCCAAACTCGATTGCAGAAAATACGACTTCAGAAACAGAGTGGTCAATGCCTGGAATGCACTACCTGACTCTGTAGTTTCTTCCCCAAACCCTCAAAACTTTAAGCTTTAACTGTCTACTGTTGACCTCACCCCATTCCTAAGAGGTCTGTAAGGGGCGTGCATAAGAGCACCAGCATGCCTACCATCCCTGTCCTAATATTCCTTTTTACTCTTACTCTTTTCATGTATCCAAATTATGTTTATACTTTTACCTGTTATCTTATATATGATTGACAAATAAATAAAATAATAATAATAAAAAAGACTGCAGATACATATTCAGCTATGTAATATTTATTATTACATGGATCAACATTACAGGCAAAGAAAGGACAATTTCAAACAGAACCATTCCTTCCTTGGGGAGATAATTGCCCACATACTGAAAGAAAGTTCGTATCAGGGCCATGCATTTATGCTTCCCATTTTTGACAATGGTAAGATTAAAGGACTTTTTAGTGTTAAGCATATCAACTGAGTGGAGGGCACTGGAGAGATGATTACATTTCTTTTGCATCCTGGTAGATTTCTCTGCCAGGTGAATTAGGTTGTCAGCATAAGCCAGAGTGCCAATTTGTTGGCCGAGCTACACGTTCTAACTGGCGTCTACAGCACCGTGCATTTTTGGAGACTATGAAGTTCTTCTCTAATAGTTAGGGGGAAAAAAACCTTTTTATCATTTTCATTACACGACTCTCTGTTAAACATATATAAACCGTATAACAATTTACTGTGTACAAACACAGACACACAGAAAGATATGGGTGATTTGGTGTGCCTATTCATGATATATTTCTATGCTCTCATGCTAGTGATTATCATGAAGCACTTTTCTATTATATCAAGCCTGCTTAAAGAAATTAATTAATTCACAGGAAATCCCTCCCTCCCTTCATCCTAGCAATTCTGTAAGTCAAAAATAGCCTACCTCCACCTGGGAGTTGCATTTAAAAACATCTTACAGTAACAGTAACAGAGTTGGAAGGGACCTTGATGTCATCAGTTTAGAGAGGCTGGGTTACAAGATGGCAAGTGGTCTAAGCCATCGTCCTGCGAGACTTATGGCCAGAACAATTTTATTTTTTTTATTACACTGGTAGCCCATTTCAATAAAAATGTACTGTACTGCCTTATGAAATAAGGAAGATCACTCTATGCTATGTTGTATTTCAATACTTTTGCTATTTCAGCTGTACCCTCCTATTTAAATGATGCTTAATAGTTCTGCCATATGCCAAACAGAATCATCTCTAATCCATGTGATTCCCATAGATTTGTCTATGTCATAATCCATTTACTGTAATCCTGATGGTTTAAAATGCTTTCATAATGGGGATTTCTTGTGTTAGCAGCTTATTGTACTTGAAGTAATACAATAAATTACTTAAAATTAAACACTTTATTTTGTGCATAAGAAAGACAGTGAGCAACCTGAAGTAATCTGTTAATTTTCTAAATTTTCTTTAGCCTAGTGGTCTTGAGAGGTATTGGATTTCCATAGTTCCTAGTTTCTGAAGTCCAGCTCTTCTGGAAGTTGGAGCAGGTTATTTTAATAAAAGGCTCTTGTAAGTTTGGACATGTAGTCAGGCCAAGCACATAGAAAATTGTACTAGTATGTTCGGTACCTTCATTACTCAGACAGCTTGAAGGAAAACATGCACTCAGATTTAAGGATCCTGCCTGAGAAATGTCCTGATTTTTAATTTCACTCTAATCTTTTTTTCTGGGGAATTTAATCTCAGATTTGATGATAGCTGTGACATACACAGTATCCCCCACCCCAAGAAATTGGCTATATTTTAGATCAGGGGAGTCCAATCTTGGCAACTTTAAGATTTGTGGACTTCAACTCCCAGAATTCCTCAGCCACAAGACTTGAAGTCTACATATCTTAAAGTTTCCAAGGTTGGACACCCCTGTTCTACATGGACATTTAAATAATCTGCAAGAAAAATAAAAGATAGCTTAGTAGTTAAATCAGTGGAGTGGCACTGTGGAGACCTAGGATTGAGTCCCTTGACAGACATTGGCTGGCATTGGGTCAGGCCCTGTCTCTCTCAGCCCCAACCACCCCAGTGTTGTTGTAGAACAGGGGAGTCAAACTCATGTCGTCACGTCATCACATATTTTCCCCCCTTTGCTAAACCGTGGTCAGCACATGACACATTCGACCCACAGGCCGCGAGTTTGACACCCCTGTTGTCGAAGATGTCAGGAGTATGAAAATGCAAGGCATGCCTCTATCAAACCACAGAAATAAATGGACCTTTTTTTCCTGATCATGGTGGTGGAGCATGTTTTTACATACACATATGCATATGCAAATAGTAGTGCTTGGCTAAACCTGGGTTGAAATTTAAGCAGGGTTGGCCTTCATTACTGTAGAGTTTGTACAGAAGACATCCAGGGAATACGCGGAGTCTAGGTAGTTTGGTAAATCAAAACCATCCTGGAAAAAAGGCAGGGGCGAATCGCTTCTGTTCTGCTCTATTGCCAAGATGTGAAGCTTGACTTAAAGGAAGCTATATCATTCATATATATGACATCTGCACACACACACACACACACACACACACACACACACACACATGCAAACACACCCCTTGGAGTTAATTACATTCCATGCCATTGAGCAGAAGAAACAGGAAGGCAGGAAAAGGGAGATCTGAAAAAAATACGTCAGCTTAGGGGAAGTTCTTTGCCTCGTTAGGCAAGGAAGATACCAAAGTAGCCGTTCGAGTCACAGGCCTCTCGTCTCAGACAAGGGCATGGGAGACTTCTCAGCTTGGCTTCTAACTGTGCTGTAAAAATTTGAGACAAACATTGGAGGTAAACTGACAAAACTGTGCGTTTTACTGCCCAATACTAGGGAGAAACTGAGATTCCTTTCCCGGCAACTTAAAATGGGCATTTAGAGACTGGGACAAAGAAATTCTGTCTATTTCATCTTTGCGTATATATCAGTGCTACTGACAAATATAAGAGAGAAGGCTGCTGTTGATACGGAGACCAGTATGGAAATTAATATTGGCATAGGAACCTTTTTCCTATAAGGCGAGAAATGGGTTTATTGGGATTGGACAAGACCCAATTCTGCTTCCTTCATTTCCCTCCTTTGCGTCTCTCCATTTTATAAACAGCACCCTAATAAATTTGAAGGGCTCCGATTGAGAAATAAACAAACGGCTTGATCGACGCTGAAAATGATTCAGCTTGAATGAACTGAGAGTCTACTGATCTCAGTTTTATGAACAAAGGATGCATTCTCCAGCCAAATCTTCCTAAACAATTTCTGATATTAAATCATAAAAATACATGATGAAATAAATCTCAGGGCAATGATCACATTTGCTCGGGCGATTCCTGAAGTAGGAAACCTATTATAAGGGTGTCTCACACTGTCTATTCATTCCAGAATTTTTCTTAAAAACTCTACAAAACGTAAGGTGATGATCAGAGTGCTGGTTATAGGTTAGATAACATAACACAACACATAAAAATGTATCAAGGGAACAAGAAATCATAGACCCTGTAGATCCCTTGCACCAAAACAAATTCCTTGTGTGTCCAATCACACTTGGCCAATAAATTCTATTCTATTCTATTCTATTCTATTCTATTCTATTCTATTCTATTCTATTCTATTCTATTCTATTCTATTTATGGATGGTTAACGCCATGCAGGAGTTAACACATTCTACAGTCAGAGTGAAGGTTTGTTCTCTGAGCTTGTGGATTGGTTTCCTATTGTGTCCCCTAAACTTCGCTGAACATGTTACCTAGCCTGGTAATGAAATGTTTGGAAACCAACCCACAAGCTTGGAGAATGAATCTTCACCCTCATCTTACACCCGAGCTACAGATACTCGTCATTGTTGCAGATTTTACAGTTTTGGGGATATTTTAAATCAAAGTAGAACCAAAGAGATCAAAAGCCCTGAGCATATTAAGTTATCACCTGGTCTAAGCAATCTTAGGGAGTTGGTGATCTTGCATGAGCTCCCAGATCTGCTTCACTTGAGATTAGTAAGGGATTCTTTTTTATTTTTTAATGGGCAGTTTTATATCATCATCATCATCATCATCATCATCATCATCATCATCATCATCATCATCATCTGAAGTTTCAAACATCCAGGGAAATATGGGTAAAGCAAATACACATGGTTTTTGCAAGCTTTAGCTGTCTGTCGGACTGCCTGTGGAGCTCAGCTAGGACTTCAAAGCTAGATGGTAGACTGCCCCCTACAGGTAGTCAATCAAATAGCCTAAGCTTGGCAAAGACTCAGCATTCTCCATTTTCCAGCGTAAGTTTCTAGTTGGAGATGATTTTTTTAAATTTTACCTCCAGTTCTAGGGGAAAAAACGTAATTTTTCTCATCTTGTTTATTTGGTTCCTCTACTCTTCAGTCTGTAGTCAAGGTAAGGTTTTTTTTTTAAAAAAAAGGTAGAGATTGGAGAGGACGGGGTACTTTGGCTTTAGCACCTAATTGGAGAGAGGGGTGGAGGGAAGATAAACATGCCTGTCCCTCCCAGTTTTTTTTTTAAATTGAAGAAACGTAGCTTTCTGAGGGAGAGAGAGAGGTCGTTTTAAGGAAGAGAAAGGTTTGGAAAGCTGTCTTGAAGCTGCCTTTATGCAATGGTCGGCTTCCCAAGGCCTAAAGCCATAGGAGAGCTTTGAAGCCTCTCACGTGCCAGCTGATGTGGAGGCAATTATTGGCCCAGAAAGCTGGTAAAGCAGTAGCATTTTAGGGACTCTAAAAATGGCAACTGTTGTCAGGAGGCTTGGGGAGCAGGCCTAAGTGCGGTAGGGATACAGTCTGGAAAGAATGGCGGGGGGGAGGGGGATAGTGAGGCAGAGGTCACTGCAACATCCCTGTAGTCTGTCGTTAGCATAAATGACTGGGAGGTTTTGCATCTTTTGTAACTTTGGAATAGGTTTGTGTGTAATTTGGGGGTGTCAGTCATAATTTTGAACGGCCCTTAAATGGCTTGTCGTTTCTCGAGGACTACCTGTACTAATGTAACAATTATAGTGATTCACTTAACACAGGGGTGTCAAACTCGTGGCCGCGAGCCAGATGCATCATGTGCTGGCCATGCCCATCCCCGTTTTAGCGAAGGGGGAAAAAGTCATGATACATCACTTAAGGACAATGTGACAACGCAAGTTTGACACCCCTGACTTAACAATTGTGGCAAGAAAGGTCATCATATGGGGCAAAATTCGACAACTGTCTTGCTTAGCAATGGGAATTTTGAGCTCAATTGTGGTTGTATGTTGAGGACCACCGCTAGTCTATAGGAGCTTCTGGCATATTTTTTGACAGGGGGCTGCCTCTGATATATTTGGGGGGAAAACAAAGGGCTCATGGTGCTGACAGAAAAACATGTAGTCGTGTTTGCTTGAGGAGTTCCTTAAATTTATTTATTTATTTATTTTTATTTATTTATTTATTCGATTTGTATACCGCCCTTCTCCTGAAGGACTCAGGGCGGTTCACAGCCGATAAAAAACACATATAATACAAGTTAAAAACAATATAAAAAACTAATTCAATTTATGGCCTGAAAAAACTAAAATAAGAATAAATTATCTAGTACGTGAGCATTTTCTTTCCTATTATAGTTATCCAGAAAGATAAGTATTCTCAGGTTCCAGTTAAAGGAAGAAAGAAAGATTTGCCAAAAAATACAGAACATTCTGTGTATTGTTGTTTCTTCCCTGATTAAGGCCTTTACATCTTGATACTTGCATGTGGTTCCCTGCCTCTTCTAAACTGCTACTAGCTTTGTTTTCTTCTATCCCTTAACAGGAAATTGAGTTTTAACTTCCCATCTAAATGTTGTACAGGAAAACTAGGATACTGTCTCAAAAGTCATGAAGCTACTAGGCATTCTGAGTTTTAGTAGATAATTTGTTGGATGTGGATCTTTTTGCTTCAAGTGCCATTTCATCTCAACTTTCAGAGGAATTGAGGTCTTAGTATCCCTCATTAGCCTAAGTAGTGGCTAAGCTAGCTAGGGACCATAAGAGTTATAAATTCAGTGTCTCTAAAAGAGCTCCAGATTGGAAAAAGATGAGTTAGGGATGCTTTCATGAAGACTTCTATCTCAGGCTAAGAATAGTTTTACAATGTTACCTACTCAATTTATTACCTTAAATCGTGTCCTTCACACTTGCAGATATAAATGCAGGGGTGAAATCTAGCAGGTTCTGACAGATTCTGGAGAACCGGTAGCGGAAATTTTGAATAGTTCAGAGAACTGGCAAATACCACCTCTGGCTGGCCCCAGAATGGGGTGGGAATGGAGATTTTGCAGTATCCTTCCCCTGTCACACCCACCAAATTACACCACACCCACCAAGCCACGTCCATAGAACCGGTAGTTAAAAAGTTTGGATTTCACCACTGTATAAATGTATATATGTATATTACACACACACACTCTTTTATTCCTTGGCTGTTTGTTCATTTAAATCCTGCCTGAATGTCTCATTGAGTGTCTTGAATCAGTCACACTGTCCCCACCCTAACAAGCCTCTGTCATTCTTACATGGCTTTGGAAATTTTGGTCATGTGTAGATTTTGCATTGATCAAGATATGTAGTTCATACAATCAGAATGAGCTCAGTCAAGGTCAGATGTGAAGCCGGCCTAGTCCTTGGAGAAATGCTCCGTATGAGGGCTGGTTTTTATATGAAATGACCCGTTTGCTTCGCCTGCCTCTGTGAAGATGATCCATTTTAGGAAGCTGAAAGTTTATTTTCCTCCAATTCTCTGTTTCCCTGTAGTTTAGTATGAAGTGGGTTTTAGGGAATGAAGTTTAAAGCAGGGATCTCCACCCTTGGCAACTTTAAGCCTGTTGGACTTCAACTCCCAGAATTCCCCAGCCAGCAAAGCTAGCTGGGGGATTCTGGGAGTTGAAGTCCAACAGGCTTAAAGTTGCCAAGGGTGGAGACCCCTGCTTTAAAGCATAGTTTCAGGCCAGAAAGAAAAACATGACTTTCATTCTAAGTAAAGAGGATGTAATAGGTTATTTTCTCCTATCAAGATCAGATTCCTCTCTAGTGTGTCAAGCCTGGAGATTGTTGTTTGCTTTTCAGAGCTGCTACATTTGGGCTTGATATGGCAAAGGGCATGTTTTCTGAGTAAAGAACATTTTTAGCCTTGGTCAACCTTTTCACGGAAAAGAGGTAACAAACATGAAAATTAGAGTGAACTCTCAAGGACTCTACCTACAGTGTCTGGTACCTAATTATTTGCAATAACTATCAGCATTTATAGAACCCTTTCAAGTGTACAAAGTACTCCATGCATTGCAATCCTTTACAACAACCAAACTAAGCAATCTTTATTATTTTTCTGGTTGCAAAATCAGTTCGTTTAAAATAATTTTATTTACAATCATTTTAGCCTAGTTAAACTCAGCCCATGTAGTCAAGTTTGTGGCTGACTGTGTCAGGTGAATTTACATTTGCTTAATTCATTAATCCATATTTAAATTAATCCTGAGTAAGTATGACATACAATTACAGGCAAAGAGAAACTTGCCTAAGGCCTCTTTGGCTCTGAAAGATAATATTTCTTGAGTTGCAATTCAATCTCTTAGTATAATATACTGCAAAAGATTATCAGTACTAAATATTGCACACTAGTTTTCAGAATATAACAAATGTTAGCCACATATTACATAGCTTCTTCACTATTATGGGAAATTCTGTGCTGGTAACCCTTTTAGAAGAATAAAGATAATTTTGAAATTTCACAGGCTATCTTCACAATCCATGCTATGTTAGGTATGCAATATCTGAGTTGCAAAAAACTGGTTGACTACTAGATGGCAATAAAGTTAAAATATAAAATCACTGGCATTTTGAGTTTATGAATATCAAAATTACCTCAAATTCAAAATTGTAGAAATGCTGAATTAGATGACACAGTAGGTGTAATGTATTACTGTAAGTTTTGGCGGGAGTTTTAGGCGGGAAGTATCTCGCTTCTGATTGGATGCAGCCTCTGGCTGAAGTGTATATAAGGAGAGGTTTTTCTCCAGAGTTTTGCTGGGTCACACTATATTAAAGAGCTGTTGTCACTAACCTGGTCTCCTGCCTCGTCAATACCCAAACTTAACATTGGCGACGAAGGTGGGATATTGAGGCAGAGCACCAGAACAGAGCTGAACTCACTACGAGAATCAAACCCAGCAAGGTGACGGCGAATGCAGCGATGACCGGCTACACGCCACCCACTCCGTTTGACCCTGCCCAGGAGACATGGGGAATATATATGACCCGTTTCGAAAGTTTCCTGGAGGCAAACGAGCTACAGGGAGTCTCCGACAACCGCAAACGGGCTTACTTCATAAGCCACTGTGGGTCCGCAGACATCGCCGTCGCAGAAGCCCTAGCGGAGCCAACACCGCTACACTCCGTGTCGTGGCAGACCCTTCAGACCCTCCTGAAGAATCACTACGCACCAGCCCCGTCCAAATACGCTCGACGGCACGAGTTTGGGGAGCGAGGCAACAAGAAGGCGAGTCTATCAGCGACTACATGGCAGCCCTGAGACAAGCCTCCAAGCATTGCAGTACCGCGATCTGGACGAAGAGCTGCTGGAACAACTTATACGGGGGTCAGAGACATCCGTTTGAGGAGACGGTTGCTAGCCAAGAGCAACCTGACATTGGCAAACGCCTGGACGAAGCCAGAGCCCATGAGATGTCCAACCATGCAGCAGACACCTTACAAAGCGACTCACGCCGATGGCGGGCGCAAAGCCGAGCACAGTCCACCACGAAGAAACCTATCGTGAGTCAACCAGCGAAGAGGAGGAAGAAGTCCACTACACGGAAAATCGACAAGGGAAGACCCGGAGGAATGCGGAAGTTGCGGGCGACATCAGCGCCAAAGATGTAAGTTCAGGGCGCCATTTGCGGCGGTGTGAAAGGAAGGGCACCTGGCTCAAGTCTGCCGAGCACCCCAACCTTCCGCCGAAAATTCAAATCGGCCAATCAGAGCGGCTCTGAGTCAGAGATGCAAACCCCACATTCCCGGCGAAATTTCAAACCAGCCAATCAGAGCGCGAGATCGGCGAGGCGTCCCGCCATTGGCCAGGAAAGAAAGAGCGCGAAGTCAAACCGAATGACTGTTACCATAGACCACGCAGCTACCGCATCGAAGAAAAGATCTTCACAAACCCGACAATTGAAGGCGTACCGTGCCGACTGGAAGTAGACACAGGATCAGCAATCACAATCATGTCCTGGGACACTTTTGTGAAAGCCTTGCCGCACATCGCAAAGCGCAAGCTACAGAAACAACGGCTCCGGGTGCAGGATTACCAGGGCAACCGCATCCCTGTTCGAGGACAACGACCGTCGAGGTCAAGTACGGGACATACGAAAAGACCCTGCCCATCACGTTAGTCGAGGAACCTTGCCAAGCTTGCTGGGGCTAGACTGGTTCAGGCGTTGGGAATGGGGTGACTGGCGTCCACCGGAGCGGATGCAACCTGCAAAACGCCTAATGGAGGAATTCGCAGACGATTCGAGGACCGTTTAGGCAAGTACAAGGGACCCCTATCTCCTTCAATTTAGACCCCAAATAGCTCCCATTAGGTTAAAGGCAAGGAGGGTTCCTTTTGCACTCAAACCTAAAATCGACAAAGAGTTAGATAAATTAGTCAGCCAGGGATACTAGTGCCAGTTGACCATGCCAAATGGGAGACGCCAATCGTCACCCTATAAAACCAGACGGGTCCATAAGAATTTGCGCTGATTACAAGGCTACCTTGAACAAAGCATTGCAAAAGCGCCTACCCAGTTCCAGTAGTGCAACACTTATTGCACTCACTAGGGCACGGACAAGTTTTCGCCAAATTAGACTTGGCACAAGCGTACCAACAGCTACCCGTAGATGCTAGCACAGCTGAAGCCCAGACCATTGTAACGCACGGGGTGCCTTTAAGTGCACCGGTTACAGTTCGGGTGAGTGTGGCCCGGGCTATTCAAAATTTGATGGGCGGCTCCTACAAGGGTTACCGAGTCGTACCCTATTTCGATGATGTGTTGGTATCAGGGAAGATTTAAGAGAACTGGGGAAGCGATTAAGGAAAGTTTTGGCCATTTTAGGTCGGCAGGATTAAAAGTCAAAGCAAGCAAGTGTCAGATAGGGGTCGAATCTGTTGAATTTTTGGGCTATAGAATAGACAAAAAGGATTCACCCACTGAGAGCAAAGTCAAGGCGATAAAGAGAGCCCCAGCACCCAAAAACAAGACAGAACTCCAGGCTTTCCTGGGTCTGGTAAACTTTACGCCGTGTTTTTAAAAGACAAGGCAACCGTTGCTGAACCGCTGCATAAATTGCTTGGAAAAACACTGCTTGGTCGTGGGGAAGTCAGAGAATAGGGCATTTGAGGCAGTAAAAGTTTGCTATCAAGCGATAGCCTGTTAATACAATACAACAACAGACTGCCGTTAGTATTGGTTTGTGATCGTCCCCTATGGAGTAGGAGCTGTACTTAGCCACAGACTCCCAAACGGCACTGAAGCCCCTATAGCGTTCTATTCACGAACAATGTCCCGGCTGAGAGGAATTACAGCCAGCTAGATAGGGAGGCTCTCGCAATAGTGTCAGGGTGAAAAATTTCACGAATACGTTTTGGGAGAGACTTTGAAATTATCACTGACCACAGACCGCTATTGGGATTACTGGCTGGCGACCGCCCAACGCCAGTGGCACTATCACCCGGCTGACCAGATGGACTATTTTTCTGGCCGCCTACTCTACAAACTGCAGCATCGACCTGGAAAGAGCTGGGGCATGCGGACGCATTGAGCAGATGCCCATTGCCGGGAAATCGAGGACCCTACTCCGGGCACCCCGTTCTACTAATTGACTCTTGGGACTCTGGCCCAGTCACATCGCAGGAAGTGGCTCGGGCCTCCTACCGGACGTTGTTTTAAGAACTGTAATCGGTTGGGTTCAAGGGATGGCCCGCTGCGCGGGCGACCGTTTTAGAGAGTTTGTAAAGAAAAGAGGGAATTGTCTGTGCAAGGGGTGCCTGCTCTGGGGGATAGGGTGGTAGTTCCAGAGAAGCTGAGAAAAAGTCCTGGAACTACTGCATGAGGGTCACCCAGGAATTGTAAGGATGAAGGGCTAGCCAGGAGCTATGTTTGGTGGCCCCTAATGGACAGGGAAATCAGTGACAGGGTTGGCCGATGCCAGGTATGTCAGGAATCCAGACCACTACCACCCACGGCCCCAGTGTTGGAGTGGGAGAAACCCCAAGGCCCTTGGTCCCGCATACACATTGATTTTGCCGCCCTTCCACGGCCAAACATTTCTAATTGTGGTGGATGCATTCTCCAAATGGCTGGAGATCATCTTAATGAAATCCACAACCGCTGGAGCTGTCATTGCAGCACTAAAACACCTTTTCGCCACGCACGGGCTACCGGACACCCTCGTGTCCGATAACGCCCACAGTTCACCGCAGCATTATTTGAAGGGTACCTGGCTGAAGAGGGCATCCGACATGCCTCTCAGCGCCGTTCCACCCTGCGTCGAACGGCCTTGCTGAACGTTTTGTTCGGAGTGCGAAGAAGCGCTATCACGGCGGCCCGGCGATTGGCAGGCACAGATCGACGCATTCCTAACCGTCCAACACAGGACCCCCTGTGTGGCCACCGGCCGCAGCCCAGCCGAGCTATTAATGGGGCGGAAGCTACGGTGCCCGCTAGACCGGCTACACCCGAACTACGTGCAGGACGGGTTCAAAACAAAACCAGATAGAATCCGGGAATTGAACATAGGAGACTCAGTGTGGGCACATAATTACAGCGATGGCCCAAGCTGGAAGAGGGGGATAGTCATAGACAAAACGGGCCCCAAATCTTACCTAGTGGAAATAGACGATGGCAGAGTTTGGAGGCGCCACATAGATCAATTAAGAAACAGATTGAGCGATAAGGCAGAATTAGGCGAGACCAGCCCTGACTATGATTTAATTAACCCCACAGCTGACTGGAGCCAAGAACAAACAGAAAGCGTAGAACCAAACAGAGACTTATCTGAGTCAGGCGAGGTCCAGCGACACCCTCAGGTCCCTCTAGAGGACAGCAGGTCCGAGCCGGCGAATAATCCAGGGCGGATGGCGGGAGGAGGAGCTCAGAGGAACGAAAAGCCCCTCCGGCAAGCTCGACTCAACTCCAGAAAGTGAACTGCGCAGGTCCGGGAGAGTCAGGAGACGCCCCACGTACCTGCGGGACTACGTAGAGAAGTAATATGCAAATATTGGCAAAGTGCCTTCTGGGAGGGGAGGAGTGTAATGTATTACTGTAAGTTTTGGCGGGAGTTTTAGGCGGGAAGTATCTCGCTTCTGATTGGATGCAGCCTCTGGCTGAAGTGTATATAAGGAGAGGTTTTTCTCCAGAGTTTTGCTGGGTCACACTATATTAAAGAGCTGTTGTCACTAACCTGGTCTCCTGCCTCGTCAATACCCAAACTTAACAGTAGGATAAAGACTTTAATTTAAAAAAATCATGTCTGATTGAAGATGAGTAAAATAGCAGTACATGCAGCAATTAATATTCTAAGTAAACAAAGCAGGAAGATGATTTCATAGAGACAAATGACAAAGTTTAAAACTTTTAAATACTGGCTGCTCTCCTACTTCAAATTAGCTTGGATTGTCCTTTTATGAACCTGTCATACTTGAACAAACAAACAAACAAACATACATACAAACATGTAGCTAACACTTATTTAAACTTCAGAATACTTTATTCATGTTAGAATAGAATTAGAATAAAAAATTTTTTTATTGGCCAAGGGTGATTGGATACACAAGGAATTTGTCTTGGTGCATATGCTTTCAGTGTACATAAAAGAAAAGATACATTCCTCAAGAATCATAAGGTACAACACTTAATGATAGTCATAGGGTACAAATAAGCAATCAGGAAACAATCAATTATTCATGTTAGTATAGCATGAACGAAAGGAAAGACATTCAGGGTTCAAGATCTTCCATGGAGAAAGATGTCTTGATGATTTTGAAGATCTCCCTTTTACATTTATTGCATATGAGTAGACAAATCCAGATAACATGAGTTAAGAACATGAATCAGTATGTTGTGAGGGAAAGCAACATCTTTCCCTTTTGCATAGGATAAGATTGTAACAATGGTTGTTTCTTGACAGTTCAGGGCAGATCAATTATTCAATGATGTTCTTGGGGGGATCATCTCAAATTCTATAGAAGGGATTGGGATTGTAGAAATAATAATAATAGTTTATATAAGTATATAATTTCAACAAATTGCAGCTTCCTGCAATAACACCAGCGGAACTGCAAAAAACTGCACTACTTGGAACATTGTACATCTTAAAAAGGTATTTGGTTGATACCTAGGAAGCTGGCAGCAACCCATATCAACCATTAGCACCAGTCAATGGTATTTGTGATGCATTTTTGAATGTCCAGTTGACTGAGTTTCATGTTTAATGAATAAAGTAAATAATAATAATGATGATGATGATGATGATGATGATGTAGTAACGTGACCTGGCCATTGAAACTACATGGCTATCGATGAAATATGCAACAGTGATACCCATTGTCATCGGGGCACTTGTTACCACGTCCAAGAATTTTATAAAATACATCAAGACATTGCAGCTTCCAGCAGTAACCCCAGCGGAACTGCAAAAAGCTGTGCTACTTGGAACATTCTACATCTTAAGAAGGTACTGATACCTAGGGCGCTGGCAGAAACCCGTATCAACCATTAGCCCCAGTCAATGGTATTTGTGATGCATTTTGAATGTTCAGTTGACTGAGTTTCATGTTTAATGAATAAAGAATATAATAATAATAATGTCATGGAATTATAATCTGCCTGCCCCTTCAAGCCCTCTCCATGCACTAGCAGTTTTAGCTTTGCCTCATATAGACAATTTGCAAATGTCTGTTCAGAAGTAATCTTAGCATCTCAGCCCTACCCAGGCTGTTATAATTATAATTATAAATAATGTATGCATTATAATGTATAATGCATAAAATAATGTATGCATTATAATGTATAATGCATACATTATTTTACTTATAAAGCCCTTCATCAGGAAGCTCCTGTAGACAAAAGGAACTCTCATTCCAATGATGGGTCACCTGTCACTTCTCCCTACTGAAAAGCTGTCTTTCCAGACTGAGTTGAGCTTCCCATCAAACTGACTCTCAAGTGCTGTTGTCTTTGGCTTTACCCTCTAGGGATGAGCAGGTGCAACTATACCTCTCATTGACTTGGCCTAAAGAACCCTAATGGTGCTTTCACCGGCTTTTCAGTCCTTTGAACAGAGATCTGTACAAGATAGAAAAGCCATTCTCTCCATGTGTTGCCTGCTAATGGGAGGAGGAACCTTGTGAAATTGTCAGCCCTGAAGTATATTGGACCAGAAAAATCACCTCTGGCACCATTAGAAAGTCCTTGACATGCGGTGTTACAACACTGATAAAAACTGATCCAGGAAAGTGTGGGAAAGTCTGGCAGATTGATTAGGCCTGGCCTCCTCTCTCTACCTCCCCTACACATGGTCACCCAGGAATGCTGCTTTGTTGTTTGCACTGTGTGGTTAAAGTCCTTGTGAAGAATGAGTGGCATTCCACAGGGCCCTCACAGAGATGATAAATGAGTGTTGTGTTTGTATGCAAGAGGGAGAATGATTTAAGATGAGGAAGATTTGATAAGATGGCTGTGCTTCTGTTTAGTAATTATGCTTGGCTCAACTTGCCTGCTGAGCAAAAGAAGAAAATTGAAGGGGAAAAAATCTGGCACGTGAGAGACAATCTCTTTGAAATACACCTGTATTAAATTAAAAATACATTTGATGGTTCCGGATAACCTTCCATTCATTTCATTCTTTTTGCCATAAACCATCACAATGAATTTAGCATCAAAATAGTTCTGGCATGATTTTCTACTCCAGTTACCGTTGTATAAGAGTTCGGTTAATTCTGCAAAAGATGCAGACAGGTTCTTCATTAACTAAAACCAAATTCTGTAATCCAAGAACATTATGTCAGCAATTTAAAATTTATATTGAACTAGTAATTTATTAATCCCATTTCAAAATTCACATTTTAAAGAAATGTAAAATGTTTAAATTGGGCAGAAGAAAAGTATCAGTTTGTTGCAATGAGATATCTCCTTCGTCTTTAAAGATCTAACAAACGTCAGCATGGTTTAGTGGAAAGAGTGCCAAGCCTGGGTTTTTTCCCCACATGAGTCTCTGCTTTCCATATAGCTGGGGTGATTGAAGGCACTGACCACATTATCTAATTGCCCAATTTCACCTAAGTAGAATTTCAGTGGACTGTTCTGGCCATTTACCTGAAACTTACAGGAATAGACAAATTTATTTTGTGAATCAGACATGCCTTTAATATGATAGCTCATTCAAATTTACAGGTAATGTGCTTTGATACAGCACTTTGGGAACATCCAACTTCTTTTGCAATTACCTTTTGAGGCTTTTCCTCCTTATGGAGGGTGTCAATGATGGTTTTCTGCACAACTGTCAGGTCAGCAGTCTTTCCCATGATTGTGATTCCTCCTGAACCAGACTGGGAGACCATTTAAAGGTTCAGGAACCCTTTGCAGGTGTTATGACTTAATTAGCTGATTAGAGTGGGACACTTTGAACTTTTTCACAATATTCTAATTTTCTGAGATTGTGAATTTGGGGTTTTCATGAGCTGTCAGCCATAATCATCAAAATTATGACAAATCAAGGCTTGAACTATCTTGCTTTGCATGTAATGAGTCTATCTCATATATTAGTTTCACCTTTTAAGTTGCATTACTGAAATAAATGAACTTTTGCATGATATTCTAATATTTTGAGTTTCACCTGTATATCCAACCACTGATGCAGAAGAGAATATTGTTGAGTTCTATAATCAATTTTAGTTTGAAATTAACCAAGCATGCAACGAAGTTGTGTTGATTATGGTTGAAAAAATAGAATGCCAATAAAGGTTGCTGCCAATCAAATAATTGCTTCACTACTAATATTTTCTTCAGGTAATCAAAATGACACCTGTGTATATCAACATCACCAGTCAGAGCACCCAAAATTCAAATTGACTATATCATTAGTACAAGGAAGTAAAGACCTCTGTTTTAACAGTACATATATGGCCAGGGGCTAATTGTGGCACAGATCATGAACTATTCATGGTCAAGTTCTAGGTCAAGCTAAAGAAGAACAAATAAAGCAGTTTCGAAACTATCATTTGGAGCATATACCCACCATTTTCAAGGAGAACATCAGGAATTATTTTAAAATCCTGAACCTCATTGATGGGGAACCAGAGGAACTACAAGTAAAGAAGTTGTTAAGGACAAATGTGAAAGGAGACCAAGAAATATAAGAAACCGAACTGGATGTTAGAACCGATGGTGCAACCTGCCAAGAAAAAGGGAGAAGCCAAAGCCAAAAAAGACAAAATCTCTGGAAGGAATATCAGAGATGTAAGAAGAGCAACTATTACAATGACATCTGTAAAGACATTAAAGATGGAACCAATATGAAAAAAAATGAAGTCTTCCAAAATATCTCCAATGTCAAAAGAAAGTTCCAATTCAAATTGGTATGTTAAAGGTTGCCAATGATCAGACAGTAATGAATTTGAAGAAGATCAAAGATGGAAGGAGTATATAGAAATTTTCTATTGTCATAACACCCAAAACACTAAAAAACTCTACTAAAAAGAGCTCGATACTACAAGGACAAGAACCCACACTCTGGATGGAACATCTTGAAACTGACAGGCTCCAAGTCAGCAAATGAGTGAAACAAAGCTATATGTTTCTTCAATCCATTATGTTGATTAAGGGAAGGGATTAAGGATTGGAATCTGAGCATGATTTTAAAATTGGATGAATAAATACCAATAATTTTCTGTATGCTGATATCACTATGAATGACCTGCAACCTCTTGCAATGCAAGTCACAGAAGAAATAGGACTACCAGCAGCCAGCTTTTATAATTTGCTATAAAAGACACCAAGTGATGGATAGCTTCTTTATTTTAGAATTTACTATCAATACTAAAAGAACCAGTACTGTAGTAAAAAATGCAGTAGAAATGAGCATCTGGTAGGGTAGCAATGAAAACCTTGTGTAAGCTATTCAGTGCCATGACACATCTATACCTACAAAGATTAGCATTGTGCAGAAAATGATTTGTTAAATATAGATTTGAAAGTTGGACTTTGAAGAAGCAGGAGCATAGGAAAGGTATTGATTCTTTGGACTTTGGAGAAGACTCTAGAGCAGGGGTGTCAAACTTGATTTCATTTAGGGCTGCATCAGGCTTGTGATTGACCTTGGGGGGCCATGGTGGGCATGGGCGTGGTAGGTTTGGCCAGGTGGGCGTGGTCAGCTCGACATCACTCGTGTAGGGGGCACCTGTGATGGCCTGAGTGCTCTGAAAATGGGCTCCTGAAATCCGTTTTTGGCTGTGACAGCCTAATGCAAACCACTGCCAGCAAAAACAGGGCTGGGGAGTGCTGCCAACGGCCCTCATGAGCTCCGTTTTCAGTTGCGATGGCCTCCTGCAACCCTCTGCCAGTGAAAACAGAGCTCAGGAAGGCCGTACACAGCCCTCCTGAGCTCTGTTTTTGCTGAGAGAGGCACCACAAGCTGCTCGTTCGCTGTTTCCAGCGTGGCCCTGCGGGCCAGATGTAAGCATCCCATGGGCCAGTTACAGCCCTGGGCCTTGAGTTTGACACCCTTGCTCTAGAGAATACTATGGTACCATGGAAAACAAACAAACAGAACAAATCAATTCAGAGTTCTTACTTGAGTCACAAATAACAAGCACAAATGCTTACATTTTGAGAAAGTTTTGCAAAATCCAGTCCCTCTGAATTTTAGGCTATAATGCTAGAAAAAATGGAAGGAAAGAGAAGAAGGGAACAACCAAGAGCAAGGAGGATAAACTTGACTGCAATAATAATGAATATATCATTGAGAGACTTAAGAGGCAAGTTGAGGGCAGACCATCCTGGAGAAAATCCCAAATTCATATACACAATATGTGTGCATCAGTGGTGGATTTCACTTATCTTTGCTACTGGTTCGCTGGCACACCTGCGCCTGCTTCGCTTGTGCGTGCACCACTTCTGCACATGCACAGAGCATATTTGATGACCTCTGGGCAGGAGCCTCCCACTGCTGCTGCTACCAGTTTTCTCGAACTGGGGCAAACCAGTATCAACCCACCACTGGTGTGCATGTGTTCATTTGTGTGAGAAGAACAGTGAAACAATAGCCCGTGTTTTGAAAAAAAAATCTGGCATTAATATGTTCGTTTTCATGAGAAGTGTCTTTCATGAGAAGTATCACTTTTGCGCTAGATCTTTTGCTTCTGCCACTGCTTGGGATTACTTCTCTTCTTCATCTTGAATCACATTTGTCATTATCCAGTAGGGGCGACCCATCTGATATTTGCTGGGGATACTGCAATATCACACCTAATGTGATGATACTCTGAAAATTGATGACTATAAACAAAACCAGGCATCAGCACACATGCACACAAACGATCTGATTAAGCAGCATTGAAGGCGATTTTGTCCGAGAACAAAGAAGATGGGAAGAAATCAGGGGTGAAATGCTCCCGGTTTGGACGGGATCACCCGATCGGATAGCGATGGCGGTGGGTGGTTCGGAGAACCGGTAGCCAAAATCCCTGCCCCCCCTGTATGCCCAGCTGAGCTGCGTGATTATCAGAGTTTTTTTTTAACTTTTAAAAGCATTTTTTCTTTGGCCAAAATAATGCTTTTAAAAGTAAAAAAAAAGCCTCTGATGATCGTGCGGCTCAGCTGGGATTGACGGAACCTTTTAAAAGCTTTTTTCCCTCTGGCGATCCCAGCTGAGTTGCCTGATCATCACAGGCTTTTAAAAGCATTTTTTTACAACCTCTTAGGCTGAAGAGGTTGTAGAAAAAATGCTTTTAAATGTAAAAAAAAAAAGATTGGCCACGCCCACCCAGTCACATTACCCCCAAGCCACGCCCACAGAACCGGTAGTAACAAATTTTACATTACATTTCACCCCTGGGTGAAATCCAGCAGGTTCTGACAGGTTCTGGAGAACTGGTAGCAGAAATTTTGAGTAGTTCGCCCACCATGCCACGCCCACCATGCCACATCACGCCCACCAAGCCACGCCCACAGAACCGATAGTAAAAAAAATTGGATTTCACCACTGGAAGAAATACTAGATAAATGAAATACTAAAGTAAAAGTACCAAGTGATTGAACTACTTTTTGATATTTCAATTCCACTTTTAAAGCAAATATGAAATGACTGAACATTTGATTCAGTCCTTATTCCTAAAGTTACCAATCTCGAAGTCAGTTCAATATAGGGAAAATAAAAGTCCTATAATGAATCTCAGCTCCTGAGAATTACATCGAGGCAATCTTCTGGGCAATATTATACCAGGGCATTTTTTTTTTTTTATCTTCACAGTTTAGCCCACATTTTAGAATATTATTATCTGTTAATCAGAGGGAGGTATCAAGATGATGGCATTTGCTTGTTTCTCTTTCTTTTACACTTGTGTCTGTAAATAACCTTTGCACTTGGAAGGCGGAACTCTATCATTCTTTCCTGCCATATATTCTCATTAGAAAGTTGATTGCACACTTGGCATCTTGAGATTACTTGGCATCAATTAATAAAACATGTTGCAAGCTTCAAAAGCACTCATTTATAGTACACCTTTTTTAAAAAAAATCTCTGGATAATGTTTCCTAAACTTTCTTTAGATAGCTTAAGCCAGGGGTCTGCAAACTTGGCTCTTTTAAGACTTGTGGACTTCACTTCCCAGACTCTCTGGGAGTTGAAGTCCACAAGTCTTAAAAGAGCAAAGTTTGCAGACCCCTGGCTTAAGCCAACTATGGACAGCCTACATTAGGGCTGTCAAACTCCCAGCCGATGCGTCATATGCTGGCCACACCCACACACGTTTTAGCAAAGGGTAAAAAAAAGTCCCAATAAATCACGTGACATCACTGTGATGATGTGAGTTTGAAACCCCTGGCCTACATCTTCCAGATATTCCAGGCAGATTCTCACTTTTATTTAAAAATCAGCTTAAATAGACATGGAACTTTTCGATGAAGGAACTGTCAGATGAAAATTTAGATCCAAGGGAGGCTTGAATTAATGGAAAAATTTACATTGGCTTTTATTTATTATGGTTCTTATATTAAAGAACACTTAGGGAACACTGTTCTCACAGCTATTTCAGCCTGTATACCTTAATTGGTTTAAAGCCATTATGAACCTAAGATTTGCTCTATGATTTGATAGGCACAAGAGGCACAACTTTCTCTGTGCTTCTCCAATGCTGGGATATGGCAGTAATGGAGCCATTCATTGGGTACAGCTACAGCTAATTTTTAAATGGTGATCCAGCACTGAAATGGCTGTTTATGAGAATAAGCTCCAAGTCCTTAAGCAAAAGATCTGGTTCTTCTGCTCCTTTTGATCCATGGGATTCGGGCAACAAGGAGAAATACAAATGCCTCCCTATTACAGCAGATGTGTTTGTTGGGGATTAGCACAACTATGTTTCCTAAATGTATAGTATCTTGTGGTAAAGGGACGTGGTGGCTCAATGGCTAAGATGCTGAGCTTGTCGATCAGAAGATTGGCAGTTCAGCGGTTCGAATCCCTAGCACCATGTAATAGAGTTTTTTTTTTTTAATTTACATTTATATCCCGCCCTTCTCCGAAGACTCAGGGCGGCTTACAGTGTGTAAGGCAATAGTCTCATTCTATTTGTATATTTACAAAGTCAACTTATTGCCCCCCCAACAATCTGGGTCCTCACTGTACCTACCTTATAAAGGATGGAAGGCTGAGTCAACCTTGGGCCTGGTGGGATTCGAGCCTGCAGTAATTGCAGGCTGCTGTGTTTTAATAACAGGCTATCTTACAGCCTGAGCCACCACGGCCCTTGGTGAGTGAGTTTGCGTTACTTGTTCCAGCTTCTAGCAGTTCGAAAGCACGTAAAAATGTAAGTAGAAAAATAGGGACCACTTTGGTGGGAAAGTAATAGCACTCCGTGCACCATCGGCATTTAGTCATGACAGCCACATCACCATGGAGATATCTTTGAACAGCGCTGGCTTTTTGGCTTAGAAATGGAGATGAGCATCGCCCCTAGAGTTGGGACTAGCACGCATGTGTGGGGGAACTTTTACCTTTATCTTGTAGTAAATTTGGAAATTGAAAAGGATCTGGGGGAGGGTTAGAAGATTGATAAATGTTCTATCATGTACAAATGTTTTAGTTAAGATACTTTTATCTTTGCAAGCTGGAGATAAATTATTGCCAAGATCTCAGGGCAGGATGGGAATTGGAGAGTTAAAACATTCCCACTTCACTGGCATCAACAGCCTTGATGCAGCTTCTTGATTAGATATTTCCCCAGTCTAGTGAAGAGTGTTTGGGCTGCTTGAGGTACTATTGACACTTGTTTAGCTCTGGGTAAAATTTAAACAATACTTATCACAACTATGACACCTCTGGAAGGCCACACTGGTTTAATAGTTTGTTTCACATCACCTCCTGCTTTGAATTTTGCTTCTGTCTATCTGTCTAGACCTTGAAGAAGAAAAGGGAACAGAGAAGGCTTTATCTGGATTAGCTGATAATTTGCTGCAGCAGGCCAGTTTCTCTGAGTGTATTTACTACCTTCACTTTCCACAGGTATTTAATCTCAATTTCACTCCCCAATCACTCCAAAGCAGTTGGAAACATCCATTATCTTTATGGTTGCTAGGCTCAAAATGTAGGGAATATGCTGAAATCACCATAGAACAATTTGTTAATTAAAAAAACCAAACACCTTTGAAATCCCTGATCAAGAGGCAAAGCAATCTAGATAGAAAATTGGCTAGGTTAGAACGCACTCCTTCCATTTCTTAATCTTGTGTGGAATTCAGGTTTCATGGACCCCAGTGTAAAGAAAAAAACCCCCAAATGTTAGAGAAATAAACTTATTCCTGTGTGCTTCAGCAGCAAAGCAAGATTAAATGATCTCCCTTTGCAAGTCACCTCCTTTCATTTAAAGGGCCACTGTAGCTGGAGGGAATAAGACTGCTAGGTTGTACTCTGAGCAAACATTTAAGACATATTTGTCTTTAACTTGCCTGAAGTCAATGAGATGCAATTTGCTTAATTCAGGGGTAGGTAGCATACATAAATCACCACACAAAATTGTTGGCAGAGGCCTACGAATAAACCTTTCAAGCTTCCCAAATGGCATGATGCCATCTTTGAACCGTATGTGTTTATTCAGTGAGTGATATATAATATAGACACAGCATCAGTGTGTTTTCCTGTTATAAACTCTCACTAAATAGTGTTGAACTAATTGAATTTTATGCCTCGGCTAGTATGATGATAATAAAAAGGGTAATGGAATATAACTGCAGCACCTCGAAAGCTGGTGTTATGGTGGCTCAGAAATTAAAAGGAGCTTTAGATACGGTAGCCCTTTTATCTGACATCTGATAAGCAGAGATAACCGCTCTATTAAAAGTTTGCCATATTTGTCAGTGGAGGGAATAATATCCTGTATTTATACACTGGAATAAACTTAGCACCTAGGTTGTGTGCTTTTGATTTAAATTAGGTTAAACAAAACCAGTGAAGAATCTAAACACCAGGCACTCCAACACACAGGGGGAACTTGTGAAGGATGAGGGTGAACCAACAGAGTCATTTTAGTAAGAAAGTAAGAAAGCAGCAGCAGCAGCTCTCCTTCTCTGTCGTATCTTATTATAGAACATATATCAGTACAAATACTTTATAACAAACGTCTTAGTCTTTGAGGGTGATCGTTTTATTTATTCTTTTTTCCACTAATGCTTTGCTGGTTGGGGAATTCTGGGAATTGAACTCTACACCTCTTCAAGTTGCCATGGTTGAGTAACATTTCTCTGGAGAGTTTTGAAGAGACGTTAAGGGGTTCAAGGGTTATTTTTGTATTTTCTCAGACTAAAACAGTGTTTATCAACTTTGCCAACTTAAAGAGGCGTGGCCTTCAGTTCCCAGAATTCCCCAGCCATTATACCCAGAATGAAAGTCCACACATCATAAATTTGCCACAGTGAAAATTACGGTTGCATTTTAGCTAAAGGTCTCAAGCTATTTTACTTACCAGCTGAAACCTATGTGGTCAGGAATAAGCACCCTTAAATTCAAGTGGGACTTAGCTACGTTATAAGTTTCAGTTCTAAGAAATCATACCCTTCAAATACATTTCAAAACTAATCTTTATTTTACACAAATTACATATAGCCTATGTTTATTAAATCTGATCTTTAGAAAAGCTAATATTGATCTTTCATGTCACAGTTTGTCTAGCTAGATTCCAGTTCCTTTTGTACATTCTTAATAATGTCTGGAAAACATGCTTGAATTCTTATTGATGATTTGCATGTAAGTAAAGTTACTTGATCTTCTATGTAGATCAAAATAGTCTAATTACTGCAATACATATTTGCTGGAAATGCAGTTTGAAGGACATCTTTGTGCTATTTTCAGAGTCAAGAGACTTACATTCTGAACGAATATAATTATGTGAATAGGATGTATAGTTTTGTACCATGGTTTTCCTACCCTTAACTGGTGGAATTTCATTAAGATTGGAAGGTCAGCTTGATATATACTGGCACTGCATGTAATATAGGAGATCCTATCTTTTAGAATAACTCCTGATCATGCAAAGGGCAGAGGGAAAAGAGGGTGGCCTTGAAAGGCAGTAGGAAAATCCACTACTAAAAAAGCAATGATCAGATAAGCATGGCATAAATCCATTCCAAGAAACTATTTTTAAAAAAATGCCTCAGATAGGCTCCCTAATTCACATAAAGATAAAATGAGGAAAGAAGGAAACATATTCAGACTTGCAAGATTTTGTTATTATAGCTATTCTAATAAAAGTGTTTAAGATCTATATGGCATTTGTTTCTTATTCTGATTTACCCGATAGGGTCAACAGAGAGGTAGCTGCTTATGTGTATCCAGCCAGTAGGTGTGTAAATTTTACCATCAATGAATCAATGGCAACCAGAAGCATAGGCAATGATTTATCAAAAGTTTCACAGAAAAAATCAGAGTAAAAAAGACTTACAATTGGTAAAGTAAAATTAATTATCTGATCATTTATCCATTTATGTATTATGAAATCTAGGAAGAAGTGTTAAAAACGCTACATAAAAATATCTCTAAAAAGAAATAATCCTTACCTGCTATGTGATAAAGTGAGATGTTTAGAGTAATTTGAATTTTGGAATAGAAATTAATTATTAATTTTTAATAGGGAAACATTTAGTGTGAATGACTTAGATTTATATACCTTATATTTAGAACTTTTTCTTAATTGTGAATGGTAAAATACCATTGCATTGCAATAGAACAATTTTTCTGCAAGTATTTAAATACCATTTTTTAAATTTGTTCACTTATTTTTGAATACGTTTAAAAGATGGGTTCAGCCAAAATATTTTGGTTTGTCTTTTTTTAAGGCTTTAATCTTGGAATTTATAAGGCAATTAACTTTGCTGATCAATAGCATTCAAAACAGGTCGTATCTGAAAACCTCAAAAAAGAAACCTATTTTTAAAAGCCATTAATGAGATAGTTACAAATGCTTTGAAAATATGTATTAGCTTCCCTCAGTGAAAGCACTGGCACAAGAGAGTGCGAAGTCTTTGTGCAGAAGAAGTTGTTGATGCCAAAAAGATTTTAATAATGCTGAAGTGTAATTAACAAGTGTAGTTCTCTGTCATCATATATTGTCCCCTCCTTGGATAGCTCTAATTATGTTTTGTGCCTTCTCTTTCAACTCACGTTATCTTCTCTTCTGATCCCTTTTGGATGGAGGAAAGATCAGAAGTTAAGTTCTCTGAAGGCTCTTTGTTTTCCTCACTCAGGTATTAAATTGATGGCACAACAATCTTGCAGGCTATTTGGCTCGCTTGTCTGGTCTGTCTAAATGTAGGCCTTGTATTACCTCCTGCTCTCCCCCTCTCCCTCCCCCCCTGCTCACCGTTCTTCCACCCAGTGTAAATCTTACGCTGGGCACCCAGAGAATGGGCCGGAGGAATGTGCTAGAACAGAGACAAATTGTTCAAACTGCACGAAGAAGGAAAAAAGAAAAGAGGAGGGGAGGCGGATCAAGAGGACAGCTGGGAAAAGAAGAAAAGCATCCCTTGTCAGTTCAGGACCTTTGCAGATATGAGGAGAATAGCAAAGTTCATGCTTTTTTTTTTTTTTAAAGCCGGGTGGGGGGTGGAGGGAAACTCCTTCCAACAGGAGCATAGCTTTGCCTGCACAGTGGCCTGCTCAGAAAGGTGACATTTGAGAGAACAATTGCCGGGCTGTTCCTCCATGTCTGCTGCTATGAAAGAGGCTTAAGAAAAGGTGTCCTTGGACTAGTGTTAATAGTCATCTTCATCATTCCTTCCTTCATGTGCTTTCTAGCAAACACGGCCTTATGAAATAGGGGCACCCAGCTCATAAACAAAGCACTATAAAAGATAGATGGTGGGACTCACCAGACTCATTTCCCTGCAGCTAGCAGTGCAGCAACAGCCTGCTGACCCCAACGTAGCTGCTTCCTCAGATCCCAACCTGGTTGGACTTGATGAACTCACCCCTCCACCATTTTCAGGATTAGGGCTTTGTGAAGCCCAAGGTTTTTTCCCCTTCCTTCTTTTTTTGTTAGAAAAGTAGTTGATCGAATGAGTAGAGGAAGTTTGGTAAGGGCTATATCAGAGTTTGCTTCAGAATAAGATTTTCTTTTTTTTCTTTTTAAAATTGCATTGTTTCAGCATCCATCTTTCAAGAGGTGGCAATGTCATCTCAGGCCTGTGGAAAATGTGTGTTGATGTATTGGCCAAGGAAGTTGTAGCAAAGGCCTACCTGGCGCCATGTAGGTTGCGTAGACCACAGTTTGCCTTTAGGAAAAGTCTGTTTATGAAAAGAAGAAACCAAGGTGGTCTTATCCCAAGAATGGACAAGATTTTCTGCCTCTAGAAAAGTGAATTCAATGGGCCATTTTTCACTCCACTGAAAAGGCTGGAAATCAGAAACCATGGTCTGCATTCTTCTTTAAAGAACTCATCCTGTTGCTGAAAAACAATGCATGTTTGCTTTGTTCTGGGCATCTGAAAAAACATCTCTTATCTTTTCTTCAGATCCTCACTTATGCTGACATTAATGTACCTAAAGGTAAGAAGAAACAATGGCTTAACAGCAAACACAGGACTGCTCTTTTGTTTTTGCATCTGAAGAGTTTTGCTTTAAATGAGTTTTCGAATTCAACTTCTGAAATAGCCCTTTGCCTAGGCAAATTATTCTTGGATTCTGCTGAATGAATGTTACAGAGAATATTGTATATAATTTGTATCTTTCCTGCCACTTTTTGACTGATGTCTTTTGACTTCTATGAAGTGAACAAGTCAAAGGTACCTTAATGCTTAATACCTTATAGAAAAGTTGATTGTTATGAAATTTAGACATTGAATAGCTTTCTATCTGCAAATATGTCTCTGTATGTGTATTTCTGTGTGTAAAATAATTAAAAACTGAAAGGATAGAAAATGCAGCGTCTTCTCTACCACTCCCCAATCTGTCACTGTCTCTCTCTCTCTATGTATATTTACTAGGTGTATTAGTTAAAATGTTTGGTGGGAATTTTAACAAAGTTTTCCCTTGAGTTCCAACTTGCTTAGTTAGTTATACAATTTCCATGAAGTCCAGCAAATCTGAGTCTATCTTTTGATGTCCTTTGGAGAATATGGGGAATAGCCAAATACCTTTGGATGGTTTTGAGATTAAATCCTTTGTTCCAAAACTGTTGACCTTTTTTATATTGCATAATCTACTTCTACCCACAATTGTTTATTACCAAATGTCTTGCAAGTACTTGAACATGCAAATTGGATATTTGCCATTATTTTTTATTCCTAATTGAATTCCATCATCCTGTATTTCTTTCAAAGCAATCTTTTTTATTATTCATTGGATTGCTTCAGATGTTGCATAACATTTTAAGAATCAGAAAATGTATTCCAGAGTCCCGCTATTCAAGACTGAAGGGTTCCCTCTCCCCTCTTCGTTTTAGGATTGAGGCCCATAGAACAACAAAAGTGACAGAAGTGAAGCTCACCAAGGTCATTAGTGAATTGTCGAGTTTTAGGTTGGGGGTATCCTGCCACACAATATATTTAATGCCTTAATATAATGAACTTGACTTGTCTGCAACTTAAAAAGAAATACTTGCTTGTCTTAGCTATATTAGGTGTTCTATCTGATGATATTTTGCAGTGTAACAAAAAGAGTAGTAAGCTAAATAACCAGGCTTCCTCAAATTGTTATTCCAGATTATTTTTTAATTACATGCATGGAATTATGACTCAGGATAGCAATTTTGCCATCTTTAGATTGGAAACAAAAAAAGTATTTGTTTTCAATACTTTTGTATTGAAAAGTAATCTGGAATAACAATATCAGGAAGCCTGGTTATTTAACTTAATACTCTTGTATTGCAAAATATCATCAGATAGAACACTTAACGTAGCTAAGACAAGCAAATATTTTTTTAAAGTTCCAGATAAGTCAAGTTCATTATATTAAGGCATTAAATTTCCTGTGTGGCATGATATACCCTAACCCAGGGATATCCAAACTTGGCCCCTTCAAGAGTGGTGGACTTCAACTCCCAGAATTCCCCAGCCAGCAACTTGCTCATATTTATAGCTCATGCTGGCTGGGAATTCTGGGATTTGAAGTCCACCACTCTTCAAGAGACCAAATTTGGACACCCCTGCCCTAACCTAATATCAGACAATTCACTAATAACCTTGGTGAGCTTCACTTCTGTCACTTTTGTTGTTCTATGGGCCTCAATCCTAAAAAGAAGAGGGGAGTTAGGAAATAAAAGAGGAAAATGTCCTCTTTCCTTTATTTATGTTGACACTGATCCATTTTTGTAAAATCAGTCAGAAGTCTTGTAAACAATGTCCACTTTTTAACTATGTATAATAGGATTTAATGAATAAATATATTCTAATTTCTGAGTTTCCTAGACCATTGTTCACTGCTTTAAGATCTTCATATGGAAGTCACACTATCTGAGCCTTACTGTCGTTTGCAGAAGAGGAAAGAAATGAAAGTATATGAACAATGCACCATTCTTTTAAATCCTCAGCGATTGCTTTTTGCAAAATGCCAGGGTCTGAAGAAATCAAGAATGGGCAAAAACTAGTTCATTAACAAAGGTTTCATTAACCACACAGAAACATACGTGGCAGTTGGGTTTGCTTGAGGGGATGAATAGCAATGGTGGTATTTGAAAGCTGAATGGATTGTAGTTACAGATGTTGCCAAGAATTCTAATAATGTTTCCCATGCAGTGTTTGTTTGTTTTATGTGATAATGGAAGGACTATGAATTTGAGTTCTATTATAAGTCATTTCAAGAAGTATCCATAAATGAAACAGATTGAGCTCGGTCATTACATTTCACTGGATTGAGGTAGAAGATAGACAACTTAAATTGCATGCTAGAGCTTTGCTTAGTGTAGCAATTCAGATGTTTTATCTTACAATTCTTACAGTCCCTGTTCATTTACCATGTTGGCTGGGGGCTCCTAAGAACTGTCATTCAAAACGTCTGGAAGGATCCAGGTGAGGAAAGGCTGATATGGAGCAATGATTTGTAAACCACAGTGAACCTTGAACTGCACCATTCCACTTCTGTCTTCTTTCTAAGAAGCCCAACAGTGGACCATGGAAACATTTATTTAGGCTGTTAGTCATCTTAGATTTCTTCTGTTGTAACCGTCCAAATTATGGCTAATACTAATCACAGTCTGAAGTTGTTTTAATATGAGATTATTTTAAAAATAACTGCTAATAACTTGCTTGTACCATGGCAATATTTTAAAATGTTTGCAGGCATATTTGCTTTTCTTGAAGGGTTCAATTCTGCCGGGTTTCTGAATTCATGGAAGGCATTTTATACAATGGCATATAAATATATATAAGGGTCCTTGAGTGGCACAGACTGCTAAACAGCCTGTTATTAACAACAGCTGCCTGCAATTATTGCAGGTTCAAGTCCCACCAGACCCAAGGTTGACTCAGCCTTCCATCCTTTATAAGGTAGGTAAAATGAGGACCCAGATTGTTGGGGGCAATAAGTTGACTTTGTATATAATATACAAATAGGATGAAGAGTATTGCTTAACATAGTGTAAGCCGCCCTGAGTCTTCGGAGAAGGGCGGGGTATAAATGTAAATTAAAAAAAAAAGTCTCTTCTTTTCCAGGTTAGCTATGATTTTCATTTCGTTTATGAAAAGACAACATTTAAAGTTTCAAGGCACAGAACTGATTTTATTTGCTAGCAATTGGTATGGGTATTAGTAAGGTAACAATTTACCTTTATAGAATGGATTACATATATATCCAAATGCGAGGAAGACTTGTGTTAGAATCAAAGCATCTGGATGATACAGTATTTAGCTCAGTTAATAAGTTAACAGACCATGTACAATATCTACACATAAGAAAATAAATGGCAGTTTTCCAATATGACAAGAAGAAAATTAAGTAAAAACTTAATTAAGTAAAAACTTAACTTAAAGAACTTACCTATGTAGATTTTTACATTCAACATCCTTTTCCATTCAAAAAAATCAGACTCAACAAAAAGGTGGAACTAAGAGAATGTGAGCCAAAGATTTGCTATCTCACTAGTCATTTAGTCACGTGTATCTAACCATGGAACACATTTTTTTCTTACCATATCCCCATGGAGTGCCTTCATCTTGTTCCCAGTCCATGAATAAGACTCATTATTTCACACATGCCTTATTCTAACACTGTCCATATAGCAAATAATCAGTCATTCAAGTTCTACTTGAATGATATCTTTATGGAGCAGAGAAAGTAACTTTGCTATTTCAAAGCTAAATCCTAGTAAAATTGAGTCTACTCCTAGAAACAAGGATGTGATACTATATCCTTGGAACATTTAATTATGTTTTTTTCCTCATGACTGAAATATAAGTGACAAAACTGTGTATTTTTGTATGGCTAAGGCTCATTATAGGGATACAAAATATTGTATTTAGCTTTAATATAGTCTAATGAGACTCCATGTGACCAAAAGGCACACCAGTCTGAAAGCAGACTTACTTTCCTTGATCTGAGGAATCAAATTCTCTCCTGGTTACAGAAAAGGCCCAAATACTTAATTATAAATTCGTGCTGTGCATCTGGATGTATGTCCCTGGCAGCATCCAGTTGCGGAAGAAGAAGGGTTGCTATCAAGCTTTAGAACATAAATTTAAGTCTTGCTAGTTTTTGTCTAGGTCCACTAATCTGTATTATTCATGCAATTTCTAGGGTCCAAGCTGGATTCTAGTACTATAATTTGGGGACTTCAACATATCACCCTGGGTAGCCAAATGTTAACCAATTTAGCTAAGAGTTAATCTATTAAGTGGATAAATTCCTTTCGGTTCCATTGGTTGTCTCTATATTTTTCTTAAAAGTCACAGAGTTGTTGGAGAAAGGATATTGTCTTTGATGATCAGTGGAGGGCTTAACTCAGATAGTTTTGTTCATTTGTGATGTAGAGGAGTAGCTTCCTCTACTCCAGCAGAGAATGTGTGTGTGTGGGAATGAATGCAAGAGGGGAGAACTACTACATGATTGAAATGGAGCATACATGGAAAGAGCAGGTAGGTGACAGTCTGAGCTAACCAAGTTCTTTTTTTCTGCTCTTTTTAGATTAGATTTTACTCAGCAGGGTGAATTGTTAATTAGAGCTGCCCACATCTGCAGCTGCAGGCCTGTCCTTCAGACCCCTGCACTACCTTCTAAAATTTCACGAGGGAAGTTGTCATACCTTATTTCCTGAGCTCTAATATCAGAGTAGTGAGCTCTGATTTCAGGGGGAGGAAAAGACATGTAATTTAATGATCTTTATTAGATTCTGGGTAAAGAAGAGGGCATATTGGAGAGATCTTCTATTCGAGCTTTGACTTTTCCAGCGGCCCTGAAGAACATCTGATAGCTCCATCGATAAGAAGACCAGCTTGCAAAACTGAATGATGCATTTGTAGTAAATAGACATTTGGTATAATTTAATAGATTCAGTCTCTTATTTTTCTTGTCATGGCCTAAATGAGACTTCTGGAAATGGATATATACATCATGTATTTATTAATGCCCAGCTGTGATTTGAATGTTTGGACCTTTGACTGTTTGACATGCAACTCTCAGTAGCCCAACTTTATGAGCAGATGGCTGCAGAAAGGTGATACAGTTTTGTTTTTTTTAAATATCTCTTTTTAGCTTGGGTTAAGCTTATCTTACCCCTGAATGAGTGTAAGGTGAAGGGGAACACATATATTTTATTCAGCTATAATCTGCTGATTTCAGAGGCAATGTTTCAGTTTCATGATTGCGAAAGACAAAATATTTAGTATCATTTAATGAATCTGAAGATCATACTGTGAGCTTTTTCCTGTGATGAAACAAAAGGAAGTCCAGATATACCCCGAACTATGCCAGGTTGTTGTTTTAAGTGATTAGAAAATATTTTGATTTGTCAGCAGTTAAAAATAAGACCACAGAATCATTCAAATGATTTCATCTAAATGGATTTCTCTTCTGTTTTGCTTATCAAATGGACAACATTTGAGTTAGCCTTAAACAACACCTCTATTTAAAATAATTATTTTTAATATTTGCCCAATATTAGGCAAATGTGCATTTTATGTAAAGATTATTGCTATAGCTATTTTTAAGGCAACCCAAGCAAAATTATGACTCTTATTATCTTGCCATGATTATTTTAACGTGCTGCTGTTGGTCTCAACAATATGTAAAAAAGTAGATAGTTTGCCCCCTTCCCCATTTATACTAAAAGAGAAATCTGAAGGTTTTCATACTAAAGTACGTTATAATGCTTCCAGAAATAACCTCCTTGAAATGAAGACTTTATCTTTACTTTTAAGGCCAAAATTACTCTTAGAACTGGCTTTATTTCTGTAAAACATTTGCACATTTAGGCTCAGTGATGAAATGGTATTTTGTTGTTTGGACAGAATGCAAGTTAAGTGTTGACTGGCCAAATCCTTCATAAGGAAGGAAGCAAAAACTAACTGAATTTGAAGGAGAGAGAAGAGAAGGAAGGAATGAAGTATTAGCTGTTTATTTAATTAATTTATATAGCTGCCTATCTCACATATATCACTCTGAGTGGCTTATATATGTGTTCATATGATGCAGTTGTTAACAATCAACTAGTACTTTGCTAAAATGCAAGTCAATTCTCCTCTCTCCCAGACATTCCAAATATATTCAATTTTATCACATGATGCATCAGAATTTCTCCTCCAGCATTAGAGAGAAGACTGTAGCTACAGAGGAAAGAGTCTAATGCCATTTCTGTTAGTCTAAATTGTCAGCCCTTCCCAATTCAGAAATATGGTATAGACTGAAACAGAGAGAGGGCAAAGATTGAGAAGGTAGTGGGCTCAGGAAGGGTTATTGATCTACCAGATGTCTTTGTTTATTTTTATAAGATGTATAAGGCTGCCCAACTCCAACAGTGTAACTCTGGGCACCCTACACCCTCCAACTCTTTCCCGTCTCTCAAATTAAGACAATATTTAATATTTAAAGTAGTTTACTTCCTCTTTGCATTAGAGGAAAATCAAAATTTGTAAATGAAATATGCTTCTGGTTCAAGCGCTCTCATGTTAGATCAACAGCGAAGTCTGTAGTTTTGATTTGCAATCTTTGGAATAAGACTGTTGACCATGGGCAGCACTGCTGCCTCTTCACTGCTGGAAGCTGAAGTACCATCACTTTGGCCACAATCTTATGCAATATTTTGCTCAACTCAAAGGTAAAAATATTTACTCTATTTATTTATTACATTTATATCCTCTTTTTACTCTATCGTAAGGCTAGGCAATATGGACCAAATTTCCTTAAATCTCAGAAGACGTATGTCTATATTAGTACTAAAGTAAAGTGCTAAATTCAGTCCAAAACTTAAACAGAGTGTCAGACAACATTAGGAGTTCTTTGATTTAATGGCTATTGCGCAGGGCTGAAATCCAGCTGGTTCTGACAGGTTCTGGAGAACCGGTAGCAGAAATTTTGAGTAGTTCGGAGAACCGGCAAATACCACCTCTGGCTGGCCCCAGAGTGGGGTTGGAATGGTGATTTTGCAATATCCTTCTGCCAGGAGTGGGGAGGGAATGGGGATTTTGCAGAATCCTTCCCCTGCCACGCCCACCAAGACATACCCACAGAACCGGTAGTGAAAAAAGTATGGATTTCACCACCGCTATTGCGGCTTCTTTGAATGAACCTTGCATGGATATTTTGAGGCAACTATTCTTTCTGTCTCTCAGCTCTCAGGATTCCACTTTAAAAAGCAGCTGAGATTGATACAGGTTGTTTTGACAGTTTGTGTGTCAAGACATAATGAGCAAATCTGTAGAGCCTGCAGAATGCAGACAACCAATCTACACTTGTGTTTCCTGGCCAATAATTAAATAGATAAATCAGTGAACAAATATCTGGCCAGTAACATACAATGTTTTTTTCTCAAGACAGAAACCTAAAATTAAACAAATGAAATAATTGTAATCTTACTGGCACTATCAAGCTGCAATTTTCTTCAGATTTTGAAACGCATGCCAAAAGTAAAAATGTGTGGTGAAATCCATAGCTACTGGAGATTTTCAAAGGTAGCAAAGAAATGTTACATCTAAGCTTTCCTTCCTCCCTCCTTCCCTCCCTCCCTCCCTCCTCTTCAATTCTTTTTTTTTTTACATCAAACTGCATGATCCAAAACATGACTTCAGGACTCTAAAGTATTGTAGAGAGTGGACCGCAGTCCAGAAATTAAAGGGCAGAGGGTAGAAATTAAAAACAGAAACTACTTTTGCCATCATGTCTTCAGGTACACAAGCCGAGCTATTATTTATTAAAGCAGGAGCCTCTGCTCTCCTCTGCACATATCCTCCATGTGAAACTGTACCAGAGAGGAAACTTTATCTAGGGGGATCTAGCCATTTTCAGCACATTACCTCTCCCTTTCTTCTCCCTCCTTCCTGAAAAGGCAAGACCTGCAGGAGGAGGTAGAAAAGGAAGAGAGGGAATCCAGGAAGGTCACCTTACAGCGCCCTGGGAGGGTAACCAACCCCATAGAAAGGTCCAGGTTGATCTCTCCAGGGTCATTACTGCAAAAGCCTGTGAAAGGTTAGGAAGGAAAAGCTTTTCGGAAGTCTTTGCCCACTAATTGATTGAGAGGAACGGAAGGAAATATGTATCAAAAAAGAAAAAAAGAGAGAGAAAACAGGGAGCAAATGAGCCCCCTGCCATTTTTCCCCCTTTGCTCTCTAAAATGTATGATATTAATAAGCTTGTAACTTTACCTTTAACGGGGCAGAAGGGAAATCAAATCCAACAGGCCCCGGGTTTTTCTTTCATTCTAACGACAAAGCTGAAAGACGTTTTTTCCCTTTGGTATAAAAATCAAATGTGAATTTTGCAACAACTATGAAAGATGAAATGAACCCCAGAGATACAGTCTTTCACAGACAGCCTCAAGAGCATCATCTGGTCAGCTGTGGCTTGCACAATAACCTAAGGAAATGATAGTTTGATGAAATTTTATCTTTCTATTGAGCTTAGAGCGATAAAAGAGTCTTTAAAATATTTTTGGTTACAATTTTTCCATAATAACTGAGATGTCCTGAGTTACAGATATATAAATCTTGAAGTATGCTTATAATATTGCTGACTGAATGTTGGCTTGTTCCTTACCTGAATATTTATCTTAGCTAAAACTGCTTATAGTCTGGCATTATATGTAGAAAACTGTTTCTTTTCCAAGCTGTTTTGGTGATCAATCTTTCTGAGGTTATCTATGTTCCAAACTTTTTCTTTTTTTCTTTTAAATAGAATATTTAACAAATGTGAATAAATATAGTGTTTTACTTTGCATTGCTAGCAGCATGATTAAAAACAAATATTGCTAAAAAATATCTAGGTAGTCAAACTCTTTATGAAGAATCATAGAAATATTTCTTTTTATATAGAAGTCATTCTAATACGTATGGTTATCAGGTTTTGGACCACAAGGATTGATTAAAGATTCATGGCTCTGGACAAAAGGGGGAAGATACATTTGGAAATCTCTTCCTGTCATCCCTGTTTATATGTTCAAGATGAAAAGAATTGCATTGTGTATCAGAACTGCAGCAACAACAAGCGGGATAATTCTTTCTTGTTTAACACAGAAAATACCCTCTGTGGATTAAGGTATAATCCATTAATTATATATCTGCTTAGAAGGCATGCAAAACAGTTAATAAAACGTATATCAACTTTAATTAGAAGCTATTGAAATCATGATTAACTCACTCAAATTGAGAAACTTTGGTTAAATGGAAGCTCTTGACCTCTTTTCTAAAAATGGCAGGAGAAGCCGTTGGCTTGTAGCTGGGGAGCAAAACAAAACATAGTTAGAATAAAATACTAAGGATGCAGTCTGATCAGTCAAATGTCGTATCAAATACCACTGTCACTGCTATTACTGCATTTTCAGAAATCAGGATAAGATCTTATATATAGGGCAACTCCACCCGCTCTTTTATTAAGCCTGTTTTAAATAATTGAAATCCCTCTAGCTGTATAATTGCTTCATTAATTTCCTTCTAGGATTCTAAAACTATACCTCTATGTATTGTTAGAGTAACTAAGGATGCAGTCTGATCAGTCAAATGTCGTATCAAATACCACTGTCACTGCTATTACTGCATTTTCAGAAATCAGGATAAGATCTTATATATAGGGCAACTCCACCGCTCTTCTTTGAATGAACCTTGCATGGATATTTTGAGGCAACTATTCTTTCTGTCTCTCAGCTCTCGGGAGTCCACTTTAAAAAGCAGCTGAGATTGATACAGGTTGTTTTGACAGTTTGTGTGTCAAGACATAATGAGCAAATCTGTAGAGCCTGCAGAATGCAGACAACCAATCTACACTTGTGTTTCCTGGCCAATAATTAAATAGATAAATCAGTGAACAAATATCTGGCCAGTAACATACAATGTTTTTTTCTCAAGACAGAAACCTAAAATTAAACAAATGAAATAATTGTAATCTTACTGGCACTATCAAGCTGCAATTTTCTTCAGATTTTGAAACGCATGCCAAAAGTAAAAATGTGTGGTGAAATCCATAGCTACTGGAGATTTTCAAAGGTAGCAAAGAAATGTTACATCTAAGCTTTCCTTCCTCCCTCCTCTTCAATTCTTTTTTTTTTAAATAGAATATTTAACAAATGTGAATAAATATAGTGTTTTACTTTGCATTGCTAGCAGCATGATTAAAAACAAATATTGCTAAAAAATATCTAGGTAGTCAAACTCTTTATGAAGAATCATAGAAATATTTCTTTTTATATAGAAGTCATTCTAATACGTATGGTTGTCAGGTTTTGGACCACAAGGATTGATTAAAGATTCATGGCTCTGGACAAAAGGGGGAAGATACATTTGGAAATCTCTTCCTGTCATCCCTGTCTATATGTTCAAGATGAAAAGAATTGCATTGTGTATCAGGACTGCAGCAACAACAAGCGGGATAATTCTTTCTTGTTTACCACAGAAAATACCCTCTGTGGATTAAGGTATAATCCATTAATTATATATCTGCTTAGAAGGCATGCAAAACAGTTAATAAAACGTATATCAACTTTAATTAGAAGCTAGTGAAATCATGATTAACTCACTCAAATTGAGAAACTTTGGTTAAATGGAAGCTCTTGACCTCTTTTCTAAAAATGGCAGGAGAAGCCGTTGGCTTGTAGCTAGGGAGCAAAACAAAACATAGTTAGAATAAAATACTAAGGATGCAGTCTGATAAGTCAAATGTCGTATCAAATACCACTGTCACTGCTATTACTGCATTTTCAGAAATCAGGAGAAGATCTTATATATAGGGCAACTCCACCTGCTCTTCTTTGAATGAACCTTGCATGGATATTTTGAGGCAACTATTCTTTCTGTCTCTCAGCTCTCAGGATTCCACTTTAAAAAGCAGCTGAGATTGATACAGGTTGTTTTGACAGTTTGTGTGTCAAGACATAATGAGCAAATCTGTAGAGCCTGCAGAATGCAGACAACCAATCTACACTTGTGTTTCCTGGCCAATAATTAAATAGATAAATCAGTGAACAAATATCTGGCCAGTAACATACAATGTTTTTTTCTCAAGACAGAAACCTAAAATTAAACAAATGAAATAATTGTAATCTTACTGGCACTATCAAGCCGCAATTTTCTTCAGATTTTGAAACGCATGCCAAAAGTAAAAATGTGTGGTGAAATCCATAGCTACTGGAGATTTTCAAAGGTAGCAAAGAAATGTTACATCTAAGCTTTCCTCCTCCCTCCTCTTCAATTCTTTTTCTTTTAAATAGAATATTTAACAAATGTGAATAAATATAGTGTTTTACTTTGCATTGCTAGCAGCATGATTAAAAACAAATATTGCTAAAAAATATCTAGGTAGTCAAACTCTTTATGAAGAATCATAGAAATATTTCTTTTTATATAGAAGTCATTCTAATACGTATGGTTGTCAGGTTTTGGACCACAAGGATTGATTAAAGATTCATGGCTCTGGACAAAAGGGGGAAGATACATTTGGAAATCTCTTCCTGTCATCCCTGTCTATATGTTCAAGATGAAAAGAATTGCATTGTGTATCAGGACTGCAGCAACAACAAGCGGGATAATTCTTTCTTGTTTACCACAGAAAATACCCTCTGTGGATTAAGGTATAATCCATTAATAATATATCTGCTTAGACCAGGGGTGTTAAACTGGTGGCCTGTGGGCCAGATGCATGATGCACAAGCCACGCCCACCCAGCTCCGCAAAGGGGGAAAACGTTGCGAAATGTCATGTGATGACAACGTGACGCCGCGAGTTTGACACCCGTGACTTAGACTCTTTAGACTGTTTTCAAAAAGTGATCTTCATGCCATTGTCTTTAGATTAATGCCTCTGATTTTTTTTAAAGACATTAGAAAACAAAGTTGGTTATATTTCAGAACTCTGGGTGTATTATGATGTGAATTCATAATGGCATATCCCAAGGAGGGAAGGGATCAGACCAACAAAAGGCAAAAGTAATCCAAATGTCCTTGGATATTAGACCTTAAGAAGTAAATATATTGTTTTTAGTGTCCGTAGGAATAGATTTTTTTTTTGGAGTGTAAATCAAAGTAGATTAAATGTTCTATATCTGTGTGGGGCTTTTTCCAACCCATAATGGAGGCAATTTAACATTGTCTTTAACTGTTCCAGTATTAATAGCATTTCCCCCTTAAGGAAGTGATTAGTTATGTCTGTTTGTTGTGGATGTTATCTCTTCCGCTTCACCAACCATTCAGTTAGCGTTGTAAATCAAGTGATTCCTTAGATGGGATTGTTGCAATCAAGATGATCCCTGGCCTAGAGACCTAATCAGCCTGAACTGCAGCTGATAAACAGTGATAGTGGAGGGCAAGGTTTGCATAGTGAAGTACGATAGACCTATCTCTACTGTTTCATGGTACAGCTCTCTCTGTGCCTGTTAGTGGTTGTTGTGGTTGCTTTTGAACAACAGGTTTATTGCTGTTCTAGGATAATGTTTAGTTCTGGTTTTGGACAAGCATTTTGATTGGGAGCTTAACTTAGCGTCTTCATAAACCACTTGCAAAGAAGCTGAATGAGTTTTGACTGATATCTAAGCCAGTGGGTCTAGCCGTTTGTCAAAACCTGCCTTTCAGCTCTGATCTAGCCCAGTGGTTCAACGTTGTTTTCCTTCTGACTTGAGACCCTTGGTTGAAAGTGGGAGAAAAAAAGGTGGGGGAATCCAGCAATCCCTGCCCTTAATATGTCCTGTATACTATATACAGTATAAGAACAGTCCCATTTGCCAATGTAATGCCTGTGGCATTGGCCTGAGACTCTACAAGAGACTGGGACTGCCATTCTATATTCATTTTCCTGGAAATAATCTCTACTGATCGCAGAGGATCTGCTTTTAGGCAAATCTATATTAGATTGGACTGTGAACTTAGAACTTCCACACTCTTAATATACTAATATACTTAATGTACTATGGCAGGGGTCTCCAACCTTGGAAACTTTATGACTTGTGAACTTCAACTCCCAGAATTCTTCAGCCATCATGGCTGGTGTAGGAATTCTGGGAGTTGAAGTACACAGGCCTGAAAAGTTGCTCCGTTTGGAGACCCCTGTACTATGGCATGAAGTGTATCTATGTTTCTACTGTTTGAAATGAAAGCCTTTGGTGTATGTGGTAAATAGGAGATGGGGACTGATGCTGAAGATGGATGCAGTCACATCAGCTCAAGTTGAGCAGGGGGGGAAAAGGACATTTGAGGCTCAAGGTTCACTGCAGAATTCAAGGAACTCCTCTTACACAGATTTCAATTGCCATAATAATGCAAAGAAATATATTGAAAGGACATTTGTTTGTGGTTACTTTAAACAAAAAAGTATAACCAGAGATATAGGATCACATGAGCAGTGATCGCATGTGGTCTGCAACGTTGCAGTTGGATAAATGAGTGGATGACACATTTCCGTCTCCTTTTCCTAAATGCCATCCCTGAGTGGTTCATGTGGTTGGTGTGAGTTGTTTGTTCCACAATAAATGAATTCATAATTCTAGACAAGGCCGCAGCCAAGTGATAGAAAAAGTATTATGGAAATCTACACCAGTGTGCCTCTTCTACATGGGTGCTTAAGTGCAGCCACCTACCAGATTTTACAAACAGCAGCTCTCCACAGGCAGAATTTATTTTAAACATGTGTTTCTTATTTTAAAATGTTCAGATCAAAAACTTCAATCATCTGACACCTAAGGTTTGCTGTATATATGAGTGTGCAGTTTGTTTCTGGTAAAGGCTGGACCTCATCCATAGAAATAATGGATAAAAAGCATTGCTTTCTGTTAGAAACAAACACACAAACAAACACATCAGTTTTTTTAAAAAGTGGGGGGTGGGAGCAGCAGCAGAAAGCAGCTGGCGCTTATTTGATTTCACAGCAGGAAACAGATGGAAAGCAAAAAATCTGAGGGGGTTCTAAATTCAACATAGAAGTCTTTGGAAAATGTATCCTCTTATTTTGGAGATTACTTCCTCATGAATTATTGCTGATACATTAATATGCCTTTTCAAGACGACATATTATTTTGTATTGCAGGGGTAGAGTGCCTGATCTCTCTCTCTCTCATATCCATCCTTTCCTTCCTTCCTTCCTTCCTTCCTTCCTTCCTTCCTTCCTTCCTTCCTTCCTTCCTTCCTTCCTTCCTTCCTTCCTTCCTTCCTTCTCTCTTTTTTTCTCCTCAAACACAAGCAAAAAAATAAAAATCTGAGGGTTCAAGACTGTCCAGAAACACATTTTGGGAGCTATAAGATTATAGCTTATACCTGGTCCTATTAGACCTCTCAGCGGCTTTTGATACCTTCGACCATGGTATCCTGCTGCACCGATTGGAGGGATTGGGAGTGGGAGGCACCGTTTATCAGTGGTTCTCCTCCTATCTCTCTGATCGCAGACGGTGTTGACGGAGGGGGGGCAGAGGTCGTCCCCGAGGCACCTCACTTGTGGGGTGCTGCAGGGGTCGATTCTCTCGCCCCTCCTGTTCAACATCTATATGAAGCTGCTGGGTAAGATCATCAGTGACTTTGGGGTGAGGTACCATCTGTACGCTGATGATACTCAGCTGTACTTTTCCACCCCAGGCCACCCCAATGAAGCTATCGAAGTGCTGTCCCGGTGTCTGGAAGTCGTACGAGTCTGGATGGGGAGAAACAGGCTCAAACTCAATCCCTCCAAGACGGAGTGGCTGTGGATGCCGGCACCCCGGTACAGTCAGTTGCAGCTGCGTCTAACTGTTGGGGGCGAGTTATTGGCCCTGATGGAAAGGGTGCGCAACTTGGGTGTTCTCCTGGATGGACGGCTGTCCTTTGAAGATCATTTGACGGCCGTCTCCAGGAGGGCTTTTTACCAGGTCCGCCTGGTTCGCCAGTTGCGCCCCTTCCTAGACCGGGGTGCCCTATGCACGGTCACTCATGCGCTCGTCACATCTCGCTTGGATTACTGCAATGCTCTCTACATGGGGCTCCCCTTGAAGAGCATCCGGAGGCTTCAGTTGGTTCAGAATGCAGCTGCGCGGGTGATAGAGGGAGCCCCTCATGGCTCCCATGTGACACCACTCCTGCGCAGAGTGCACTGGCTACCTGTGGTCTTCCGAGTGCGCTTCAAGGTTTTGGTTACCATCTTTAAAGCGCTCCATGGCATAGGGCCGGGTTATTTACGGGACCGCCTACTGCCACCGACTGCCTCCCACCGACCCGTACGCTCTCACAGAGAGGGACTCCTTAGGGTGCCGTCCGCCAGGCAGTGCCGACTGGCGACACCCAGAGGAAGGGCTTTCTCTGTGGGGGCCCCCACCCTCTGGAACGAGCTTCCCCCAGGACTTCGCCAACTTCCTGACCTTCGAACCTTCCGCCGCGAGCTTAAGACACATCTATTTATTTGTGCGGGGCTGGCCTAGAGTTTAGTTTTAAAGTTAGTTTTAAATGGGGTTTTGTATTATTTTAACGATAGTTTTAAATTCGGCCTAAAAAACTTAATGTCATAAGTTTTTTAAATGTTGTTTTAACTTGTATTTATTCTTATGTTTTATAAGGCTGTGAACTGCCCTGAGTCCTTTGGGAGATAGGGCGGTATAAAAATTTGAATAATAAATAAATAATAAATAAATAAACACACTCATTCCAGACATATTGAGATTCCACCTGAAAAAGATTTACTCACATCTGTACCAGTTCAGAGACCCCCTTCCATATTGCCACTTTTTGGCAGCCTCCTCCCCCCCTCACCCGCAACCCCTCTGCTGCCAAAATTCAGTGGCAATGCTAATTTTTTCAATGAAAACAAACAACATGAATGCATTATGTTTTTGCTTGACCTAATCTTCATTTTGTTACTACTTATTTCCTTTAAACTGCCAACTCCACAGGCAAAAGGGGAACAAAAAATAAAATAAAATAAGCCCTGCTCTTCCTGTTGTATTGCCACCATGCCCTTAAAGACGGTGAGATCTCTCATAATAATTTTAAAATATAATTCTTGACTTCCAAAAATTGCTCATCTCTGGTATAGCCTTTCTCCAGTTCTGCAAAACATAGGAAATAACTATCAAATTACTTTTATTTGAGAAATATGTCTGGTCATTTTTTTTCTGCGCGTGGCTAATAAAAGTAGTTGGATCATCCACTTCATCAGATGGTATAATACCCTTATTTGCAACCAAATTGCCAAGCTTGGAGCTCAAACCAACAACATAACTACCAAGCTGAGCTACTAATATTCAAAAACATTTCAGTTTTTGTTTTCCTTGTCCTATATGTATCTCAATATGGCTGTCTCAAAGGTGTTTTTTCAAAATTTCCCTTGAGGAAGAAGAAATTTCGCTTGTCATCCAAGAAGTTTCATCAGTTCTGGCTAGGTGGTGTGTGGACGGGAATGGAAGGATTAGTTTGATTGACCTTTGAGACAACCATGACCTGGATGACTGAGAATCTCCATAAATTACCAGATGTCAGCAGTAAATGTGGCTTTTTTATCTCTCTGTTGCCATCTAGTGATCATTTGTATTTCTGCACCTGAAAAGAAGAGAGCCACTTCTTTGAATAATACGATCAATTTCCATCTGCCTCTTTATAATAGAAGTTGAGAATGACATATAGTAAAAAAGAAAATATGAAGATAGTTAAATATCTCATAAATTCAAGATTAATCTATGTTAGCTAATCTGCAGTGGCATTTAGTAAATTCCTCAGTGTGTGTTTCCAAATTTCATTCATTTTATTCATAAAGTTTTCTTATCAGGAAACGTCTCCTTGAAGGACAGCCAGATTGGGTCCATAATTAGTGAAATAATCTGTCAAACTGACCAAGTTACATTACTTCACTCTGCAAGTGGAAGATTGTATAAATTCTCTAAAGGTTTTTAAAAAATGATAGATCTATTAAAGTAGCATATTGGGTAATGTAAAGCTGAATATTTTCAGTGATAATTATCATTTTCTATATTGTACCCACTGTTTTACCAAAACATAATTTATGAAAAATGGTAACATCTATCTGTATTCAATAGAAGTTGAAAACTGTGTCAGATTAGCCACAGGGAAATATATTTATTTTTCTTTGAAAAGTTTTATTCCTGCATTATTATCATCACCAACTAGCTTGCATTCCCTGGGACTTAGTTTTATAACTACTGAAAGAAAACTTAAAGTATTTTGTCAACTCTTGCCAAGTGATTTCTATCTGCCTTAAAAAAACTTGCTATTTCCTGAAAACCTACCACTTTTTCTTCTCTAAATATATTTTGAGCAATGACTCAAATGCAGGTAACCTGATAAGGAATGAATGAAAACAAATGAATTCTGGCACATTGGGAAGAATGACAGTTGTGCTGGCAAAGAAAGTGATTTTGTTGTCTTGGCTACAGAAACCTTCAGAAGTTCAGATATCCAGTTATACAGCTTTTGCTCCTGGTCTCTTTCAGAATTGTGCGTAGGTAGAAAACTCTCTGCATGTTTCTTAATGCCAGCATTGCAAAAGGCAATTTTAAATGAAGGATGTGATAAGATTACATGAACAATGGCTTCATTGCAGTTTTTTTTCCTTGTGAAAATTAAGTACTGAGACCTGGCTAGGGTTTTCTGATTCCCTAGTGAAACTATAAATGTCTTCTCTTTGCTATTATTCTCACTTAAGAAAGCAAAAAGTGAAAACTGAAGTCAGATACTCAGTCCACAAGCCTACATTCTTATACTTGGAACTAGTATACTTGGAGGTAGTTATAGCTGTCTTGGCCTTGGCCTTGGAGACAGCATCCTACCACAGAGGTGGTATGATCTGCCTCAACAAGATGCTTTGTGTCACCTTAAAACTATTCTCGTCTGTTGAAATTAGCAAAGGATGTCTCTCAGAAAGAATGCAACGAGACCTGAAACAGCTTCAGAGGCATATTCTGTGTGAACTTGGTTGAAATAAACATCGTTTAGAACAGGGGTGTCCAAAGTTTTTTGAGTGAGGGCCAAATACAGAAAAATAAGCAAAGGCCCGGGCCACGGGGCTAAATTTTTTGTACCAGTTCTGTGGGCGTGGCTTATTTTGGGGTGTGGCTTGGTGGTCATGTGACTGGTGGGCGTGGCTAACTCCTCATGTGACTGAGTGGATGTGGCTATGGGCATAGAAACCTAAATACATAGAGACCTAAATACTGACAGCGGCTACCAGTAATCCTCGGCTTGCAACCACTCATTTAGCGACCAATACAACAGCACTGAAAAAAGTGACTTACCACCAGTCTTTGCATTTATGACCTTCAGCATCCCCAGTTACATCAAAAGTCAAGCTTTTGGCAACCAGCATGTATTTACTGGGGATTTTCCGCGTCCGTCGCGAACTCTCTTCCCACTGAGGAGACACAGCAGCCAATGGAGGGACTCCGGGAGGCCCAGGCGAGGCCCGCACCGCCTCGCAGCCACTCAGGTGTGCCACGCGGCTCCACCCAGGCCAGAAAGGGACGGGCTAACTAGGGGCGAGTGGGCGGGCACCGCCCTCCTCCGAACGCCGAGTGGCGGCGCGGCGGGCGGCAGGCGCGGCGGCCAATGGGAGCGGCGAGCTCGGCGCGTCACGGGCGGCACACGGGCCCGCGGCTGAGGTAAAGCGGAGCGTGTGGCGGGCGCCGCGGCTGCTTCGCGGCGCATGGGCGATGCCTTGCCGCGACCGGGCGTGGTGGGCCAGCGGGGCAGAGGCGGGATGCCGGCGGCGGCGGCGGCGGGCCTCGGCAGCTGCGCCGCCGACCCGGCCGGGCAGCGGTGACAGCCTGAGCCGGACAGCAGCAGCAGCAGCAGCAGCAGCAGCAGCAGCAGCAGCAGCGCGGCGGCGGCGGCGGCGGCGGCGGCGGCGGCGGCGGCGGCGGCGGCGGCGGCGGCGGCGGCGGCGGCGTCACGACTGGCGGGATCGGCGGCGGCCCAGCTCAAACTCCTGCCCATGAACGACCAGATCCGGGAGCTGCAGACCATCATCCGCGACAAGTAAGCGCCCCTGAGCGCGTGCAGGCGCCGCGCCCGGAGAGGATCAGCGGGGCTGGGAAGCAGAGCGCCGCCCGCCTCTTCCTCTGTCTGGTGGGCGGGCTGGAGCCATGGGCGTCCTGGGCGCCCCTACAGCCCAGTGGCGGAATGGCCGCCCGCCTCTTCCTCTGTCTGGTGGGCGGGCTGGAGCCATGGGCGTCCTGGGCGCCCCTACAGCCCAGTGGCGGAATGGCCGCCCGCAGCCCCGGTGGGCGGGATCGCCAGCGGAGCCACCCGCATCTGCAACCGGGCGAGCGGCGGCTTCCTTGGGGGCCAGGACGGGGGCCGCACCCCACTGTCCACCGAGAATTTGCTGCGGGCCAATAAAAACTGACCCGCGGGCCGCAGTTGGCCCGCGGGCCGTAGTTTGGACACCCCTGGTTTAGAAGCTTTGCATAATTGAATGCAGAAGTAAGCTCCACTAAAATCAGTGATAGTTATCTCTGGAATAAAAATGTATAGGATTAATATTAAGCAAAGCCTTTGAAAAAGATCACTTCATAAAGCACACTATCATAAGTGGAACATCTGTTTTTGAAGTGCCAAAGCATCTGTATATTCCAGAAGGCTCAATAGAACTGAATATGTTGCAGAGGTTAATTTGTCAAATAAAAAGACTATTGCCTTACACACTGTAAGCCGCCCTGAGTCTTCGGAGAAGGGCGGGATATAAATGTAAATAAATAAATAAATAAATAAATAAATAAATAAATAAAAAGGGCCTCACCAATAAAGTAGAATATTTGTAGCTCAGGGTTGATATGAAGGGTCCTTGGTCTCTGTGCTTGGCTGTTTTCTTGCAGACATTTTGTTACCCAAACTAGATAATATCATCAGTGCTAGTAAGGAGTGAGCTTTTCTCTCAGTTTTCTAGTGGCTTGTCCTGTCAGTGTTGGTAGGAGTGGTTTTAGAGGTTATTTAGTTGGTTGTTTACTGTGTGGCAGTTCCTTGATTGGGGCATTGTTTACTTCTTGATTGTTGGTCTGATATTAATCTTGGAATGAATCTATGCTCATCTGGATGTTGATTGCTGGTGGGAAATATTTCGTTTGTTCCTTTTTTGACTTATTGATTGTCTCTTTTGCATGGTATGTAGATGTTCTTTATGTCTATTTGTCTATTGATGGCTAATTTGTCAGAGTACTAGGCTTCTAAAAATTGTCTAGCATTTTTGGAATCGGACCTCCTTTTTCATTATTTCCAAATGCTGTTTCTTCCACCGAGCTAATATTGGTCCCCACTGCAATCATCAAAAATCTATAGCATATCTCTTTGACTTTCTTAAAACTTTTTTTTTAATATATTGTTTCTGTGCAGAAAGAATTAGAATTAGAATTAGAAAGAAGAGCAAAGAATTTACTTGCTGATCTTACACATAGCATGCTTTGGTGAATGGACCAGATCAACAGCTAACATTGTTCATAAAGCCCTATGTTAAGAAGTGGAATGAGTAGTAAAATTGTCTCAGTCTCAGAGATCTTTCTACCTTGCCTGTTCTAGAATGCGTTCTGGAATAAAGATCAAGATTTCATGAAACGGATAGATAACCACTACGGTAAAAAAAGGTTAAAGTCTAATCACATTTTTGAGATAAGTTTTTTGTAACAGATGAAATGTTTTACTGGGTACAATTTTTAAATTTCTATGAGCCAGTGGTACATATATATTCATTCTTTTAAGTTCCTCAATTAAATATGTTTGAAACATGCTTAATATCTTCAGCTGACCAAAAATAAAAAATAAAAAAATTCAAGGGAACAATCTTTTATTATTTAGAATTTGTTTGCTTGTATAGATTATGAGCAGATCTATAACAAGAAAACTTTCAAATCCACAATGTATGATACATTGATTTATTTACATTTACAATATGGGCCAGTGTGGCTTAAATAGAGAAGGACAACAATTTTGTCTTGTTGATCTCAATGGGTAGAGATTACCAAGCAGGTATCCATATAGGAAGACATCTTTTTGGTAAAACATCCAGAATACTGATGAGAAAAAGTGTAACTTGATGTCAGGCCCCTCATAAATCTTGGATAGCTTTATGCTTGTTTCTGATTAAAAGCAGAATATGTCATAATTACATTTAGCAAACATTTGCAAAACACTAAGTACTTTTTAAAAAACTTTTAAGTAGTTAGGAAGTTTATTTTTTGAACTAGTCACTATGTGCATTCATTTTTTTTCCAAGTGCTTTTCCATATTTCAGTTTAGATTTCTGTTTACCTTGAGGCTTGGAATGTTTCTGGTTAGGGACACACAGCTTTGATTGGTATAAAGCATTTTGTGAGATACAACTTTCCAACACTCTGCATTATTTTCTGAAAGTATACCCCCTGCCCCATTTTTTTAAAAAATAGATTTTCATCTGTACTTTCTTTAGAATCCAGATTGGATGCCAAAACAAAAGTGTGTGTGTGTGTGTGTGTGTGTGTGTGTGTGTGTGTGTAGTGATGAAGGAAATCAAGACTGTCAATAAGTACTAAAAATATTTAGTGTGGCAGCTTCTGTATTTTCTTTTTTGTGAAATGCTGATTAATATTCAGTGGTTGGAAGTTAATGCACCATTCATTTTATTCCCTTTACATCCTTTGCACAGCAGTTGCTGTTCCGATTTAGACTCATAATTCCAGCAAATCTGGTTCTAATCAGTATATTACTAACTCACTGAATAAGCGCTCTCTCTCTCTCTCTCTCTGTTGTGTGTGTGTGTGTGTGTGAGAGAGAGAGAGAGAGAGAGAGAGAGAGAAGAAGAAGAAGAAGAAGAAATGATACAATTGTGAAAACCTATCTTTAGGACAATCACAAATGCTCATTTTACTCGCCCCTGCCATAAAAGAAGAAATGTTAACCTTCAGCAGGAATGGAGTCTTTCATATCCTTATCTACAAAGTAGAAGGATATTTCATCATTAGGTCAATGAAAAACTGCTAGAAATGGGACATCCACTTTTGTATTTCCTTATTAATTCTGGCACAACAGCAGCAGGAGCTTAGGTTGAGAGAAAGGCAGGAAAAGGAAGATTTTTTTTTTAATGGACTTGCAGATGTTTTTTATTGGTGCTGTAGATATTCCATGAAAATTCTGTATCTTATTAAATGTATAATAATAAGGGCAAGGCATTTTAAGGAAGGGTAGATATTCCAAATGCAGCACCCAAAGGTGGCCAGAGCTACAAATGGTGGGTGTTTTCTTCCAGTTCCTGCTAGTAATTCTGCTGCTTCTGGTATGGGGCAGTTTATATTTCATATTGGACTGTGTTAGATCAAAATAATTGAAGCTAATGAAAACTCCATGTTTGAAAAGGAAAAGGAACAGCTGGCTATATCCAGGCTACCTCCAGGTGTATTTGATTTGGATCTGGCATTCTAGCCCTAAGTCCTAAGAAAAATGCTTGAGCCTAGGCACAATTTATTTGATGGTCATTGTTGATTTATGGAGTTTGTTGAGATGTGGGTAAATCAATGTCCTTCAAAATCTTGGATTGGGTATTTTACAGCTTGAAAGTTCACCAACAAGGCTATCCAATGAATCATTTGTTTGGGAGAATGCATCCCTTAAATTCTATTCCGAATTACAAATGAGTAGCATAGGAGAGCCAGTTTGGTGTAATGATTAGGGCACCAGAATAGAAATAAGGAGACTATGAGCTGAAGAAGCTTCTTGGATGAGAACCGAAACATCTTTAAAGTCCAGTTGTTTCTTGAAAAAGCACCTTTGAGACAAGGAGACCATGAGTTTTTGTCCCTCTTTAGGCATGAAGCCAGCTGGGTGACCTGAGACTGTCAGTCTCTCTCAGCCCTAGGAAAGATGCAATGATAAACCACTTTTGAAATGTTGGCAAGAAAACTGCAGGGATGTGGTCATACTGCCTCCAGAAATCAGACTGACTTGAAGGCACAAACAGCATAGGAATGAACTGATCAATCTAAATATAGTCTGTGCAAATAGAATCCATTTTTGTTTTTTTGCCTAATTTTATTTTAACAATGCAAAATTGCCATTTGTTGTAATTCTTATTTTTCCTTAATGTTTCAGGATTTGTGTACCCAGACTTGCTATAAAACATGATTTTTAAAAACACAGCTGCCCTGATAAGCATTTTTTAAAATGCAAATCTCAAACATGTTACTGGGTCCAATCAAAATGGTGACAGACAGTCAACAGCTCAGGAACCAAATCTGAAAAACTATCCAATATCACCTAAGTGTGTGCTAAGACCAGGTGGACACACCAATGGCCAAGACACACTCAATGGTGGCTTAGAGATTGACTTCCCCATTGATAAGAGTCCTTGTTATGTATTCCTGGCCCATATACAGTACTTTTTGAGTTTAAATGAAATTTTAAGACATCCTTGTCCTTCAGGATTTTGCAGAATAACATTTGTCTCAACACCAAGGTGTTTTTAATATTGAAATGGTGATTATGTTTTTGTTTTGATAAATGGCTTGATGTGTTTTTTCAGCTAAAAACTGGACTTCGATTATTTTTACTCTTCTTTTTTTACCACTGATTACAAATATTGCTTTGGACTTTCCTCTTCTAGCTGCTGTTCTAGATTATTTTCAGAAGAAAAGTAATGCGTAAATAACTAACACCAGAGCAATACTGGTGCATCTTTCCTAAGTATAACTTTTGGAGCATAACATAACAACTTTATTATTTATGGCATATACTCTATTATTTGAGCAACAGTGGAATCCATTGTAGCATGCTCTGTTCTTTGGCTCCCATTGAAATTTAAAGCTGATTTATTTCACATCTCTAATAGAGTATTCTGCAATAACTTAGTTCATTCATGTATTTAATATTCAGTATGTACTGATTTACATGGTGTTCTTTTGGAATTCTTTCTAAATAGTAGAAAAAGCTTTCTATACTTCAGGAGGTGGGAAGATAAAAATAACAACAACAATAATAATAGAGGCAAAAGAATCTGTGTAACAGATCAATTATTACTCTGACAAAAGCATCTCCTACGATGAAGTGGATAATTTTCAAGAATCTTGACTTTAAGGAAGCTGATTGGGCCGGGGGTTGGACTAGATGACCTACAAGATACCTTCCAACTCTGTTAATCTGTTAAAAAACCTTGTTATTCCGTCAAGCTAAGGAGCTTAGATTGTTTTTATGGTCTCTTGGTTGAGACAGTGAGGTTCTTTTTAACAAGATAACACCACTAACATTGTCCTCCAAGATCCCTTCCAACTCTTTTTATTCTGTTAATGTTTTTAGATATGACTCCTGGTTACATAGGGATATTTTTAGTCATTGTTTTACTTGATTGTATGAGTTAACCTAGTTATGTACTAGGGACCAATATACCATTCAGAGTTGGCAGAATAGAATTATTATAAGGTCTGCCCATACGTGTATCTTAGATGCATCTTCTATGCTAGACTTCCCCTTTGTGGAACATACTTCGTGTTCTCTAAACAAGCAAAATTTCAACAGGCTTCTGCAAAAATTGACCACAGAGCACAAGTGGGCTATATATATCCAAACGAAACATGGTATTTGAGTCTTTTCATCACCTTTTTTCCCTCATTACTCTGAGGATGATTTAAATTGGAAGCAATAACGCAGAGGAAAAAAAATCAAAAATAATAAAAATCCCTAGCAGAATACAGTGCAAATCAATTCTCAGTACTTAAAGGTTTTGTACTGAATCTCCAGCAACATGCTACTATATGGTATATTGCCATTTAGAATTTATCCCATGGTTATAGGAGGGAAAAAGAAATAGTAAATGGCAACTTCAAATTACTATTATCTCCAAGCTTAAACTAAGCATATTTTTCTGTTAATTTCTATATTAATTTCTCCATTTACTAAATTTGTATGCCTTATCAATCAAAAAATCTAAATAGATTATGAACTAATATAATAAATCAAGCCAAACAAAATCATCATCAATAATGACCAAATCAATAGTTCAATAATTAGTATTAAGAAAAATAAGAATAACCATACAGTAGCAATCATCTCATAAAAATATATTTGATAACATTTCTTGAGGCCCAGAAATAACAGTGATTTTCACTCCTTGAGAGCGCCACAGTAAAGCAGAGTTTTAATTGTATTTTGTGACTGAACAGGAAAAAAATGGCTAAGTAGAATTGAAGAACTGGCATTTACTTTCTGCAAAAACTCACTTGGTTTTCCACCTCTTTCTCAAGGTATAAAAGAATTCCTCACAGAATCACAAAATGGGGTCAAAATCAAATACAACAATCTGCCATTACCTCAGCAAAAAGACTTCAAGCTAATGGGTGGGCCTAGCTTACACAAAATAGTAAAGTTGTTCCAGAATTGTATCATGTCAGATAGTGGGTGTGGAAATCACAGATATGAATACTTCTCCATAAAGGAAGAAAATACCTTTATACTATAGGCATCTTTTTTGCCTTGCTATCCTAAATGTTATGTTTTGTGTGTCCTGATCTTTTTATTTCAGGGTTGGGCCAAATTTAGATTTAGATAAGGGGAATCACTCTGAAGCTCACTAGAATTTCAAGACACTTTGAGGGGATTTATTCTGATGAATAATAGCCTAGGGACCTCTTCCCATGTCCTATTGCATCTTTGAAACAACAAAGAGACATACCGTAGAATGAATTGCTTAGGTGGGTGCAGTCCGTGATTTTCAGACCTCTTCATAGATCCCAACTATCTTTGGGTCCCAACTATCTTGACTGGAGGAAGAGTGGAAGAAAAAGTGGAACGGCCATCTTTGCTCCTTGGTGCATTACCATCTGGCTTGAATCTCTCCCACTTTGACACAGACTCCACCAAGCCGCACTGCCTTGTTCTATTTTCTCCAAGAAGGTGGCAACATCAAAAAAGCACAACAAAGAATGTTCTTTCTGCGCCAACTCAGTAAGCTCAAACTGCCCAAGGAGCTGCTGATTCAGTTCTACAGAGGAATTATTGAGTCTGTCATTTGCACCTCTATAACTGTCTGGTTCGGTTCTGCAACCCAACAAGAAAGACACAGACTTCAGAGGATAATTAGAACTGCAGAAAAAATAATTGCTACCAACCTGCCTTCCATTGAGGACCTGTATACTGCACGAATCAAGAAGAGGGCCGTGAAAATATTTACAGACCCCTCGCATCCTGGACATAAACTGTTTCAACTCCTACCCTCAAAACGATGCTATAGAGCACTGCACACCAGAACAACTAGACACAAGAACAGTTTTTTCCCGAAGGCCATCCTCTGCTAAACAAATAATTCCTTCAACACTGTCAAACTATTTACTAAATCTGCACTACTATTAATCTTCTCATCGTTCCCATCACCAATCTCCTTCCACTTATGACTGTATGAATGTAACTTTGTTGCTGGCAATCCTTATGATTTATATTGATATATTGACCATCAATTGTGTTGTAAATGTTGTACCTTGATGAACGTATCTTTTCTTTTATGCACACTGAGAGCATATACACCAAGACAAATTCCTTGTGTGTCCAATCACACTTGGCCAATAAAAAATTCTATTCTATTCTTCTCAGCTTCTCTGAACAGACCCGATTCACCATAGAGAGCCATTTTGGTCATCTTGAAACATTAAGAACTAGTATCTAAGTTATTTTGCTTTCTTTTTCCTTCATTCAGCATTGTCTCTTTTTAGACGATAAGTAGCACAATTGTCTAGATTTTATTATAAATATAAATCATTCTGAGGCCGAAGGAGGAGAAATGCTCCCATTGCCCCCAACCCCCTTCTAATACTGCTTCACCACTGCCCATAGATTGGAGTCCAGTAACAATTTTAGCACTAAAGTATTTTGCCTGAAGACCTCCCTGCTCGAATTTCATTAATATTTTAAACAGACAGCCAAAGAGGGTTGGAAAAAAAATCATTTTATTTTAAATTGCCACTGATGTTTTAACAAGCCAGGGATAGCATGCAGAGCACAGCTTTTGGGATTCCTTCCAACCCCTTACCAGCAGTGGCCTTAGAAGGTGTCTGGACTTCTTCTGTGCAATGAAGTAACATGTTGCTCCTAGTTTTGTGTGTGTTTCATCTCTCCGGGGACTAATCAGGGTATGTGTATTTTATTCTCTCTCTCTCTCTCTCTCTCTCTCTCTCTCTCTCTCTCCCTCTCTCCCTCTCCCTCTCCCTCTCCCTCTCTCTCTCCAAGTGTGTGTTTGTGTGTGTGTGTGTGTGTGTATATATAGTTAATCAGATATAGATCGGTGTTTCTGTGTACAGTATATATGTACTAGGGGAGCAGAGGTGGGATTCAGCAGGTTCTGACCAGTTCTGGAGAACCAGTAGCAGAAATTTTGAGTAGTTCAGAGAACCAGTAGTAATAATTCTGATTGGACCCGCCCCCATCTATTCTCTGCTTCCCAAGTCCCAGCTGATTGGGAAGAAATGGGGAGTTTACAGTCTCCTTCCCCTGGAGTGGGGTAGGAATGGAGATTTTACAGTATCCTTCCTGTGCCATGCCCACCAAGACACACCTACAGAACTGGTAATAAAGATTTTTGAAACCCACCACTGTAGGGGAGCCTGTATAGTGTAGCACTTAAGGCATCAGGCTAGAAACTGGGAGATCATGAGTTCTATTCTTGCCTTAGGCATGAAGTCAGCTGGGTGACCTTGGGCCAGTCACTTTCTCTCAGCCCTAGGAGGGAGGCAATGGTAAACCACTTATGTAAAACCTTGCCAAGAAATCTGCAAGAACTTGTCCAAGAAGTTTCCAAGAATCGGACACGGTTGAACAGAATTTTTTAAAAAATGCACTGGGAAGCAGTGCTTTAGCTGTAGCTACCTTTCTGAATTATTGGACCAGGAGTGGGAGGCAAGAACATTTAGAATAGAACATTGAGTAACATTCTGAGTTGCTTTTCAGCAGCTTTTCCCAAAGTGATGTACTGTGGGAATTACAGTATTTCTGAAATAGCAATAGCACTTAGACTTGTGTGTCAACCTTGAGTCAGGCTCAAACTTCTGACAATGGGCAGAGTTTTGCCTGCAATACAGCATTTTAATAACTGCTCCACCAGGGCCAGGGGTGAAATCTAAAAAATTTCCCTACCGGTTCTGTGAGTGTGGCTTGGTGGGTGGGTGTGTCCTGTGACTGAGTGGGCATGGCCAACTCAATGTCACTCACAGCCATGCCCACTCAGTCACAACCCCCCCCCCAAGCCATGGCTACAGAACCCAGTAAGCAAGCGCACACCATTTATTTCATTCATTTATCAGTGGCAGGTTGGGTGTGCGCTTGCGCAGCCGGCGCATGGAACAGGGCGATGATGGCGGCGGCATATTCAAGAAGAAGAGCGGCTCCAGTAACTTTCAGACGCTTGCCTTTCCTGGCAGCCAGCCATTGGAGGAAGGGAAGTACATGCTGCATGGCGAAGGAAGAGTGGGCAGTGGCTCCAGGGCAAGGCTGGTGTCAGGGAATGGTGCATTCCCCAACCCAGTTGAGGCAGGCGGCAAGCAGGTGGTGCCTCAGGGAATGGAGTGTCCCTGGGCCCCAGCCCCTGACTGAAGGCAAAGGGCAAGTGGGCAGCGAGTGGGCAGCGAATGGGCGGCAGCTCCGGGGAAAGGCTGGAGTTGGGGAATGGTGCATTCCCCAACCCAGTCGAAGCAGGCGGTGAGCCGGTTGTGGCTCTGGGGCTTTGGGGAATGGCCCCTGGCCCCTGATCAAAGGGCGAGCAGGAGGCGAGCGGGTGGCGAGCTGCCTTCCCAGTATCCAGCTTGCGAAGGCAGGACTGTGGGCCGTGGACTGGTTTGGGGGCGTGGCCAGCCAGCGATTGCTACCGGTTCGGTGAACCAGACCCAATCTCTACTACCTACTTGCCCGATTCGGTCTGATCCAGTAGCATTTCACCCCTGACCAGGAATATTTTTCTGTACTGATCTGACCCATTTTCAAAGCTGATCTTTCTTTTGCCAGCTTCTCCCAACACCAAATTTGATCCCTGTTCTGTTCTGATCTAGGCTTCCTTAGAAATTAAACAGCACAAACCTAGTCCCGGCAAACCTCTTTAATTCATACGGCTGTAAATTACTTTCATTTACAGTCTGCAAGCCTTGATAAACAGTCTTTCAGAGGAAGGTTATGATTAACCTTAGAACAATCACTGAGAAGCTTTTATAGCATTAGCCTTTTAAGTTGAAGAAGAAACTGCACCTTTCCTCAGTGATATGCCACAACTAGACACAATCATCTATCTCATGTGGAACGCTACCAAAGAGCTAATTTCCAGATGTAGGGCAAGGCCAAACTTGGCACAGAGTCACAAAAGAGAATTTTCAAATCTTGAATCGGCCAGATGATCTAATTGCTTCCTGAAAAATTAGTTCACGTCCCATTCGCTTCTCTTTTATGTCTTATGGGAGGGGTCAATCATCTCCAAGCCTTACTCCCAAGTTGACCCTGTTTCCTTAATTGTTCCTGTCTCCTGGCAGCTCTGCGCATGCGCACACTGGGAACAGGCTCACGCTATTCTTTTGCCTCGCTGATGTCAGACTGGGAGACTCTGGAGGCAGCAAAGAACTACTAGATGGTCTTGGTCCCCTCTCTGCCTCTGTCTCAGAGCCATCGTCGAAGCTTTCCCCAGACTCTAGGACTGACTCACATTCCTCGCCAACCTCCTCACTGTTAGAATCTGCTGCCAACTGGTGGGCCACAACATGTTCTCATTTTAGAGAGTTAGTTTGTTGAGGACCAGACAGACTGGTGGACAAACCAGGCTCTGACCTTCTTTACTTAATTTCTTTCAGGAGTTCTACAGGGTTAGAAATATTATTAGAACTATTTCTCATATTATTAGGAATAATAAAAATCCACTTTCACGCCTTGGTTGTAAAAGCTGGATATAAAACATTGAGCTGCAACCCATAGCATTATGATGATCATGTTTTTACCTTTTCTTGGCGAGGATTTTGGGAACTTAGACAGAGGAAAGTCAAATTTGCAGCAAAAAATGTAATCCAGGGATCAGAGAAAACATTCAGCTCCCCCCACCCCAAATATTACCTTTCACTGGAAAAATAAACTCAATGAAAATTAAGTTCAGCCCAAACTGCTTGCTGTTCTGTTTGGGCAAACATGAAAAGTACTACTCATAGGAAGCCTCATTATACACTAATAAGATTAATGAACGTCAACCCGTCTCCAAACATAAGAAACACATGTCCAATTCAAGACACTCCCTTTAACCCTTATAGGGTTTAGTGTGACTTTAGAGAAACAAATAATCATGTGCAAAATCATGTAGGAGAAGACAACAATTTAAAAATATACCAGCACCAACATTACTACATCAACACATTTCCCAATAAATATTTTATTTTTTGGTAAAACTGAGTGAGAACATGTATAGAGATTAAATGTGCAGCTATTCACAAGCCCATTCTTCATGGTTTAGGTTGCGCTGTAGAATTTCCTAAGCAGATTATATCGAATCCATCTGTCTGTCTGTCCCTGTCTGTCTATCCGTCTGTCTATATCCATTCATCCGTTCATCCATCCATCATCTATCATCCATCTATCCATCTATCTATCCGTCCCTCTGTCCATCTTTCTATCAATCATCCATCCATCTATCCATCTGTCCATCTATCCATCTGTCTGTCCATCTGTCCATCCATCCATCCATCCATCATCTATCTATCTATCTATCTATCTATCTATCTATCTATCTATCTATCTATCTATCTATCTATCTATCTATCTAATCTCACCCATCTCCCCCTGTTTTAATTACAGAATTCTGGTCATTTCATTCAGATTCACCTTATGCCCTACCATTTGAAACTTTCACATTTCAAGTTTGAAGACAGTGAACATATCTGCTATTCCTTCCTCCTCCTATTTTCCCAAGAAACATCACCCTGTGAGGTAAGCTTTGCTGAGAGAGAATGGCTGGCTTCCATGGCTAAGGCAGGACTAGAACTCAGGGTCTCCTACTTTCTAGCCTGGTGCCTTAATCACTAGACAAAATTGCCTCTCTCTCTTAAATTTTAAACACTCTTTTCTCTTTTGAGCATAAAGCCAAAGAAAGTTTGAACTACTGTATATAACCTCCGAAGATTTAAAAACAATCAAAAGCCAGAACTGATCTCACAAAGAACCAAATGTATGTACCGCTTTTTTTCAGTGACATTCCTTACACTGCACAAACAAGTTGAAAACAGGAGGTTTCTTCTCAATTCGTTCTTGTCTGGAACTGGGTATTGTAAAGCCAGCCTATTTTCTGTCTATGCCATCAGGGTATGGTTAGAGTGTTGAGGATCTGAGCTCTATTTCGATTGAATGGGAGTTCCTTCAGGGTTCTATAAATAGCCTCCAGTGCACATGCTTCAGTGCTGTGGATGGAAAACATTAGGACTCCCTCATTTGTTGCAGCAAATCTTCCTCATAACTTATGCCATAAACATGTGGTTGCCCCACACTGCGCCAGACACTCTGTGACATCAGCAACCCAGGGAGCCTTTCCAGAGTCTTTTCCATACAAACTGAAGTTACTGAAGACTGATATAATAAGCAGATGGAACTTGGTAGTCTCTGGCTGCACCAGGGTGTGGGCATATATTTGTCACCACAAAGGAGCTCCCTGAGGAGGTTTCAGGAGACCTGCCAAGGAATGGAAATGGTGCCAGCATAATCCAATTTGAACCCATTTGGAAGGATGTGGCTCACTATCTCTACGTTGCCAGGCAACCAACTGCCAGAGCAATGGGATGGCACAAATGTGTGTCTGACATTCTATTTGAAAGCATATTATAACTAACATTAAGTGTTGTACCTTAGAATTCTTGAACATATCTTTCCTTTTATGTACACCAAGACAAATTCCTTGTGTGTTCAATCACACTTGGCCAATAAAGAATTCTATTCTATTCTATTCTATTCTATTCTATTCTATTCTATTCTATTCTATTCTATTCTATTCTATTCTATTCTATTCATAGAATGTAATTTCATTCCTAAAGGGCTGTTCATATAAACTATCAAGCTTAAACAATCAGACCAAAAAAACCTATCTCTGCTTCCGTTTATGGAGATTTTCAATAATCCAGGTCCTGGCTGTCCCGAAGGTACTTTTTCAAAAGGCAACTGGACTTCGTTTTTCCTTGAAGTTGTTTCACGTCTTATCCAAGACACGTCTTCAGTTTTCCAGTTCTCTTCTTGAGAACTGAAGAAGCTTCTTGGATGAGAAGCGAAGCACCTTCAAGGAAAAACAAAGTCTTGCTGCCTTTTGAAAAAGCACCTTTGGAATAGCTCTCCTTCCCTTTTCATGCTTTGTTTCCAATTTATCACAACCCAAAATATACTTTCACAATTTTTTTCCTTTCCATGTGTGCTATTTATGGGCAAACTCTAGGTATCCGCATTTGAACCTATTCAGGTACAGTTGAAATCAGTGAAGGCGCCTTCCAAAGGATCACGTTGGGTTGAAATGGCAAACTGCCACGAAGCCTAGTTATGCACTTTTGATGAAGGAATAAGTCTCCAGGTTCAGTCCATAGCAGAAGAATAAAATAGTAGGGATTAGCTTGGTTCTAGCAAGAAAAAGAAGCACCAAGGAACACCTTCTTCTGAAAAAAAAAAAGGTTTTATATTGGATGTTGATTTCATTATGATGTACATTTGCTCAAGAGGCATCACAAAGCAGATGGGACGGATGTCTCCTGCAGCATCTTGACAGCCAAAATGTGGTGCCCCATTTTCTCTAGCAGAGGCACCATGGGTCGGTCCTTTGCTATTTCCAGGCTGGCCCTGCGGGCCAATTCTATGCACCCCATGGGCCAGATCCGGCCAATGGGCCTTGAGTTTCACACCCATGGTCTAGGGCTTTTCCAAGTAATTTGAGTTGCAAATGTTTTGCTGTTAGAAACTGAAGTGGTTCACTTCTATTTAAAAATGATCCTTTTAAAATGAAAATGTCAGGTGTGATGCCAAAGGATGAGGCCATTGTTAGATATAAATAGCTATGCTATTTGTATAAAGTAGCTGTTGAATTAATTTCACTATGTTTTCATTTCAAAGAATTTCAGCTGACAAGGCTGAGAAAGAAGCATGCCTAAAATTGCGTTTAGTATTGGAGCAATTAAAATAGTGTGATTTATAAAAGACATCTTTAGGTGTTGAAACTGTGTGTACAACTCTGAAAATAGATATGGTTTCTTTTAAATGTAATATTTCCCTTCATAGTGAAAATGTAAGAAAAATTCTTTAAAAATGTTTAAGTGTTTTGTTTACTGTTGAATTTTTGTTCAAAAAATTACAAATGCATTATCAAATCTGATAGTTTTATTTGCAGAAGTTCAGAATTCTGCCACCACTCTGGTATAAATTTAAGTGCCAAAGTCTATGAATGCAGCATACCTTGGCTCTTATTAAAGCAACTGATTAAAACAATAGCTTAGCCCCACGGGTACCAAAACGGTCAATGCAAATGTGTGCTATGGTTTGTTAAGTAAGGGTAAACATTGGTTTTAAATCATGTATTTAAACAATGTTGCCTGTAGCCCTTAAGGTAAATGTGAATGCTGCATAAATCAGAATTCCTGCTAACAGAGAAAGTGACATAGGAATTCAGAACCCTCATTTTTATGATTACCATCCTGGCGAATAACTAACTTAGACCAGTTGTAAAGCAGATTTTCAGTGCTGTTGGCAATTCAGATGGTTGCTGAACAGGGCAGTCCTTATCCAAGACCACCGACTTAGGATCGCAATTGAGCCCAAAATTTTTGTTGTTAAGTGAAACATTTGTTAAGTGAGTTTTATCCCATTTTATGGCCTTTCTTGCCACCATTGTTAAGTGAATCATTGCAGTTGAGAAGTTAGTAACTCATATTAAGGCTAAAACATATGAAGAAGGGTTGCAGGAACTCGGGATGTCTAGTTTAATGAAAAGAAGGACTAGGGGAGACATGATAGCAGTGTTCCAATATGTCAGGGGTTGCCACAAAGAAGGAGGAGTCGGGCTGTTCTCCAAAGTACCTGAGGGTAGAACAAGAAGCAATGGGTGGAAACTAATCAAGGAGAGAAGCAACTTAGAAGTAAGGAGAAATTGCCTGACAGAACAATTAATAAGTGGAACAAGTTGCCTGCAAAAGTTGTGAATGCTCCAACACTGAAAAAAATTAAGAAAATGTTGGATAACCATTTGTCTGAAATGGTGTAGGGTTTCCTGCCTGGGCAGGGGGTAGGACTAGAAGGCCTCCAAGGTTCCTTCCAACTCTGTTATTATTATTATTATTTGTTAAGTGAATTTGTCAAAAGGTTGCAAAAGGTGATCAGATGACCCTGGGACACAGCAATGGTCATAAATATGAATCAGTTGCCAAGCATCTGAATTTTTATCACATGATCATGAGGATGCAACAAAAGTCGTAACTGTGAAAAATGGTCATAAATCACTTTTTTTCAGCGCAGTTGTAACTTTGAAGGTCACTAAATGAACTGTTGTAAGTTGAGGACTACCTGTACTTACAAGCATTGCTAGGAAGCAAAGATCAAGATGGATGCGTTTTATTTTTCCTTTTGAAAGCTTATCCACTTTTCCATTTGAAAAGGAAAAGTGCATTCCATACATCCCGGTAATGAGCCGATAGAGTCCTAGTCTGACATAGATGGGTAGAGATTTTGCTTTTATGTGACTTGCAACAATGTCTATGTTTAAGAACCACTGCTATGCCCAAGTATTGATTGTTTGTTTCCCCCAGTTCCAGATTGCCCTAGTTGTCTCCAGGGTTAGTCACCATGTGGAAATGTTTCAGCAGCTTTGCAAATCCTTGGCCTGCAATAATTAGATTCACGTGGCCCCTCTGATGCGCAACATGTGGGCGACACCCAAACCCTAGCTTTAAACTGTTTGTTACTTCCCAAACATGGTTTGATTTCAATTTCAAACTGTTTGGGCTTTCATATGTATTTTTAACCAAGAGGGGTTGTGTCTGTAGGTCTGTCTCCCTGTCTCTCCACTGCCCTCATTTCCCCTGAAAAATCAAACATTTGTTGACATGCTCGATTTGCATTTTGAAAACAGGAAGATAGCAGAGATTATGAGGTCTTAGCATTATATCTCCCACAGGCGATCTTTGTAACTATTTTTGTTTCGTTTTGCTCTGCCGTACAAAAGGAGGCACCTCTAAGCCGGAGGACTATTTTGTCTATATATAAATATATGCAAGGTAACACTACAATTCTAGACAATACCTGAATTTAAGATTATAAATTCTATCCTGGGTTGGGTACTTCATAAACTACCTAGCAGTTATTAAAGATGTAAAAAAACTTTCATGTGGGGGTTTGATTTAGGTTTCTTTTTTCCCCCTAATCTTTTTTCTTATTGGCAGCAGAAATCCAATTAGACAATAATCCTATCTTCTTTGAAATCCTTCACCACAGCATCACATGATATTAAAGTTGTGAATGTTGTGACTGTGATGGAACTAGGAGCCAGGCAACAGTAAATTACTTTGTTGATGTGAGTAGCAAAGAACACAAATATCCCAAGGCTATGATCTGTTGCTCTTGACTACCCTAGGACTATTAGGGATAGTAGACATTTGCTTAGTAATTGACTACTAGGAATAGTAGACATTTGCTTGGGATAATGTTAGATTTAAAGCCGTGTAATTTCATACATGCTTATACTTAATAACCTTTTCTGTTTGGGAGGAAAAAATAAAGGCGACTGGCTCTAACATAAAAACTAGAAGCTTATTTTACATTCAGCAAATGGTCTGTATTTGAAAATGTTGGATTTATAACAGTGACTGTGGTCTTGAAGAAATGAAAGGGATACATTGTGTGCCCTGAGAAAGCAACTGCCATAAAAACGTAAATTTCAGAATCAACATTTGTACCCATTACATTTTTGTTATAGTAATATGTGTATTGTAATAGTATGTGTGTCATCTATTGCATTTCATAAGATTTGTGTGTGTGTGTGTGTGTGTGTACTTGTTGCTTTGGTTTTGTTACGCAGTGTGATGCTATAGGTTTATGTCCCACTTGTTTCAGACAGATAAAGGTGTGAGCTTATTGAAATATAGAAGCAAGGGCATAACACTCTGTCTAAGTCAATAGATATACTCAGCAAACGCCTGCCTTAAGGTTTCATTCAGTGATATGGGAAAACTCTAGGCACATATTTAAGATTTTTCATTAAAATCCATGGGACTAAAATACACATCTTTGACTGGGTTGTGCTTAAGGGAGTAGTAAAGGATCAATGAAAATGAAGGAAATACGTTCTTGAATTGGGAATGTCAAATTCAGTTATGTATTCGGTTGTACAAATAATCAAATTTTATATGCAAGCACAATATGGTCAATTTGTTTCAGCTGTATGCCCCATTTCCTTATTTATTTCAGGCCAAATTGGAAGAAGTCTGGAGGAACTAATTAAAATATGTCATCGTTGTACTTAAAGGTTAGAAGAGTTAAGGTTTTGGTGGAAATGTTGGAGGAGAGGATGATGCAATTCATGGTCGAATGTCCAACTCGTGCCTAGCAGTTTTTGGCTAGCCCTTGTTCTCGGATTTGTAGTCATTCTGGATTATCTAATCACCAGAGTCTTTTGAGTGCCCAAAAGACCAGCCATTACTAAAAAAAAATGCAGTCTAAGTGCTGGAATACTGACAATGCTTGTGTGTGTGTGTGTGTGTGTGTGTGTGTGTGTGTGTGTGTGCGCGCACACGCGCGCGCCTATATCTATATGTATAGATATATAGTAAAACAAAGGCCAGATCATTTCATGGCATAGAAATAGATGACTATACAATTCCAAAAATTAAAAGATTCAGGCAGGACAGATGGCATTGATTACAAGGCAAAACTCAGCATTAGATGCCGGCTTTCTAAATGCATATATAGTGGCTCTTCAAACAGTGTTTATGCATTGCAAGAACTGCCATGCGCCTGTACCACAAATGATTGATTGATTGTCCTTCAACAAATGCAACTGAATTCCACCCTGAATCACTAATGATTTTCAAGATGTTCTAATTATTTTATAGGAACAAGCCTATCTGCATAAATATTTAACATTTGCCATTTTGGATGTCCGAGAGCTGTGATTTCACTGGAAAAAAAAAATCAAATAGGACACTTTGTAACAGCTTCCTTGTAATAAACAAAAATAGTTTGATGTTGACCAGGTTTTGTGGTTGGGGCTGGAATTGAGAATGTATTCTGACCACTGTCAAATTAAGTTTGTCAGGGAATCTGAAAGCCAAAAACATCAAGTCAAAAGCTCAGATTAGTTGCTTTTCTGTTTCTCCTCATCCACAGTTACAAAAGAAAACAGGAAGTTACAATGAATTATATGACTGTAGTGGAACTGCTTGCTTAAGCCATGTCCAGTTGGACTTTCTAAAGTGCAAAGCAGATGGTTAATTGCAGCAATTTAATGGAGCTTCTGAGCCAGTTTGGTGTAGTGGCTAAGGCATCGGGTTAGAAACCAGGAGAATATGAGCTCTAGTCCTGCCTTAGGCAGGAAACAAGCTGGGTGACCTTGGGCTAGTCACTCTCAGCCATAGGAAGCAAATGATGGCAAATCACTTCTGAAATCTTGCCAAGAAAACTACAGAGACTTGTCCAGGCAGTTGCCAGGAGTCAAAACATACACACACAATGGAGCTTTCAGACGATGTCATTTTTTTTTGGTGAACAGGCCATATTTTTATCTCCTCTTTACCAGCCTTTTATCCAAATGGGAACAATCATTCAGATAAAAAGGCCCAGAACAATGGCAATATGCACTGAACCTGTGGATGCTTTACAAACTTTTATCTCATCTGGGTTTTTTTTTGGGGGGGGGATATGATTTTTCCCACCACATTCTTCATCCCTTGGTTCAGCCCCAGGCACTGTTGCCTCCCACAGCTATATATATTGACTGGATTTGCAATTACTTTTGTATCATTCAACTCTAGAGCCTTAACAGTGACAGCCACAACAACAACCCCAAAAAAACAGCAATTGCACAAGCAACTGAGTCAAGAAGCTCTCTGTGCGTTCTGAAATATCTTCGGTTTGGAGGAGGGAAAAATGAGAGAGGAAAGAAACACTGATAAAAAGGTAGAATGGTAAGCATCTTGTCAAGATATGGATAAGTAGGCTTTTCAGCGATAAATGTGGAATAGCAATTAATTTTATGGACACCGCATCATAGTCTTGAGAGAGAGAGAACGTATGGGAAATGAAGTAATGTTTTGCACAGAAAATGATGTCCTGAAAATAGCATTTGTGTTCTGGAAATTAATCACGTCGTTTTCTGTGTCTTCTTTTTCTGAAACAACCTCCTAAAAGCTACAGATCAGTACCAAACTGAGTGTCTCAGGTTCCTGTTGCAGAAAAACAAAACAAAAAAACAAAACAAAACAAAAAACAACAACAACAGACCGTGGATAAGGAACGGAGAGTTTCAACTATGAAAGTCTCTGCCCATTTTAAAAAAAGCTTTTTATTATAATGAAGGAGAAATCTATACGTTTATACAGTTGAATTAAACATATTTCATAATAGCATCGGGAAGTTTTGATTGTGCTTAAATTCACATTTACCATGATATGGGAATGGAGTAAACATGTCCAACATCAATGGCTGGAGGTCTTCACAGCAAGTCCAGTTGTATCTGTGAAAAGCAACTTTCAAGACACTGGAAGTTCTTGGAAAGCTGAATATATTTCCAAAATTGCTTATGAGTGTTTAGTGCTTAGGTTTGGAACGAATGTATTCCTGCTTGTAATCTCAGAACTGCCACCACTTCTGAAGACAAAGTACTTAAGAAGTACTTACTACTTAACAAAACCTAAGTTTAACTCATAGAATCATCTATTGTAATGTCCTTCCTGTCAAAGACTACTTCAGCTTTAATTGCAATAATACAAGAGCAACCAATAGATTTAAACTTAATGTCAACCGCTTTAATCTAGATTGCAGAAAATATGACTTCTGTAACAGAATTATCAGTGCTTGGAACACATTACCTGACTCTGTGGTCTCTTCTCATAATCCTAAAAGCTTTAACCAAAAACTTTCTACTATTGACCTCACCCCATTCCTAAGAGGACCATAAGGGGCGTGCATAAGTGCACAAACGTGCCTACCATTCCTGTCCTATTGTTTTTCTTTTCTTCTATACCTTTATATACTATATAACCTTTCTGTATGATAGTTACATATATTGTTGTGACAAAATAAATAAATAAAATAAATAAAATAAATAAATAAATAAATAAATACTTACCTTTCAGTAAGGTAAATTGCAAGAACTTGAATTGACTTTCCCAGCATTCATGTTGGGAAAATGCCTTGTTCTGGAAGAAAGTATGGGAAAAACACATAAGAAATTCTATACTGTCCCTATGATATGGCTACCATAGAAACCACAGCTCATGTTTTCTGTATTTCCAGTTCTACAGGGACATTTGCCACCAGTTGATTACCCATCTCTTATTTAAATTTCTGGTAGCTTTTATTTGCACTATCTGCTTAAAAATCAAGATGAGTCTATTTCTCTAAAAGTAGCAAAATTTTGCTACATTGCTGCATGTAATGTAATTGCTACATGTAATTTTGTACATTGCTACATGTAATTGCTACATTGCTACATGTAATTTTGCTACATGCTACATTGCTAAATTTCTGTCTGTCTGTCTGCTCCATTCTATTTCAACAATGGGGTCCAATATTGGGGGAAGAATAATATTGCTCTCCGTTTCACTTGAGAAGGACATGCAAATGTATTTGAAACCAACAGCCGACATTTCTGTAGATTTGGATATGATTCCCATGGCTGCATACAACAAATATGGAATCTAGGATTAAGAATTGAAACTGATGCAGATATACATCAGCGTCTGAATGAATGTAGTCTGAAAACTGATCTCAAACTTTTGGATTCAGTGCTTAATTTTTAAACTGGTAAACTCAGGGGATGATTACTTACACCAGTGGAAGGGAAAGGACACTTTAAACTTAATGAAAAGTACTAACTTTACTGTTATTTAATAGGTGTCAGATCTGAAATTTTGCTACAGAAGTAGTTTCTAGAGCAGATTGAACTCTTGTCCCCCCCCCTCAAATGAATCATCATAGTCCCCTCCCCCTCTTTCCACTCAGCAGTAAATGTGGCTGTGACAATTCCGTTGGTTTTAGCAAGATGGATTCATTTTAGAAGCAGATCCCATACATATATACAATCAGCTAATTCAGGTGAAAAATGTTTCATGTACATATGTCTAAACAAAATTCTGCTTGGGAAATGTTGGCTCTTCCTCCCTGAAAGCTATTTTGCTTCAGCCCAGAACTTTCTGCACTCTCTCGCTGATGTTTGTCCTTCTAATTCTGTCTACATTCACCCAGCATGGCATATGTTAATGCTGTTTCTAGCTCACTACCCAGCAGTTACGAGCATTACCTTGGCTTCATTCCAAGACAAGAGAGGTGGAACTGGCACACCTTTTGGAAGAAAAAACAAAGATCCACCCTAATTCTGTTCACCCAAAACGTGGTTGGATGTTGCTTGCTTGCTTGCTCCTATGAGGTATCCAGATGGCACTACTTGATGGAGTGATTCTAAAGCTATTTCATACCCTAATATGTAGATTTCATTTCTTCTAGGGATGGGGGACACCACAATTGGAAGGGTGCAACCTCATTCCTTCGGAATGTTTGATTATGTCACGTGAATATTCCACCCCCCTCAACTTCAGGATCCCTCAAGCCTTAAAGGTCTATTATAATTGACTGGACATCTGGTACTAATTCATTGATTAGCCATAGTGACTTTGCAATGTTCTGATTACTACAGATCCAGATCAGATGACAAAGCATTTGAGGCTCTTTGTTTTACAAAGTAGAAAATTTTAAAGAGCAACCTGATAAAAAGCTATAATATAATACACAGAGGGAAAGTTCCAGCTAGGTAAATTGTTAATCGGTATACAGTAGAACCTCTGGTCACAACCATAATTTGTTCCATAACTTTGGTCCGATTTGGTCATGACCTGAACCTAATTTTGGAAATTTGGCTCTTACAAAAAAAAAAAAAGCGTGAAACAGGAAATCAGCCGTGAAAATTTTTTGTATAAATTTTTTGGTTGGAACCTGATTTGGTTGTGGTCAGAAGTGTTCGTGACCAGAGGTTCTACTTATGCATCATGATCATATCACTTCAATATTTTTTAAAAAAAATCATTGATGGCTAGGAACCCAGAAAATAAGTATGATTGTATGCAACTGTAGGTTCAAGTATAAATGCTCTTCCTCATTGGCCATACTTATTAGAATTATGCACTTGCTTCTGACGAAACATAAATATGAGGAAAGCAATCTATGATTAGCTTTAAATTATGATGATTATGGTCTAAAGTGGTCTAAAATGATACAAGTACTGAAATTCTAGCTTAAGAAACTCACTGTATGAGCAAAGATAAGGGAGGTGCAGAAGTAAGTTGTCAGGCACAAAAGTCGAGGTCTACATGTAAGGTTCAATTAAGTTGCTTTATTACTGAAAGCCTATGCCCAGGAATCTTCTCAACTAATGGCAGTTTCTGGCTAAAGTTAGATAAGCATCAATTGTACTCAAGGGACGGGGGTGGGGGGGGTCTGACTTAGTTCACTTGTGGCTATGTAGGGATTCTAGGCTGATCTCTTTTTTCACTCCACCCCAGGTTCTGCCATTCATTCTCCTACAAAAGTGAATCTGTTTTACAGCCAAGAAATGATATCCCCAAGGCTCCTTAAATCAAACTTCTGTTGTCTGTTGCATTGGAATCATAAATTAGGGGCAAGTAAATTAATGAAGGCAAACAAAACTTAATTTGTATCCTTATAAGAGGATTCTCTGAATGGGTAGCTCCGAGAATTTATGGACTCCTGGAAGGAGTTGCATTCTTTCTGAAGGAACCAGAAGACTTAGAGTGCTCACAGAGCCCTGTTTCTAGAGATCCAAGGAACAATGGAAACAAGGAACATCCCGCCTTCATGGGTATGCCGGAGCAATGCATCATTTCCTTAGGCTAGCAGTGAGCTGACCTAGCCAGCAATTGCTCTGGGTGTGAACAAGGTATATTTGCCTGTGACCTAAACTAACAGTCAAGATACTCATTAGTGTCGTCTATCTAGGGAGAAGGACTCCTTTTCAAGTTTTCCCAGGTCTTCCCTAGAAGCTGGGTCTCTTCCAACATTTTCTCCTTTGGATTCCCCCTCTTGGAGACATTTCAAAGTTTTGCAAAAATTGCTACACGCTGGGAGGCCTGTAAGGGACTACGGGCTCTATTCAGTGGCATAACTGGCTAGAGGGAAGAACAAGGGCTGAGAGCTGATTGTGTCACATGTGCTGCCTTCTACTGTTGTACAATAAAAGCCACTGCTTTAAGGTGGGCCTTCTTAGTTCAGAAACAAAGAGTGAGAAAAATCCACATTCCCTTTCTGGCTAAAAGATGAAACCTTGGTACTCTGAGCATTTATAAGCTATATAATACCAGTATATAGTAATAAGGGAACGTGGTGGCTCAGTGGATAAGATGGTGAGCTTGTCGATTGAAAGGTTGGCAGTTCAGCGGTTCAAATCCTGAGTGCCGCATAACGGGGTGAGCTCCCATTACTTGTCCCAGCTTCTGCCAACCTAGCAGTTTGAAAGCACATAAAAAATGCAAGTAAGAAAATAGGGACCACCTTTGGTGGGAAGGTAACAGCGTTCCATGCGCATTCTTTGGCATTTAGTCATGCCGGCCACATGACCACGGAGATCTTCAGACAGTGCTGGCTCTTTGGCTTTGAAACGGAGATGAGCACCGCCTCCTAGAGTCGGGAACGACTAGCACATACGTGTGAGGGAAATCTTTACCTTTATATAGTAATAGCAGTACTTTTACAGCCCTTTCTAAGCGGTGTACAGAGTCAGCATATTGCCCCTCCCCCAACAATCTGGGTATATAGTTGGTTCTCTATGTGAATACATAAAAACATTGAGACAATAATATACAGGTAATTGCTCAACTTATGACCACAATTGAGCCCAAAATTTTGTTGCTAAGCAAGACAGTTGTTAAGTGAGCTTTGCTTCATTTTGCAATCTTTCTTGTCACCGTTGTTAAGTGAATCACTGCAGTTGTTAATGACACAGGTGACATGAATCTGGCTTCCCCATTGACTTTGCTTGTCCGAAGGTCACTAAAAATGATTACCTGACCCCGGGATACTGTAGTTATCATAGGTAAAGGTAAAGGTAAAGGTTCCCCTCGCACATATGTGCTAGTCATTCCCGACTCTAGAGGGCGGTGCTCATCTCCGTTTCAAAGCCGAAGAGCCAGCGCTGTCAGAAGACGTCTCTGTGGACATGTGGTTGGCATGACTAAATGCCAAAGGCGCACGGAACGCTGTTACCTTCCTACCAAAGGTGATCCCTATTTTTTCTACTTGCATTTTTACGTGCTTTTGAAACTGCTAGGTTGGCAGAAGCTGGGACAAGTAACGGGAGCTCACCCTGTTACCCGGCAGCACTAGGGATTCGAACCGCTGAACTGCCGACCTTTCGATTGACAAACTCAGCATCTTAGCCTCTGAGCCACCCCTTTCAGTAGTTAAGTACATGTCAATTGCCAAACTGCTGAATCTTGATCTTGTGACCATGGGGAGGTTGCAACAGTTGTAAGTGTGAGAAATGGCCATAAGTCTTGCAACTTCAAATGATCTTTAAATGAATGGTTGTAAGTTGATGACTACCTGCATTCAAAGTTCAAACCAAATTGCCCCTCAAAACTAGTTGGCGCACTTTACAAAGAAAACGATGAATATTAAAAAGTTATTTCACAAAATCCCCTATGCTTATTTGCTGGTAATATGGCAGATGTCACTGCCTCCCCAAAGAGGTGTGTACATTTCTTCCACACGCGTGTAAAAATGGATAGAAAGCTCTCTTTTCAGTTTGATCCAAGGCTCCAATTCAGAACTGAAACTGCATCCCATGTCAATCTGTGTCTCTAAATCAAAATGATCCCCTGTCCAAAAGCACTGCTGGTTCTGAATCAAATACTTTTAGGCCCACACCCCCTAATGCACTGTGTAAAACTATGGCCTAGAGCAGAAACGGTCCCCAGTAATAGGCAATAAATCAATGCTTCACAGGAAATGTGAAGAGAATGCTCTCCATTTGCTCCCAGGAAGTTTTTCACTTAATCTCTAATGGATGAAAACCATGAAGGGGAAGGAATAATATCTGCTCTCACATGCTTTTATTAACTATAAAAGCCCTTTTATTTCTATCATCCAATCCAACTAGTTGCTGAATCCCCATTCGAATTTTAATCAATGGCCCGGTTAAATTCTCACAAACAGCTTGAATAGCTAACTAGGCCTCTTCTTGTAACTGGACCAAATGCCTCATGACCAAGAATAAAAATTTAAAAAGTGTGAATGCTAACTTGGATGAGAGAAAATTAGACTGAAAACTCTTGATTTTTTGATTTCTAATTAGATTTCCCTTTAATAGGGTATCCTTTTAATTAAAGGTTTAAGAGTTTAGCTGTAGAAGAGTTTAGAACTTCTAAAATCTAAACAGATGTAGATGTTTTCCCACCATACAAGTTTTGGTTTTTAATCATATTTTGTTATATATCTATGACTGATAATAATGCATATGCCTTGTATAACACATATAAATAAATAATGTATTATGTCATAATACATCAGAGGTGGGTTTCAGCAGGTTCTGACAAGTTCTGAAGAACCAGTAGCGGAAATTTTGAGTAGTTCAAAGAACCGGTAGTAAAAATTCTGACTGGCCGCACCCCCATCTATTCTCTGCCTCCCGAGTCCCAGCTGATTGGGAGGAAATGGGGATTTTTCAGTAACCTTCCCCTGGAGTGGGATGGTAATGGAGAATTTACAGTATTCTTCCCATGCCACGCCCACCAAGCCACGGCCACTGAGCCATGCCACACCCACCAAGCCATGCCTACAGAACTGTTAGTAAAAAAATTTGAAACCCACCACTGTAATACATATTTATTTCTCATGGTGTATCTCTTGCCATGGAAGTTTCTATTCAAACCTTAGGCTTTATTTACATGGCCCGTACATAGAGCCAGCTATGCTTCTGTTTCCTGCTCAGAGATGAGTCTCACACTGTGGCTTGGAGTGTTTAGGAATGTGGAAGCACTCTGGGAGTATCACTGAGAAGGATTGAACTGCCAAAAGAATTTCCAGCTGAAGACTCATAAAGAAATCAAACATTTTGCAAGTCTTTGCTAGTTGGCCCACTATAGGAGTGTCCCCTTCTGTCCAGTTTCTGGGTTCTCTGCATGTTCTGCATTGTTCTTTTGGCTGCAGAACCTTTGAGTTTTGCAGCTACTTTCTTTGGGGTCAGAGACTATGCAACTCAAACACCTCACAAATTGACACCATGAACACTTACACCACTCCTGCACTTGAACATTGCTTCCATTTGTGCCATGCTATACAGTGAATAATCGACATTTTCACCCTGAGGGTGGAAAGCGGACAGGAAACATTTATCAACATTTACAGTGCCATAAGGAAGGATGGAATTCCAGTTACCACATCCTGTTCTGTTTGCCAGTCTTGTGATTTGGCCATAAATCTCATTTGGGAAGCTCAATAGCAGTCTGGTGTTTTGGGTGCGAATATTAGCAATCAAGCAGCGATAGAGAGAGAGAGAGAGTGAGTAGGAATATACTCTCTGTTCAGAAAGAAAGGGAAACGGCGAAAGGAAGGGAAAGACAAGCCAAAAGCAAATGGAGCAATTAGCTATGATGTCTGCTACAGCAGACATTCTATCCAAAGCTTTAGTCAGAGGGATTGCTTACAGTCGCGCTGAAAAAAAGAAAGAAAGAAAGAAACCACCCACTTCCTGTATATGACTCTGAGAAATGTGGATCCAGATTTAGATTGGGCTCTAAATCCTGCATTAAGTTTCAGTTTGTGCTGCCAAGAGCACTGCACACCTCTGGGCAAATATGAAGAACAAAAAAGTGGAAACCTCTGGAGGGACCAAATCCTTCTCTAACCTTTCAATTAGTCTCTAATCCCTTTCCTCCTCTAAAATCTCTGCTCCAGGCTGCCTGGCTTTGGAGATTCTAAGCAGCCAAGAACCTCACCTCTCTCTTTTCTCTGAGGTTTTTTTAAGAGGGAGAGAGACCTATCCCCTCTGCCCTGGACCACACCCCACAGCAGATTCATGCTGTTGCAAAGGCTGTTCACCCTGCCCTTGCTTCTGATGCAAACATTTTTCCACCTGGCTGAGTCAGATTATTTACAAAATATTATAAATAAGGATTCCCTCCCTTTCCCTTTCCCTTCCATTTTGTTTTAAACTGCTGGTGGAACTATTTTTAAAAGCAAGGCATGGATGATTGTGACACATTCGGTGTTCTTAATGAGTGGGTGCAGTTTTATTTCATGTTATTCTTGTCACCGAGCCTAATATTACAAGTGTGCCCTTTATGAACAGAATCTGAAAAATCACAGGGTTCATGACAGCCCATTCCCCCCAAAACAGTATGGAATTTTGTTTACTGTGTCTTGTTAAAGAGCCATAGTAAAGGTAATCCGCATACTATTTTACAGTGAAACAGTTGGCTGGTGTATGAGTGATTCTCAATTTTATTTCAATCTGTTTCTCTTCACAGTTTCTTAGGTTTTAGAACTATTTCTATTGTACTATTTGTACCTGTTGATGTTTTCAAAACCAAAGTCTATAGTTTTCAATATATTCCCAAGATATTTGGTGCTTGTTCAGACACAAGGCACAAGACAGGCCAAGTGCTTAAGTTGGAAAACAGGAATATGTTTCTTTTCCTGACTACTGCATGGCCTAAATTTTGCAGCATGCCCTTCTCCTTTGTCAAGGCCCTTCAAAGGTGCCATATTTTCAGTGGAGAACTGTTCCATACTTCCTTATTACTTCTAGGTATGCCCAATGGGATGGTACAGATCTAGTTGGTTTCAGAGTTGAAGACTATTTGAAATGGTTTCTTTTCTATCACTAATGGCCAATCCACCAGTGATTAGTGACCTATCATTCAAATTGCTATTGAAGTTAATGTAAAAACTGTTTGATTGTTTTTACATGGCCACATGGCCAATGCTGTCAGTCTTTAGAGGGAGGCCAGATCAGGAAACAGACATTGCAAGAATTATGAGAATGATTATAGGGTATAGTAGCAGAATCATAAAAATCTACTAGTGTTTCCTCTACTCCCTCTTATGCCAAACACAACGAAGGACTTATTTTGAATTTCTTTCTTACACCTTCTCCTTTCCCTTGACTGAGTTGCCTTTTATTTTTCCTTAATAGGTCCTATATAATTTCACCAGTGTTATCTTTACGCTGCACACATTAATGGCTTGTGTATATTAAAATAAATAATATGGAAACAACAAGCTATAAAGCCATGAGCATAGAGTGATTCACTGGATATGAGTCATTCTTGTGCAGGTTTCTGTGGAAGTGGCAACTTTTAGTAGTAAGCTGCATTTAAAAGGCACATATATTTGTTCACTTCCTCCTGATAAAAAGTGAGAAACTTGTATGGTCAGAAGCTACTGCTTCTTTCACCTGAAAAGAAAATACTTGTCAGTCACTTAGTGCCAGCATGGTCTGTTGTTAAAATATTGATAAGAAGTTCCATGGTCAGCAAAGCTCAGAAAGATAAGCATCCTGAAAGAGATCTGGAACATCAATCCAAACATTTTAGAACTCCCAAGTCGGTTCTAGCAAGGTTCTTTAAAGATCTATTGGGACTGCAAATTTCAGAATCCTCGGGGAGCATTCTACCACAGCAAATTTGGAGGGCTTCTGGTTGGAAAAAACCTGCTCCTCATGTCACATCTATTCACAAAATTGGGAAGCGTCCTAGATCATGGCAGTACAATCACCTTCATGCTGAGCTCATGGTATTCTCTCATCTCAGGGCATGTATCACATGATAATTTTACCTCTTACTACCATGTTTCCTCGAAAAGAAGACCCTGTCTTATATTTTTTTGAACCCTGAAATAAGCACTTGGCCTTATTGCCATGCACTCAAAAGCCTGATTGGGCTTATTATCAGGGGATGTTTTATTTTGGGGGAAACAGAGTATTTTTACCATATCAACTCTTCCAAGGAACACCTGGAGGAAAATGTATAATTTTAATCAGAATGTGGAAGATCCTTTGTTAAAGAACTGTTTGACATGCTATGGTTTCCTTGTTTAAGAGCCCAGAAAAATGTGACTCAAACATAAAGCACCTTCATGTGGAAGATCCTACTTTGCTTTTCCTTGGAGTCCCTTTGAAAGATACTAGAAGAAGAAACTAATAGTCCACATGTATACTCAGATTATAATTAGGCAGCAGCCTTGATGGTGTTGTTTGAATCAATAGCCAAGCCTGGAATCCCTTTCCAACTTTATAAACTTTATATTGAACATGAACTGTTGGTTGTATAGTCCTTTAAGAGGCAACTTATTACATTATCCTGTTTTAGCAAGTTCAAATGGATACAGCTGGCTTGGTTTTCTAAAGCTGGGTACCTCCTCTTGGGTGCTGACTTCCAATGATGTCAAAAAGAATCTGGTTGGGATTTCCAGCATGCCTAAGGGAAGAAATAGCTATCCATGGCCAAACCATCAGTTATGAAACTGTTTCCAGAACCTCTAAAAGCTTTCTTGGCTCCCCTATATGGAGTCTGCACAATACTCGGAAAAGCCTCTCCATCAACAGGCTGATCTGTCTTTAACAGGAACCACCCTGGTCTTGCTTGGCTTTTAGTTTCACTTTGTCCTATTAACAAATGGAACAACCCTGACGGGAGTTGATCAGTGGTTCTCAACCTTTATGGTGCTGCGACCCCTTTAATACAATTCCCCATGATGTGGCGACCCCTGAGGATCTTAGCGTGCCTCAGCAGCCGCAGAAGGGGGAAAAAAGCGGCAAACTGTTTTTTTGAATTTATCGCGCCTGAAGCCGTATTGGCTAGTGATCTGAACTGCTTGCGATTGCCTTGAGGACGGAGGCATTAAAGCGGAGACTCCTCCCCTATTAAGTTTATTGCGCCTGAAGCCAGATTAGGCTAGCGATTGGGAGTGACTGCAGCTGGCTTGAGAGGGAGACATCAGAGCAAAGATTTCTCTCTTTTTTAATTCATCACGCCTGAAGCGGAATTCAGCTAGCCATATTTCCGATGGTCTTAGGCGACCCCTGGCAAATTGTCATTTGACCCCCAACGGGGTCGCGACCCACAGGTTGAGAACCGCTGCTCTAGATGGATAAGGGCTTCTTTAGATGCTCTGGTATTCGTTTAGCCTATGGTATTTGTTGTTCTTCTGGATTTTGTTTTGTAGTGGCGAAGAAATCTTTCCCACTCTGTTTAAAGGTAGCTTATGTACTGGTCCAAGTCCTCCTTGCATTTTTCATTGCAAGGTGAAGGAAACGAGGATCCTATTCCACAAAGGTTTTTTTGGATATCAGAATGAATCTGGAACACGCTTCTTACTTTGGCAATAATGAAATGGCATTTGGTTATACTGATGCAATTTACCCGTTCTCAGATGACAAAGTTCCAGTTCTCTTGTTGACTTGTGGGAGTGTAAATTAAGTTTTGATCAAGATCGCTAAATAAGTTTCTTGGCTAGCTATACCTAGCTGCCATGGGTGAACTTTTAAAAAGTTTCTTAAAAGGGAATATATATTATAATTTATATATATATAAAATATTGTTATTTAATATTTAAATATTAAATACTAATCAAGGAAAGAAGCAACTTAGAACTAAGGAGAAATTTCCTGACAGTGAGAACAATTCGTACCTTCAAGCGGGAACTGAAGACTCTACTATTCAATTGGGCGGGACTAGCCTAAATATTTATTTTAATTTAATATTTATTTTAATTTAATTTTAATTTAATTTTAAATGTATTAATTTATTTATAATTTTTAAATGTTAAGGGTTTTATATCGGTCTATGACCATTTTAGTTTAAATTGGCCTGTTAAATATTTCATTTTAAATGTATTTTAAATCTGGGATTTATATTGTGTATTTATGTGTTTTAAATAAGGCTGTACACCGCCCTGAGTCCTTCGGGAGAAGGGCAGTCTAGAAATCTAATTAATAAATAAATAATAAATAAATAAATAAACAATTAATCAATGGACCAACTTGCCTCTAGAAGTTGTGAATGCTCCAACACTGGAAGTTTTTAAGAAGATGTTGGAGAACTATTTGTCTGTAGGGTTTCCTGCCTAAGCAGGGGGTTGGACTAGAAGACCTCCAAGGTCCCTTCCAACTCTGTTATTTTAAATATAAGGAAAGAGAAAAATAGTCATTTTCTTATTTGGCTTGCCAGAAGAAATATTTTTATTTTATTTATTAAGTGTATTTATTATTCATTAATTTATACGTTTATCTGTCCATCCACCCAACATTAATACAATGGAAAAAAGAAGAAAAGTAAGAAAATAAGTTATTTTTATTTAATTTATATTCTCCCTTTCTACCCATAGGTTACTGTCACTTAGTTAGATAAAAGTTAAAGGTTGCTCATACCTTCTAAAGAAAACACATTAGAAAAAAAGTATACCGGTATGTGTATTTCCAAAATATTTTTTAAAAATAAGCAAATAAGGAATGCTTTTGAATAGCAATGAGGAGACTGTCATCTTTATATTGTATTTTCTGTTACTTTTTTAATAATTAGGTTTGGAAATATAATAATCACACTGATATCTTATGCCTCCTTACTAAATCTCATTCAGCTTTTGCAACAATTACAGAAAACAATTTGCCACACTGACCATTCTCTGCAAGTTCAAGATCTCAAGCACCAACAGCTATTTTTTTTTTAATTTATTCATCAAAATATTTAAGAACCATTTTTCTGTCCAAAAGAGCCCACAAAGTAATATTCAGGAAAACAAAGTTTCATTTTCAATCAAATGAAAAATAATTCTACCCTTAAAAATAGAATTGAACCGATGTATTTAAATCTTTTTAAAAAGTTTTATTAAACAATAGGCTTCCTGATATGCCCTAAGGCAGCGATGGCGAACCTTTTTGGCACCAACTGGAATGTGTGCATGTGTATACATGCCAGAGCCCTGGAAACTCGAAAACCAGCTGGCTGCTGCACTGGCCGGTGGTCTTCTGGTTCCCAGCTCAAGCATGTGCACTGGCCAGCTGGTCTTCATGCATGTCAAAGCACACATGCACACTGGCCAGCTGGTCTTCGGCTTTCTGGGGCTCCAGCATGCACTAAGATCAGCTGGATGGTACACATGCACATGCCAGAAACCAGAAGAACAGCTGGCAATGGTGCGCATGCCTACAGAGAGGGCTCTGCATGCTCCCTGTGGCACATGTGCCATAGGTTTGCCATCACGGTCCTACGGCTATGCAAAGAATGAGACCCAACTCAAGGGATGTACAAATGCCATTGACGTGTGCATGAGTGTCTGAACGTTTATTTATTTAATTTATATTCTCCCTTTCTACCCATAGGTTACTGTCACTTAGTTAGATAAAAGTTAAAGGTTGCTCATACCTTCTAAAGAAAACACATTAGAAAAAAAGTATACCGGTATGTGTATTCCCAAAATATTTTTTAAAAATAAGCAAATAAGGAATGCTTTTGAATAGCAATGAGGAGACTGTCATCTTTATATTGTATTTTCTGTTACTTTTTTAATAATTAGGTTTGGAAATATAATAATCACACTGATATCTTATGCCTCCTTACTAAATCTCATTCAGCTTTTGCAACAATTACAGAAAACAATTTGCCACACTGACCATTCTCTGCAAGTTCAAGATCTCAAGCACCAACAGCTATTTTTTTTTTTATTTATTCATCAAAATATTTAAGAACCATTTTTCTGTCCAAAAGAGCCCTCAAAGTAATATTCAGGAAAACAAAGTTTCATTTTCAATCAAATGAAAAATAATTCTACCCTTAAAAATAGAATTGAACCGATGTATTTAAATCTTTTTAAAAAGTTTTATTAAACAATTGGCTTCCTGATATGCCCTAAGGCAGCGATGGCGAACCTTTTTGGCACCAACTGGAATGTGTGCATGTGTACACGTGCCAGAGCCCTGGAAACTCGAAAACCAGCTGGCTGGTGCACTGGCCGGTGGTCTTCTGGTTCCCAGCTCAAGCATGTGCACTGGCCAGCTGGTCTTCATGCATGTCAAAGCACACATGCACACTGGCCAGCTGGTCTTTGGCTTTCTGGGGCTCCAGCATGCACTAAGATCAGCTGGATGGTACACATGCACATGCCAGAAACCAGAAGAACAGCTGGCAATGGTGCGCGTGCCTACAGAGAGGGTTCTGCATGCTCCCTGTGGCACATGTGCCATAGGTTTGCCATCACGGTCCTAAGGCTATGCAAAGAATGAGACCCAACTCAAGGGATGTACAAATGCCATTGACGTGTGCATGAGTGTCTGAACATTTATTTATTTAATTCGTTTCGCTTTGGTGCCACCTGACTCCAGGCTGACTCACAAGAGAAATACAAGTGAAATACAATAAAGTAAACAGACATACAAATAAGGGAAACAAATAAAATGGTAATCCAGACAACGAAGTCATATGTTAACGCATGATAAATATATTTAACAAGGGGTTTCCATTCCCCCTATCCCAAGGCCTTGGGAAAAAAAATCAAGGTTTTTAAGGCCCTCTAGAAGATAGGTGCCATCCAGATTTCATGGGGGAAATCTCATTGCACAGGGCACATGCCACACGAGAAGATTCCTTCCTGAGTCCTGAAAGATCACACTCTTTGATCAAGTGATCCAAAATGGGCTTCCTCAGTTGCTTTTTGAGATATGTAAAAAGAAATAGTGATGATCAGGAATTAGTGTTTTTTTTAAAAAAAAAATCCTTCTATCTTTTGACCAGACCTGCAAACAACAAATTTATGAATTGATTCTGAGAGTTTTGTGTGGACGTGATTCAACTGGAATTAAGAGCTGCATTCCCACTGCTTTCTAGGCTAGAGTTTTACATATGGTTAAACACTTTCCCCTCCGATAATCACACTGGGCCCATGATGTGAAATGCTCTGTTCAGGGTTCTTTTTATGGTGAATTCAAAATAATATATTCAAAAATGCCGCAGGGATTTATTCTCTCGCCTCTCCTGTTCAGCATCTATATGAAGCCGCTGAGTGAGATCATCAGTGGCTTTGGGGTGAGGTACCAACTGTACGCTGATGATACACAGCTGTACTTTTCCACCCTAGGCCATCCCAACGAAGCCGTCGAAGTCTTGTCCCGGTGTTTGGAAGCCGTACGGGTCTGGATGGGGAGGAACAGGCTCAAGCTTAATCCCTCCAAGACGGAGTGGCTGTGGATGCCGGCACCCCGGTACAGTCAGCTGCACCCGCAATGCTCTCTACATGGGGCTCCCCTTGAGGAGCACCCGGAGGCTCCAGTTGGTTCAGAATGCAGCTGCGCGGGTGATAGAGGGAGCTGCTCGCGGCTCCCATGTGACACCTCTCCTGCGCAGGCTGCACTGGCTACCTGTGGTCTTTTGGGTGCACTTCAAGGTGCTGGTTACTACCTTTAAAGCGCTCCATGGCTTAGGGCCAGGTTATTTGGATTGGAAGGAAAATTTTATTATTTATTTATTAAGTGTATTTATTATTCATTAATTTATACGTTTATCTGTCCATCCACCCAACATTAATACAATGGAAAAAAGAAGAAAAGTAAGAAAATAAGTTATTTTTATTTAATTTATATTCTCCTTTTCTACCCATAGGTTACTGTCACTTAGTTAGATAAAAGTTAAAGGTTGCTCATACCTTCTAAAGAAAACACATTAGAAAAAAAGTATACCGGTATGTGTATTCCCAAAATATTTTTTAAAAATAAGCAAATAAGGAATGCTTTTGAATAGCAATGAGGAGACTGTCATCTTTATATTGTATTTTCTGTTACTTTTTTAATAATTAGGTTTGGAAATATAATAATCACACTGATATCTTATGCCTCCTTACTAAATCTCATTCAGCTTTTGCAACAATTACAGAAAACAATTTGCCACACTGACCATTCTCTGCAAGTTCAAGATCTCAAGCACCAACAGCTATTTTTTTAAAAAAATCCTTCTATCTTTTGACCAGACCTGCAAACAACAAATTTATGAATTGATTCTGAGAGTTTTGTGTGGACGTGATTCAACTGGAATTAAGAGCTGCATTCCCACTGCTTTCTAGGCTAGAGTTTTACATATGGTTAAACACTTTCCCCTCCGATAATCACACTGGGCCCATGATGTGAAATGCTCTGTTCAGGGTTCTTTTTATGGTGAATTCAAAATAATATATTCAAAAATGCCACAGGGATTGAGGCTCCAGTGACGTCACCCTCCTGCTGGGTGCTCTAACAGAGCACTCCGTGTTAGAAGATTGTAAAAGTCAGTGAAACAGAAAAAAAATCAAGGTTTTAAGGCCCTCTAGAAGATAGGTGCCATCCAGATTTCATGGGGAAATCTCATTGCACAGGGCACATGCCACACGAGAAGATTCCTTCCTGAGTCCTGAAAGATCACATTCTTTGATCAAGTGATCCAAAATGGGCTTCCTCAGTTGCTTTTGAGATACCAACTGTACGCTGATGATACACAGCTGTACTTTTCCACCCTAGGCCATCCCAACGAAGCCGTCAAGTCTTGTCCCGGTGTTTGGAAGCCGTGCGGGTCTGGATGGGGAGGAACAGGCTCAAGCTTAATCCCTCCAAGACGGAGTGGCTGTGGATGCCGGCACCCGGTACAGTCAGCTGCACCAATGCTCTCTACATGGGGCTCCCTTGAGGAGCACCGGAGGCTCAGTTGGTTCAGAATGCAGCTGCGCGGGTGATAGAGGAGCTGCTCGCGGCTCCCATGTGACACCTCTCCTGCGCAGGCTGCACTGGCTACCTGTGGTCTTTGGGTGCACTTCAAGGTGCTGGTTACTACCTTTAAAGCGCTCCATGGCTTAGGGCCAGGTTATTTGGATTGGAAGGGAAAATTTTATTCTATGTTTGGTTTATGTATAACAATACCTTGTGATTGACCCGGGAAGCCGGGGGGGGGGGGAGGAGGGAGGGGGAAAAAAGGGGGAAAAATGTTTTTGTTTTTTAAAACTCTTTCAATAAAAAAAAAAAATGCCGCAGGGATTGATTCTCTCGCCTCTCCTGTTCAGCATCTATATGAAGCCGCTGGGTGAGATCATCAGTGGCTTTGGGGTGAGGTACCAACTGTACGCTGATACACAGCTGTACTTTTCCACCCCAGGCCATCCCAACGAAGCCGTCGAAGTCTTGTCCCGGTGTTTGGAAGCCGTACGGGTCTGGATGGGGAGGAACAGGCTCAAGCTTAATCCCTCCAAGACGGAGTGGCTGTGGATGCCGGCACCCCGATACAGTCAGCTGCACCCACTGGGGTGAGTCATTGGCCCCGATGAAAAGAGTGCGTAACTTGGGCATTCTCCTGGATGGACGGTTGTCTTTTGAAGACCACTTGATGACCGTCTCCAGGAGAGCTTTTCATCAGGTTCGCCTGATTCGCCAGTTGCGCCCCTTCCTGGACCGGGATGCCCTATGCACGGTCACTCATGCTCTTGTTACCTCTCGCCTGGACTACTGCAATGCTCTCTACATGGGGCTCCCCTTGAGGAGCACCCGGAGGCTCCAGTTGGTTCAGAATGCAGCTGCGCGGGTGATAGAGGGAGCCGCTCGCGGCTCCCATGTGACACCTCTCCTGCGCAGGCTGCACTGGCTACCTGTGGTCTTTTGGGTGCACTTCAAGGTGCTGGTTACTACCTTTAAAGCGCTCCATGGCTTAGGGCCGGGTTATTTGCGGGACCGCCTACTGTTACCGATTGCCTCCCACCGACCTGTGCGCTCTCACAGAGAGGGACTCCTCAGGATGCCGTCCGCCAAGCAATGCTGGTTGGCGGCCCCCAGGGGAAGGGCCTTCTCTGTGGGGGCTCCTACCCTCTGGAATGAACTTCCCACAGGACTTCGCCAACTTCCTGACCTTCGAACCTTTTGCCGCGAGCTGAAAACATATTTGTTCATTCGTGCAGGACTGGCATAGGGTTTTAGATTTTACATAGTTTTAATTTTTAATGGGTTTTACTGTTTTTAATTTTATCTAAATTGAGCCAAATTGAATAAGTTTTTTAAATAGTATTTTATCTTGTATTTATATTGTCGTTCGTTTTTGTCTGGCTGTAAACCGCCCTGAGTCCCTTGGGAGAAGGGCGGTATAAAAATCTAAATAAATAAATAAATAAATAAAAATTGAAATGCACAACCCCTGTAATACTTTATCATGAATTGCGAGTCACAATTTGCCATTTTCTAGTTTGCAAATTAAGCCCCTGAATGTTTAAGGAAAAAAAAAATCCACTGGGAAAGCAAAGTGAACTTTGCCTTCTTTTTCTTACCCAAAAGCAACTCAGATAGTAGATTAATTTTCTAATCCTGATCGTTAGTGCTCAGGCTTGGAGCTTGAAGCAGAAAGAATTACACAGCAGCAAAATTTATAACTGGACACTGTACATACCTACCAAGAAGTAGAAGGTATGGGTGACCCGCTCCCTTCTTTTTCAGGGGGCTCGGGAGGACCCCTTGCAGGGACGTGCTGAGGAGTTTGTAGGATATCTGCATGATAAAATCGCTCAGATCCGGGACAGGCTGGACGCTGATTGGTGGATTCAGGTGGGACGACGGAGACAGTTCTTGAGAATATTACTTGGGCGGAGTTCGACTCTGTGACTCCCGAGGACATGGACAGGATACTGGGGAGGCTGAATACTACCACATGTTTATTGGACCCGTGTCCCTCCTGGTTGGTGCTGGCCACACAGGAGGTTACACGAGGCTGGCTCCAGGGAATTATTAGTGCTTCTCTGGTAGAGGGAGTCTTCCCAGCCGCCTTGAAAGAGGCGGTGGTGAGACCCCTCCTTAAGAAGCCTTCCCTGGACCTGGCTATATTGGCTAATTACCGTCCTGTCCCAGCTGATCGGGAGGAAATGGGGATTTTGCAGTATCCTTCCCCTGGAGTGGGGAGGGAATGGAGATTTTACACTATCCTTCCCCTGCCACACCCACCAAGCCACGGCCACAGAACTGGTAGCACCGAGCCACACCCACAGAACCGGTAGTAAAAAAATTTGAATCCCACCATATTGATTATCAATTGTGTTGTAAATGTTGTACCTTGATGAACGTATCTTTTCTTTTATGTACACTGAGAGCATATGCACCAAGATAAATTCCTTGTGTGTCCAATCACACTTGGCCAATAAAAAAAAAATTCTATCTGTTAGGTAACTTAAGGTCTCCAAATAATCAAGGAACAAATTGTGAACTGTGCCATAGGAAAGCCATAATATATTCAACTGCCTTTTTTTAAGAATACAGTTTCCTCCATTTTTTCAGTACAGGAAGAGGACATGTTTCTCACAAATTATATGCTTTTTGCATAGGATATATTTTAAGGTCCACTGGAAGATAATCCCATTCAAAAAGCTGGTTTATCTTATTCACATTCTTCAGGACCTCCAAAAGCTTTCTCTGTTCCCAGATTTCGAATAAGATTCCTTGGACCTTATGAACTTCCCACTGAGACAGACACAGTTGAAAGATTACTACCCAGCTATGCAATGCATAGACAGGATAACAGTTATATGATGAAGTGATCTTGCAACTCATATTTATTGGCTCAGTATGGCTTGAACTATTAACTAAAATAAACCACAGACCACAATTATACTACAATATTTTATAGCAGATAGGTTAGGGTCTGTAGTCAATCTCTCGCTAACCATCAGGTTGCAACTTTATTTTCCTCATTTATGTCTTTGTATTTGAAAAAAAAAGTCCAATGTGATTTAAATTTGCAAAAAAAAACCTTACACAGAAACAGAGAAAATTGATGTAAGAAAAAGACCCTGTGGTCCATTGAGTCAGGTCTTCGAGTTTTTTGTTTATTGGTTTTCGTTTTATTTATTATTTTTATTTATTATTTTATCATTTATCTATTTTTGACAGATGATGGATATGTGTTTATCCCAAGTATGTTTAAACTCAGTTACTGATGATTGACTCACTACCTCCTTCTGTGGAGTAACACTTTCTAACTTTTTTTGAATTTTGAACTTTTTTTTTGAAATTTTGAACTTTTGAAATTTTGAAATTTTGAACTTCCCTCCTGACAGTTTGAGGTTATGTGCAGAAATCTCTGAAATATTCCTTCCGACATTCGCTCACTTCGAATTATTTAATTACTTTTATTTTTAATTTCCTTCACTCTACTGCAGTGCTCAGCCTTCGTCCAGTTCCTAATATATTCAAAGCAAAGTCACTGACCAGTCTAGGGTGGACAGCGAATTTCAGGGCATATATTTAACACAGGAAGATTCAGGATCTCATCTCCTCTGCCTGCTTCAGTCTTACCTCCCTGTAGATCACGTAGGATCAAACAAAGGTTTAAAAAGATCAGGAGAGCATCTATCTGAGTTCACTGCCTCACAGAGTTTCTAAACATGGAAGTGTTCTATACGCAGTCAGCCCTTCATATTGTTCTCTATGGGGAAAGGAAAAGCACTAAATGTGGAGAGTGAATACTATTATAAGGGCATTAATATTTCATGTTCAGGATAATGGGAATCCTGAACAAGACCTACAAAGCTTTGCCTATAAGAGAAACCTGATAGTTCAAAAGTAAAGTTATTTACATGTGGTTTAAACTTCATCGATCTACATTCTTCTTTTTTAAACAGAAAGAAGGCAGTAGAACACCTTAGTAGACCTGGAGATTAGTTTCCAAAGTCACTCTAATTTTCCCTGTAATTAACGTTTCTTAAGTTATCTAGAATAAATAAGAATAAATTGGGTTTTTATATCACACTAAGTGATAAAAGAGTTTTGTTTGGCATTGTGTTGTATGGACTCCGCCATCGTGTTTTGTTCACCGTGGTTTATAATTTGGCATCTAGAGCAAACCAAGCAATGCCTTTTATTTAATTGAAATGTCATTTCATTATTGAAATGATTCTGTTATTACATTTATATGCAGCCCATCTCACAATCGAGTGGCTCTGGAGTGACTCTATGTGCACAGACATCTGTAGAACATTATACTAAATTAACTGTTTGGTTACCTCTGCCAGATTGTGGTGCTTTATACACCTTGATTGTTATGGCTTTTCCCATAAGAGATGAGAACCAGCCCACTGGGAAAATAATAATAGACACTGTTTTCTCAGAGTCTGCAAACTTTTCATATCTCCATGAACTCTCCCTGTTGGGATGGCAGAAGGCCTGCTTGGCTAAAAACAGCAGATTGTGCACCCTGCAGGTGTTGCTGTAGCATACAGCTGTGGATTTGCATTGGGTCAAAAATTATGATGTATGTTTCCTTTGTCAATGTGCCTGAACATTGAAGGAGAAGGGGGAAGAGAGGGACAATAACCACCAAGGAGTAAAAGCAACTACTGGATCCAGATGTTGCACATACAGGTTCATGCTAGCAGCAGCTTAAACACGTCACAAGCTTCCTACCCTGTTTCTAATATTTTAGCAAGGCTTTTAATTTGTTGTTATTTTGTTCCATTGCATGTTTTTGTTGATCAGCGATTGTAGTAAAGACTGATGCGAATCGTGTCCATAGAAAAACTGTGATTCATTCCCACTCTTCCTCGTCCTATTTTTCTTGTTTTAAAGTAAAATAGCTTCAAGAATTTCAGACTGTTTGGAAAGAAATTGCAGGATTGGAGAAATACTAGTATGCTGATCTGTATTTTGCAGCATCTCTTGAGCTTGACCATGCTGAGTAGAATTGCTAGAATTGAAGTTACGAACATCTGGAGAGACACAGACAGAGGATAAAGGAAACAGGATAGATGGAAGCAGATTTTTGCAAAGTCAGTCAAGGTTTATTTTTCCTTACTGTATGCCCTCAGGAACTGGTTATAAATTCAGCAACCAAGACCCTGACTTTGAGAACACCATAGATTTAGAGATTAGGACAGACATTCTTGGCTGAGCTAGAAGAGTTATACAGGGTCAAGCCTGGTTAGTACTGGATAGGAGACCACCAGGAATTTCCAGGCCTGTCAATAGAATGGAAACTCAAACTTATTCTGGAAGAAGATAATGCCAGCACTTTCTCAAATGAGACTTTTCTATCCAGGAGTTGCTAATATGCAGCTCATGATTTCCCCCCCTGCCAGCAGTCATATGAATTTGAAAGGAAGGAGTGCCAAATAATACAAGCACATTTTATCCTTATTTAATGCAGTCTGTATCTACTTTTCCTCAGAATGTGTACTTGGGAACAAAATGAGGCATGAAAAGAAGCCTGGCTCCCCAAACAACTGATTCATAGAATAGAATAGAATAGAATAGGATAGAATAGAATAGAATAGAATAGAATAGAATAGAATAGAATAGAATAGAATAGAATAGAATTTTATTGGCCAAGTGTGATTGGACACACAAGGAATTTGTCTTTGTGCATATGCTCTCAGTGTACATAAAAGAAAAGATACGTTCATCAAGGTACAACATTTACAACACAATTGATGGTCAATATATCAATATAAATCATAAGGATTGCCAGCAACAAGTTATATATTTGCTTTAAGAAAGATTCATCTTTACTAAAGCAGGAGTGAGGTTGCTATTTTTTTTTTAGTTTTTTTAAACAGATCACCATTCTGTAAATTCTGTAGATTTACTACTAGCTCTGCAGTTTTATTTTGGATACACTATTCGAGAGATGTGACCTTCCCAGGGAAATGAAGGCTAGAAATCATTGAAGAAAACTTTCAGATAGGGAGATGCCTATTGTGACTAGTCCACAGACCCTGAGTGTCTCTAGGTTTTTATATAGTCGACTGTGTGTAACTTGATGATGCTTCGCTGTTATCCCAGAGAATGAACAAATAAAAGTTAACAATATGGAAGCAAAGAAGTTCTAAAGTGTGTTAAAACTATTTATTTGACTTAGAAATGATGTGCCTGTTTAAGATGGCTGACTGGCACAAAGTCAATATTGCACAGGGTGTTTAGCATTTTCTAAGAAAATGGATAAATTTTGCTTCCTCTTAAGGCTAAATTAAACAGTATTTCTCTCCTCACATCCAGCCTCTCATGTTTCTGACAGTGTTTAACACTCTTTTTCACAGAATCACAGAATATAAATGTTGGAAGGGCCTTGGAAATAATTTAATCTAATCTGCCCAGTGCAGGTATCAGCTGCCACAGAATTTCTAACAGGCTCTTTCATTGCGGAATCGCTCCTATCATTAGCAGATTTTTTTCTAAGTTCAACCAAATTTACTTCCCTGTAATTTTAATCCATTTTTATTGTCCTATCTTCCAGACCAACTGTTGTGTTCTTTCTTCTACATAAACAGTTCTTCAGATACTTGAGGATAACTGTCAAATCTTTTCACCCAACTGAACATACTTAACAACTTATAACAACCAATTATTTTTGATAAGTTTTTTTCTCTTGCAAGTATTTTTATCCTCAATGGTCTTCCCAAAATGATCTGCTAAAATTGGATGCAATATTCTAGATACATTCTGTCCAAGGCAAATAGAGAGGTGCATTATATTTTCTTGATTTTAATACTTTACTTTTGTTGATGGACTCTTGAATTACATTTGCTTTTTAAGATTGCCTCACTCTGCCTCTTTTCCATCTAGTGATCCACATCTTTTTGGCATGCATTGCTGTTCACTAGAACACACTAGTACTAGTAGTCCCATCTAAATATAGGACTTTTCAGGTGTCACTGTTGAATTCTTCTTGAATCCCAGCTTGTCAGTATCTTCTGAATCCTGATTCTGTCCTTTGCTATCTTTTGGTTGCCTGCAAATCTAATATTTATATTTTCTACTGCATCATCTGACTCATTCATAAATATTTAAGCAATAAATGGAATACAACAGAGTCTTGCAAATTTACACTTTGCTCCAGCTTGACACAGAGCCATTGGCATATATATACTTTGGGAACAATTATTCAATCAATTCTTCATCCATGTAATGGTAGCCTAGTCCCATTTGATTGTTGGCCTCTTCTTTATTTGAACCTCATAGGAGACTTGTCAAATGCTTTGCTAAATTCAAAGTACACTCTATCCTCTACATTCCTGTGGCCAACTAAATTGGTCACTCCAATCAAAAAAAGGAGATCAAGTTGGTTTTGCAGAACTTATTGTTATTAAACCATGCTGGCTCTTGCCAAGCGATGCATTCTTTTCTGTTCCTATTTAATATACTTATTAGACATTTGAGAGAAAATACACAAATAGGGGAGACAAAAAGAACATAATAAAGGGATACAAGTATAGGATACAAGTGAGTAAAGAATTTATAAATATTTTAAAAGCCTGAAAATTGCTACTCAGTTCTAAGCAAAGGCTAAATATCAGGAACCTTAGCACAGTATAAATTATAAAATTAAATTATGAGATATAATAAATTCTCTTTTTTCCTTTTTTTTTCTTCCTAGTGTATTTCCATAAATGCAAGACCTACTGCTTTTTCTGGATCAACCAAGAGTTGATCCATGGGTTGTGACAGGAAATGAGCCCTGTATGCCCAAGCCTGATGTTGTGGGCTGACAGATAGTGACTGGCTCAAAGTCACCCATCTGGCTTTCATGCCTAGGCTGGGACTAGAATTCACAGTCTCCTGGTTTCTATCTTGGTACATTAATTACTACATCTCTACATTTCTAATTTAGAAATTTATAAAATTAAAATGTAGACTTCATGAAAAAAAGAAATCCAATTTTTGTATATGGTACAAATATATGCATTGAATTGCAATCTAGCCTTCCACAGGTAGAAGATTTAACCGTTTACTTATTTCATTGCCAACTATATCAGGAATCTAGAAGCAGTCCAGTTTAGAAGGATTTTTTCCCCCTGTTGTCTGTTGTAGATGAACAGGTAACAAAACTGATTTGAATTATGTACCTGGCCAGAATTACTTCTGAGACATGAAATCATTATAGAAACGAAAGCATACTCACACAACTTAATTAGCCATTCTTTTATTGAGCATCCTTTCCAATAAAAGGCATATATCATCTTTGCAACAACTAGCATGCACTTTATAGGAATACTCGGTTTAGTAAGGTTGAATAAAAATATCACTAGGAATTCAACTTTTATAGAAATTTTGTTTCATTCTACTGTACACCATTTTTCAATTTTATAACATTGCTACCAGATGCAGGTAGATATATTACCTGCAATTTTTCGAAAATTAATTGTCTATTTTAGCAATTAGAACTGAAATAGCAATAGCACTTAAACTTATATAACACTTCATAGTGCTTTACAGCACTCTCTGAGCAGTTTACAAATGTCAGTATATTGCCCCCAACAACCTGGATCCTCATTTTACTGACCTTGGAAGGATGGAAGGCTGAGTCAACCTTGAAGCAGTCAGAATCAAATTCCTGGCTATGGGCAGAGTTATCCTGCAATACTGCATTCTAGCCACTGAACCACCAGGTCCTAGAACTAGAATAATATTTACTGGAGAACAATCTTCAATATGCTAATAATACACCTCTCCTTTCAGAAACCAAAGGAGGCCTGAGTATTGGATGAAAAGAGCGAAGAAAGCAAGAAATTTGGTCTCTTCCTGAGTGTCAAAAAGACTAAGCTCATGGCCACCGCGAGGAATAGAAATGTCAAAACAACAATTGGTAGTGACGAGATCAAATGCGTGCAAGAATTCACTTTCCTAGGATAGCAGATTGATTAATGTAGTGAATGCAATCCTGAAACAAAGTGTTGGATTGCACAGCAATGATGAGTATGAACCAAGCATGAAGAAGCAAGGACATCAGCCTGGCAACTAAATGTAGATTATGTCCACGCTATCGTGTTAAGAAAAGCAGCTAAAATAGCAAGCAAATGAGAGGCAATGAAGAAAATGAATATGAATTTCCAAGGAGCAGCAAGGAAAAACAATGAATTTTATTGGGACCAGTGTTGGTTACATTGGTTACAAGTAGACTGCTTGAATGGGCGCACCAGGAATGCATTTGTGCAAGTCAAAAGGATTTGAACACCATTTGCTGCTCATAAAAGAATTATCAAAAATAAACAAGGGGAATAACTGTATGACCAACAAGAACAGATGGCATGGAAAAGCAAGGATATTAGCCTGGCAACTACATACAGATTAGTCCATACTATTGTATTTCCTATAGCTGCCTCCAGTTTCAAAATTTGGACTATGAAGAAACCAGACAAGAAGAAAATTGATTAATTTGAGCTGTGCTGTTGCAGAAGTCTCCTGTCAGCCCAGCCCAAGAACAACATAGAAAAATCAACCCCATAATTCAGTTCTTTATTTGCTTTGCCATATAGACAGATGTGACCAAGGCCCAAGTAGTGATTACTAAACACAATTCAGTCCTCAACAAACTTATTTTATTAAAACAGCTGAGAATTAATTCATTCTCAGCTTAGTCCAAAGCAAAATTCTTAATAACCAGTTTGTTGGCCTTATCACCAACCTTTGATGTCTTTGGCAACCTGCCAAAGTCTTTTCTTGGCAAAACCCCCACAAAGTTCAAGAGATGCTGACAAGAAGCATGGAAATCAATGTTTCTTTTCTACAAAGAACCGAACGCTCGTTGCTGCTCTTTTAGGCCTTATTGGAGTGGCCAATCATCTTCTGGCCTTACTCCTGAGTTGTCCTTTTTTCTTCAGCTGCTCTTGCCTTCTGGTAGCTCTTCACATACATGCACTAGGAACAGGCTCCTCTTGTTCCTCTGCCTCTCTGCTGTCTGCCTCTGGAGTCCACGCATCGGTCCCAGATGGCCCTGGCCCCATCTCTGCCTCCGATGCAGAGACCTTGTCCAGGCCTTCCCCTGACTCAAGGACTGACCCATTGTCCTCCCCAGCCTTCTCACTGTCTGACTCCATTGCCAGGTCCACGGGCTGCTGGCAGACCACAACAACAGGATCTTGCCAGACTAAACCCACGCAATGCTAAACCTAATGGATATACCCTGGGAGATTCTAGGGAGTTGCTGTCCTAAATCTCTTCTTCTTTCTCTGATCCAGTTCTGGACTGTCATGCCCCCACCTTGGAATAGAAATGGAAGAAAGTCCAGTTGCCTCTTGAAAAAGCACCTTTGGGACAACCATGGCCTAGATGACTGAGAATCTCTACAGACTCCTACTTTGGAATGTGCTCCTTCCTTCTTGGGAATCTGCCACTTCACTGAACAGTAGTCCCCAACTTACAAACATTAATTTAGCAACCATTCAAATGGCACTGAAAAAAGCAACTGGTCCTCACACTTACAACTGTTATAGTACCCCCTCGGTCACATGATCAAAATTCAAGTGCTTGGCAGCTGGTATGTATTTACAATAGAATAGAATAGAATAGAATTCTTTATTGGCCAAGTGTGATTGGACACACAAGGAATTTGTCTTGGTGCACATGCTCTCAGTGTACATAAAAGAAAAGATCATCAACAATTGCCAAGTCCTGTTTCGTCTGAACACCATTTGCAACCTCCCCAGCTGACAAGCAAAGTCAATGGCCAGATTTCCTTAATGACGGTGGGATTCGCTTAACCATGGCAAAAAGGTCATAAAATCAATTGTGACTCATTTAACAATCACTTTGCTAGCAGCAGAAGTTCTGGTCCCAATTGTAGTCCATCATACCACCTCCCCCTTTGTAGACACATTTCATCACAGCTCCTGAGCATTCCTTGTGCAGTACAGGTGACAAGTAGAGGAGCGTATAAAACCAGACATATTGCTGGAAGGCAAAATCACACAATCCTGCCTTACTTATTTTGGCCATGGCATACAATCAAGCTCACTGGAAAAGGTAGTTACGCTCCAAATGGTCACGGGGTAAAAGGAAATACAGCAGCTGCATACCATCAAAGCTGACAACATCCAGAGCATAAATTGAAAGAAGCCACACAAGATTTGAAAATGTGGAGAGAACTGGTTCACAGAATCTCCCAGCAGTCAGATGTGATTGAACCGATAGAAACATCATCAACATATCAAGAGTAAAACCCTTTTTTCTCTAATATCCAGTAGAAATTTAATATTCTTCTTCTATTGAAATTCCTGTCATTGCATATCTGTTACAATATCTAACTTCTGCATCTGTTTAATCAGATGGTCCTTGACCTACTCAGGTTCTGAGTCATTCTTCACCAGCAGTTTACAAGTAAGGTCAGGCAAATGTTTCAAGTTACATAAGATAAGCTGTTTCTCCTTGCTTCTGTAATTCTTTTAATATTAAACTAGGTATATGAAGGGTTTTTTGTTTCAATTCACCTTTATTATTTTTACAAATACCTCACGGTGGTGAACATCTCTAACACACCTTCCTCCTCCTATTGTCCCCATAATTTCGGACATTAATACAATTGAGTATGTCCAGAAATATTTTACAAAAAGAGTTCTCCACTCCTCTTATTACAACAAAATACCTTATGGCACCAGACTTGAAATCCTGGGTTTAGAAAATTTAGAACTCCACCGCCTTGGACATGACTTGAGCTTAATTCATAGAATCATCTGTTACAATGTCCTTCCTGTTGAAGACTACTTCAGCTTCAATCACAATAATACACGAGTACACAATAGATTTAAGCTTAATGTGAACCGCTCCAATCTTGATTGCAGAAAATATGACTTCAGAAACAGAGTTGTTAATGCCTGGAATGCACTACAGGACTGTTCTGTCCCCTCCCAACCACAACCAAAAAGATACGCGAGCTGACTATCTTTCCTAGCAACTTACTCCAATGACAGATAACAGTCCTGGCAACGAACCTGCGATTGCCTGCCAAGTTCTCCTCAGACCAGCGTAATTACAGTTCAGAAATAAACAGAAGCCAAAGTCTTAATCACAAAATATCACAGCCAAAGCTCCCAAAAGTCTGTTTTTGTCCGTCACGGAGCCCAAAGGCAGCTCCACCCACTTTTATACCCTGTGGGGTGTGGCTCCGTGACTCAGCACTCCCTGGGCCGGCCCCTTCCTTCCTTTTGCTGCACACGTTTCACTCGGTGTCACTGCCTTGCATCTAGTCACAATTGATTCTCCTCAGCTGGCTCTTGGAGCTCTGCCAGAGAGGAGGAGGAGGGGTCGGGGAAAGAGGCCGTGTCAGCTCCTCCTCCTCCACCTGGCCTGCCTCTGTGACCTGGAACAGAGCCAGAGAGGAAGGTCCCGCAGAGGGAAGCCCTGTCAGCTCTTCCCCCTCATTCTCTAAGTCGCTCTCAGCAAGGAGGCCCAGCTCGGGGGCTGCAGCAGACACAACACAGACTCTGTGGTCTCTTCCCAAAATCCCCAAAGCTTTAACCAAAAACTATCTACTATTGACCTCACCCCATTCCTAAGAGGTCTGTAAGGGGCGTGCATAAGGGCACCAACGTGCCTACCATTCCTGTCCTAATGTTCCCTTTGATTGTATACAATTTCATATAGTTATTACATACTTATGGTTATATATATGCTTATATATCGTATAGTTATTTCATGCTTATGCTTATATATAATGTTGTGACAAATAAAATAAATTCAGCTTCCACAGTAACTCACTAAGTCTCTCTCTCTCAGACATGTAGGTAGTTCTCAACTTATGACCAAAATTGAACTCAATATTTATGTTGCTAAGTGAGACATTTGTTAAGTGAGTTTTGCCCCATTTTATGATCTTTCTTGCAACAGTTGTTAAATGAATTACTGCAGTTGTTAAATTAGTAACACAGTTGTTAAGTGAATCTGGCTTCCCCATTGACTCAAAAGATCACAAAAGGTGATCACATGACCCCATCAGCCAGTTGCCAAGCAGCTGAATTTTGATCATGTAATCATGATCAATGCTGCAATGGTCATTAGTGTGAAAAACCATCATAAGCATGAAAAATAGTCATAAGTCACTTTTTTTCAATGCTGTTGTAACTTCAAACGGCCACTAAACAAAAGGTTGCAAGTCAAAGACTAACTGATTTTTCTCCAACTAGACAAAATACTTATGTTTTCAATTTCTAATAAAATCTAGTTGGTAGCTGCCTCAAAGGTGGAGACCCTCATTCCTAACTCAATTAATGTTAGAGAATCATTCCAAACCAGGAATACATTTAACCAAAGTCAGTTTTCAAGGCAAAACATAAGCCTGTCCATTGAGGAGGAAATGGAGGAGCCAGGGCAAGGCAATACGAAACCTTGAGGTTCAAAATATGTCTTTGTACCCTTAGTAGCATATATTAGCACTCCGATGGAAATCCAGAAGCCTTGCCCAACAGTGGTGTTTTTGTGATCATTGTGATGTTTAGAAAACTGTATTTAAAAACGTATAGCATCAGCATGTCATCTCAACAATCATCTGCTTGAAAACCGTCATCTATTTATTTGCACGGGGCAAGTATATTTAAAAACTCCATACTGGTCCCTCCCAAAAGCACATCAATCAGTTAAAGAAACCCCCAAAGAGTAGCAGAGAAATTTTCCTTTCTTGCACCTAACCACGGGACAAACATGTCTGGGAGACCTCTGTCTTCCTGTAGTATCCCTATGGCATGGCCTCTACCTGACTCCCAGCCCTGAATTAATGGCTTAACTTGCTTAACTGTGCTGCTGTTTAATTATTTTTCCCCATATCCTATCCTGGAGCAGACTCAAATCTCTTAGACTTGGTTAAGTCATGACGTTCGAAGAGTCAGAGACTGCTGTGACTTGAACAAGGAAGATGCAACAGAGATAGAATAGGGATCTCCAACAGGAACTACCAATTCCCTGTGATCGTTCTTTTGCTAATTTAGGATGGGCAGAGAGCACTGCCACCCATCAATAGGGAAAGGCCTGAAGACTTGTAAAAGCCAAAAAAAAAAAAAGAGGAAGATTTCATTCATTTGTATCCCACCATTACTATTTTTACAGAAAATTCAAGGAGGTGAACATATGCAACACACTCTCTATTTTTCCCACAACCACAACCCTCTGAGGTGAACATATCAAACACACCTCTTTCCCCCACAACAACAACATATGAAATATGACTTCTGTAACAGAGTTGTTAACGCTTAGAACTCATTACCTGACTCCATAGTCTCTATTCAAAATCTTCAACCAAAAACTGTCTACTATTGACCTCACCCCATTCCTAAGAGGACTATAAGGGGCATGCATAAGAGCACAAAAGTGCTTACCGTACCTGTCATATTGTTCCCTTCATTATATCAAATTAACATAGCTGTTGCATACTTTTACTTATATATACATATTTTTCTTTCATGATATGTTGTGTTTATTTATGACGATGTTTGTGTATACTGTTGTGACAAAAATTATTATTATTATTATTATTATTATTATTATTAATAATAATAATAATAATAATAATAATAATAATAATAATAATAATAATAAAACAACCCTGTGAGGTGAGTTGGGCTGAAAGAGAATGACTAACCCAAGGTCACCCAGTTGGTTTTTATGGCTAACACGGGACTTGAACTCCCGAGCTCCCACTTTCTAGCTTGGTTTCTTGACCACTAGATCAAACTGGCTCTATTCTGTTCCAATAGAATAGAATAATATTCACCAATAGTCAGCAAAATGTGAATGTTTTAATTAACTAAGTTCCCCAATTTTCATTTTTTAAATTCAAGTTTTGGGTAAAGTTTCACAAATCTTTACAGCAAAATCTACACCACATTTGAGGAAAGATGGGTCAATTCACAGCAAGAAATTGAAACCAAGATCTTGCTAGTTTTATTAAATTTGCACAAGACAAAAATCCCACATCCCTATTGAAGGAGGCTAGAGAAACAGCCTGGAACTAGTAAAAAAAAAGTGACATTGCTAAGTATATAGACTCACACAAATGGCAAGTGTGAAAAGATGCTTGGTAGAATGACGATGTGAAAAAATGCAAATATATTGTATATATTTGTGTGTGTGAGTGTGTATACATACACACTATGTATAAGGGATGCTTGTGATGATGTTAGAGATGTATATTTGGAGATTTGAATATGTTTGAACATATTTAAATAGTTGAATATGCAGCTCATAGCATCTTACTGACTCACATGATTTGCAATGAAAACTAGACTGTGTGATGTAGCAAGGCAGATGGGCATAACCCTTTATGTATCAAAGACCAAGGAAGAACAGTTTGACATGGAAAACAGAATGAATAATTGCATGTTATACATAAATGGCAAAAACCTACAGCAAATTGATGAATTCTGGTGCTTTTAAAAAAAAAATTAAAAATGGAAAATGAATGGAGAAGATGTGGGATGCGCAAATGTTGGTAGAGGGTTGTATGTGGGCTGTTTCAAGAAAATGAGGACCCAGATTGTTGGGGGGGCAATAAGTTGACTTTGTAAAAAAATATACAAATAGAATGAGACTATTGCCTTATACATTGTAAGCCGCCCTGAGTTTTCGGAGAAGGGCGGGGTATAAATGTAAACAAAAAAAAAAATAGAAATGAGAGATAGATTGATGAGAAGAGATATAAAACTGAGCTGAATATTGTGAGAATGGAATATTTTCAAAGGCTATGAATTGTAAAACAAGAAGAGGTAAATTCAAGAGTGAATGGATGACAAATAGATGAGGACTGAGCAGCTGACTATTATGAAATTGCATTGAAGCAATTTGGTTGCATAGAGAGAATGAAAGAAGATCAAATACAAATATAAAACAAATACATGAAGGTAAAGTGAATGGGTTAAGAGGGGGGGGGAGGAAAAAAAACCCCTATTGATTTTATGGCATTGGTAAGATCCTCAAACAGAGGGAGAAGTATTTAAAGAAAAAAAGGCAAAATATGAAGTTGAGTATGAAGATGAGGAAATCACGTATGACTTTGAAGAGCTGAAAGGTATGAAGAGATGTAATGAATGGCTTTGTGTAAACTAGATTTAGCTATGTTTTATTTCCCTTTTTCCTATCTCTCGTCTTTCATTCTTTTAAGAAGAGATTGGGCAGACATGCTTGTTTTCTCATATTGGGTATAGGTAATGGTTTCTCTGTCCAGTTGTGTCCGATTCTAGGATGTGGTGTTCATTTCTGTTTCTTGACAGAGGGACCCAGTGTTCTCCAAAGACATTTTTCGTGGTAATGTGGCCAGCCAAAGGCTCATGGAACATTGTTATCTTCCCACCAAAGTGGTACCTATTAATCTACTCACATTTCCATGCCTTCAAATTTCTAGGTGGGAAGGAGCAGAGGAAGGAACAGGAGCTCACCTTGTTGTATGACGCTTGGGTCTCAGACTTGGGCTGTCAGCTTTCCAGCTGACAAGCTCAGCATCTTTAACCGCTGAACCATCACTCATATTACTCATATTAATTTTTCAAAAAGAAATTAAAGTGATGAGTATGTGGGTTACCTGACGGTGGAAGAATAAAGCTCTCCTAACAGACAGTGGTGGGATTCAGCCAGTTCGCACCACTTCGGGAGAACGAGTTGTTAACTTTCTGAGCAGTTTGGTGAACTGGTTGTTGGAAGAAATCATTATGGCAGAGAACCGGTTGTTAAATTACTTGAATCCCACCATTGCTAACAGACATATATGGGATTGCCCAATTAATCTGAAAGACAAATGAAATGAAATGAAAGACAAATTCTTTAATAAAAGACACATAAAAGGCTCATCAATCACTTTAACATTTATGTTATTTCCCTACAGAAGACAAGAATAATTAAAATAAATTGAGTTGGAAAGACATTTTGTTTACAAACTATAAGCAAGAAGGAAGCTATAAAGCAATTTATTATCCCTCACAGCACATGTGAGATGTGTTTTCTTACATTTTTAATTTTTGTAAGGATTGTTTCTTAAATTATTGCCACAGTGGTACTATATGCGATGGTATAATAAATTTAATGAAAAGTCAGACACTGAGATTATTTTGCTGCAAACGACACTAATTAATTGCAAAGCTAACTAATGATGTTAAATATATGAATTAATTGGTTGCTGTATTGTGTACATCACAAAAGAGGTTGCAATTATTGTAATCGCTGCAGTGATTTAAATCATTATGTTCTCTATATTTGTCTATAGGAGCAAAGTAACTGTTTTAAATCGAGGTTAGGCTAAAGTTTTTTTTTCCCCGGTGTGTGTGTGTCTCACATTTAACACAAAGAGGGGAAATGCTGCGGTATCTAGAAAGATGGTAAAAAGTGTGAGTCTATATATTTATGTTTGAGCTAAGATCTTCTGGGTTCTCTCCTTCTCAGCTTATTTCTATTTTAGCGCTTCCACAAAAATTGATCTTGTTCTTTTCATTTCAAAATCAAAAGATATTATTGGTTTTCATCAGTTGTGATTGGAGGTTCCAGAGATCACAAAAATAGGGTGTATGGCAGAGGTGGTATTCAGCAGGTTCTGACCAGTTCTGGAGAACCAGTAGCGGAAATTTTGAATAGTTCAGAGAACCGGTAAATACCACCTCTGACTGCCTCTGCCCCCATCTATTCTCTGCCTCCTTGTTCTGCCCCCCTCAACCACCCCCCAGAAGACACACGAGCTGACTGTATTTGCCAGCAATTTATTCTTGCTACAGATATCAGCTCTGGCAACGAACCTGTGATTGCCTGCCAAGTCCTCCTTATCTCTTCAGTGCTGCTGCGGTCTGTTGCTGGAGCAACCCAGAGTTCAGAAGTAAACAGAAGTCTGAAAAGCCAATTCCTGAGTCTCGCAATAAAGCAGCCAAAGTTTCCAAAGGTCAATTTTTGTCTGTCACGGAGCCTAAAGGCAGCTCCACCCACTTTTATACCCTGTGGGGTGTGGCTCCGTGACTCAGCACTCCCTGGGCCAGCCCCTTCCTTTCTTTTGCTGCGCACGCTTCACTTGGCGTTGCTGCCTTGCATCTAGCCACGATTGATCCTCCTCAGCTGGCTCTTGGGGCGTTGCCAGGAGGAAGGAGGAGTCAGGGGAAAGAGGCTGTGTCAGCTCCTCCTCCTCCACCTGGCCTGCCTCTGGAATCTGGAGCAGAGCCAGAGAGGAAGTTTCTGCAGAGGGAAGCTCTGTCGGCTCTTCCCCCTCACTCTCCGAGTCACTCTCTGCCAGGAAGCCCAGCTCGGGGCCCGCAGACACAGCACTCCTGAGTCCCAGCTGATCAGGAGGAAATGGGGATTTTGCAGTATCCATCCTCTGCCATACCCACCAGCCACACTTACCAAGCCACACCACACCCACCAAGATATGCCCACAGAACCAGTATTAAAAAAAATTGGATTCCACCACTAGTATATGGACCCATATAAGTTGTCCATCACGAGTGTGAAAAATGGTCATAAGTCCCTTTTTTTAGATCCATTTCAACTTTGAACTGTCACTAATCGAATGGTTGTAAGTCGAGCATGATCTGTATAGAGGAGATATACCTGCCTCTGCATCTGTTTCCTCCGATGCTCACCCTTTCTCCAGAGTAAAGTTTCCATCAATTCAGCATTCAAAAGGGAGCAGATAGTGGGAGCCGTTGCTACAGGCCAGCCAGAGGAGGTGGCTGAATTCCTGAGTTCTTTAAAAATACTTTATATGAATATACACACATTTACTTAAATCAGGAAGCTTCCCACTGTCTGTTTTTTTTAAATAAAAGGCAGCAAATCTGAGATTATGATTTAATCTACTGTCGTCATGTCTCATTTGGCCTTTGATGATATTGCAAGAAAAGTGAAATATACTGGAGAAAGTTACAAAAGAACATTCCACTGATTACGGGATTCAAAATTCTGGTGATGTTTATTTTGGAATTACTAAAACGAGGAACATATAAACAGCTTGTAGAGTTGCTACGGACAACTCCTGAACAAATCCTGCAGGTTAAAACATCGACGTGGAGAATTGGAACAATTGTCAGGTTTCAGGACTCTGTGCCTGTGAATACATAGATAAAGTTGCTGGGGGAAAAAAAAAAACTTGTGTGGATCAGCTTCTAAAATGACATTTCACAGCTGTGGTCACCATTTTGTTCTTTCTGAACACAGAAAAAAAAAATTCTGTTCTTCAAGATTCTTAATTGTTGTAAGGATTGTGTCTTAATGAAAATTAAGAGGAATCATTTGTCCTTGAAAGCCTAAATGGAGTTTGAGATGGAGAAGAACAGAGCTGAAATTTACCTTTTGCGTACAGGTAACCCTCGACTTAAAAACATTCATTTAGTGACCGTTTGAATTTACAATGGCATTGTAAACTGACTTATGACCGTTTTTCACACTTATAACTATTGCAGTATCCCTATGGTCATGTGATCAAAATTCAGAGGTTTGGCAACCGGCATCTATTTATGATGACTGCAGTGTCCCGGGGTCATGTGATCATCTTTTGTGACCTTCTGACAAGCAAAGTCAAATGAGGAAGCCAGATTTACTTAACAACCGTATTAATAACTTAACAACTGCAGTGATTCACTTAAAAACTGGCAAGAAAGGTAGTAAAATTGGGCAAAATTCACTTAATAACTCTTGCTTAGTAACAGAAATGTTGGGCTCTGTTGTGGTCCTAAGTCGAGGACTACTTGTCCTATAATAAAGTCTTTATTATAAATAATAAAACTTTATTAAAAGTGCTAGCAATTGCAAACATGTTACAGAAATGCTTACTAAGCCAGCAATAAATGTTAGAGGCAAGGGGAATTGCCAATAAGCTGCACATGTGTTGAACCAGGCCATGAAAGTTAGGGAATCCATTAAAGGCCACCGATAAAGGGGATCAGAGTTAACCAGTTGCCTCTCTCTACAGCTCCTCTTTCCATAAACTACCTGTAAATTGAGAAGGGTTCTAGTCCCAAGTCTAACTAAGATGTAGCTGAGGTGTAGCAATGCCTGCAATTAGAGCCATGTGTTAAGCTGAAGCTATGATCTACGGGCAAATTCCAAAGGAGTTACAATGAGCTGAAATATGACTTTTATTTTCTCTCCGTCTTCTGAGGCTTCTCCCCATCCCTCATGCATCCCTCGACCTCCCTCTGGGCTCCAGATGTCTGTCATTAGACAAATAGAGGCCCGAACATTTCCTTTGATTATTCTTGTGTCTTAAATGGTTGGTTCTCTGGAAAATGGTTAGAAAACAGCTGCTGCTTTTTCTTTACTTTTTCAAAAACTTTATTTGCTGAAAGGGCATAGAGAGTTGATGTTGTTGAGAATTTCTGTTGTAAACTGATGAGGAACAAAAAAAAAAAAAAAGGCTGCAATTGACAAAACCATAATCTGTTTTAAGGAAAGGAAAAATAGTCTTTTCTCTGAGAAAGGGAGGAAAATACACAAATGAAAGAGGGTCCTGAATTTCCAAATTAAAATAAAAGGTCAGGATTCAGAAGCAGCAGACGGTAACAGATCAAATGAAACTTTCAGGAATATACAATTTTATTTTTATTTTTTTTTACATTTATATCCCGCCCTTCTCCGAAGACTCAGGGCGGCTTACATTGTGTAAGGCAATAGTTTCATCCTATTTGTATATTTATATACAAAGTCAACTTATTGCCCCCCCCCAACAATCTGGGTCCTCATTTTACCTACCTTATAAAGGATGGAAGGCTGAGTCAACCTTGGGCCTGGTGGGACTCGAGCCTGCAGTAATTGCAGGCAGCTGTGTTTAATAACAGGCTATCTTACAGCCTGAGCCACACTGCTCAGGCTGTAAGATAGCCTGTAAGGGCATGCACATATATACACAAGTGAGGTTGACTCAGAAGAACAGTGATTACGATTCACATCTACGTGCGTGACAAGTTTTCACAGAAACAAAATAAAGAGGAATATCTTGAAAAACAAATGCATCTGTTTCTTCTTCGAAAACAAGCAATTTTTTTAAAAAAAATGCTTCAATTTGTCATTTGATTTGGTGAGGAAATGACCTGTGCGGTTTAGCATAAGAGTAATCAGAAGTACATTAGGTCCCATTGAATTTCCCTTTCCTACCAGAAACAGACAGAAGAACTGGCAAAACCAGGTTTTCGGCTTGTCTTTCTGTGAAGGATGGAACATTGTACAAAACTGCTTCTTCCTGAACCATTGGATCCATTTCAAATAGTTTTAAAGTCTTCATTAGAAAATCAGGTTCTAATTTTTGTCAGGTATGGTGATAACTGACCCAGAGTACAGTTTTCACAACTGAAAACTTTTGTGAGTGCCATAGTTGAACCGAATGTTACTTATGGTACTCACTACTGTACCACACTGCGTCTCTTTCGGTCTGAGAAGGCAAGGGCTGCTACTCCATTCCAGTTAGACTTTTTGTAGCTTGCAAAACAATGGAACTTCTCAATGGCTGTCTTTGGCAGACATGGAAATATCTACTTTTTTTTTTAATTACACAAGCCTTAACAGCCAATTTCTCTAACTTGCCTATCCAGCGCCAAGGCTGCATACCTGGGATTGATAATCTGTCTTCATAGTAACCCACTGATTAAGAAATCCTTTACCTGAACTGGAAGTTGAGGATTATTTACTCCTGTGGAATGTGCTCCATCTCAGCCTAGACATAATAGCATTAATTTAATATTCCTGGCATATTATGTTTCCTGTTACGGCCCAGGCTGCCCATGGCAAAAAGCTAGGAGAGGTGAACACTGAGTTGCTCTTCAGTAACATCATCTGGCCTTCTCCTCTGTGCATTTAATTTTGCACAGTAAGCGAGAAGAGGACATATTTGTCTTTCTATCCCCATGTCTTCAGGGAATGAAAAAATATATATTTAATATTCCTAATCCTTCACAACTCCTTGGGACGGAATCATTTGATGGTGGAGAGGGCGCTCTACATGGTATTTTTTGTTCTGCCTATTGCACAAATCAAGCACGACTTGGATCTGCTGGGTCTGAGCAAGAGAAAGTTTAAGGGAAAAGGCAAGACAGTTAAACATAAGAGGATACTTTGTTCTCTGAGGTTTGGTATTCTGATTAGAAGGACAATGGAAACATTGAAAACTGTGAGGTGACAGTAAAGTGGAAGAGTGCAGGAAGGCAACGGAATAGTCACCATGTGAGAATGTGGTTCCCCAAATCCTTTGCCTTTGGCCATGTTGGCTGTGCTTAATCCAAATTCTGGATTTGGCAGCTTAAATCCAAATTCTGGAGATTTTATTTGGTAGACATGGAAATATCTACTTTTTTTTTTAATTACACAAGCCTTAACAGCCAATTTCTCTAACTTGCCTATCCAGCGCCAAGGCTGCATACCTGGGATTGATAATCTGTCTTCATAGTAACCCACTGATTAAGAAATCCTTTACCTGAACTGGAAGTTGAGGATTATTTACTCCTGTGGAATGTGCTCCATCTCAGCCTAGACATAATAGCATTAATTTAATATTCCTGGCATATTATGTTTCCTGTTACGGCCCAGGCTGCCCATGGCAAAAAGCTAGGAGAGGTGAACACTGAGTTGCTCTTCAGTAACATCATCTGGCCTTCTCCTCTGTGCATTTAATTTTGCACAGTAAGCGAGAAGAGGACATATTTGTCTTTCTATCCCCATGTCTTCAGGGAATGAAAAAATATATATTTAATATTCCTAATCCTTCACAACTCCTTGGGACGGAATCATTTGATGGTGGAGAGGGCGCTCTACATGGTATTTTTTGTTCTGCCTATTGCACAAATCAAGCACGACTTGGATCTGCTGGGTCTGAGCAAGAGAAAGTTTAAGGGAAAAGGCAAGACAGTTAAACATAAGAGGATACTTTGTTCTCTGAGGTTTGGTATTCTGATTAGAAGGACAATGGAAACATTGAAAACTGTGAGGTGACAGTAAAGTGGAAGAGTGCGGGAAGGCAATGGAATAGTCACCATGTGAGAATGTGGTTCCCCAAATCCTTTGCCTTTGGCCATGTTGGCTGTGCTTAATCCAAATTCTGGATTTGGCAGCTTAAATCCAAATTCTGGAGATTTTATTTGGTAGGGGTATCCCACGTTTTCATGATTAATTATCAAAGCCATTTCTCTCAAACACAGAGAGTATTTAAAGAGCTCTATATCCCAAGAAGGCTCCAGATGTTACTTTCCTCTAAGAAGAAAGAGTTATAAAATAATCCAAGATGGCAGCAATAGCTGCATGATTGAACCCCTACCCCTTTTTATTGGGCTCTGTTTTCCTCTCAGGAAGACCACATTTTAGAAGTGATGTCTCAGCCAGCTGGCTGAAACTGCACTCATGCATGTATCTTTTATGTAATAGGATGTGAGAGTAACCTTGGGAGACAGGAGGGAGGGATTCAGCCTAGGCAACTCTCTGATAAGAGAAATTGACGTCCAAATCTGAAGGATGGGAGTGGAGAAGGAACTCTCCCTCGTTATCTGGAAAGTAAAGGCAGAAGAAGGGGTAGAAGCACTTTCAGACTTGCAAAGTTCTGTTTCTGTAACCTTACAATAAAGGTAGTATTTATTTTATTTTATTTATTTATTTTTATTTATTTTATTTGTCGTAACAATATATACAAGCATTGCATAAAGGATTATATAATATATAAACATATATATGAGGAGAAACGAGGTACTATAAACATATATATACATAGGGGAAGAAACAATAGGACAGGAACGGTAGGCACGTTTGTGCTCTTATGCACGCCCCTTAGAGTCCTCTTAGGAAAGTGGTGAGGTCAACCGTGGATAGATTTTGAGTAAAGCTTTTGGGGTTATGAGAAGAAACCACAGAGTCAGGTAATGAATTCCAAGCATATACAATTCTGTTACAGAAATCGTGTTTTCTGCAATCTAAACTGGAGGGGTTGACATTGAGTTTAAATCTGTTGGTAGCTCTTGTGATATTGTTATTGAAACTAAAGAAGTCATTAACAGGAAGGACATTACAACGGATGATTTTATGAGCTAAACCCAGGTCCTATCAAAGGCGACGAAGTTCCAAGTTTTCTAGACCCAGGATATCAAGTCTGGTGGAATAAGGTATTTTATTGGTTTCGGAGGAGTGGAGAACTCTTCTCGTAAAATACCTTTGGACACGCTCAACTGTGTTGATATTAGATATATGGTATGGGTTCCAGACAGGAGAGCAGTAATCAAGAATTGGCCTAGCAAATGTTTTATATGCTCTGGTCAGTAGCGTGGTGTTTTTTGAAAAGAAGCTACGTAGAATTAAGTTAACAACTCTTAGAGCCTTCTTTGCTATATAGTTGCAGTGGGCTTTGGCACTTAAATCGTTAGATGTAAAAACTCCAAGGTCTTTGACAGGGTGGGGGTCATCTGCGAGGCAATGTCCATCAAGCATGTACTTTGTGATTGGGTTCTTTCTTCCAATATGCAAGACTGAGCATTTACTGGTTGAGATTTGTAGTTGCCAAATTTTAGACCAAGCAGTTAGATGATCAAGGTCCTTTTGAATTGTGGATGTATTGTCAGTGGTGTTGAAAAGTTTGACATCATCAGCAAAGAGAACACAGTTACTTGAGATATGATTACAAAGATCATTTATGTATATTATAAAGAGAGTTGGTCCAAGAACGCTACCTTGAGGAACACCACTCTTGACAGGAACAGGATTTGATAGAGCATTACCAATTTTAACTATTTGTTGTCTGTTTGACAGAAAAGCAGATATCCAGTTGTGTAAGGGTCCTGAAATGCCATAGGATTTTAATTTTAGGAGAAGTTTATCATGTACTACTGAGTCAAAAGCTTTACAGAAGTCTATGTATATTGCATCTATTGATTTACCTAGATCAAGATTTGTAGTCCATAGGTTTTTACAGTGGAGAAGTTGTAAATTGCATGATAATTTTTTCCTGAAGCCAAATTGTTTATTTGAGAGAAGGTTGTGTATTTCTAAGTGCAAGGTAATGGATTGGTTGATGATGGATTCCATTACCTTGCAGGCGACGCAACATAGGGAGATTGGTCTATAATTATCAACTAAGCTGGGGTCGCCTTTTTTGAAAACTGGAATGACTGTGGCTAGTGACCAGAGATTGGGAAGGGAACTGGTAGTAAAAGTTTTATTAAAGATTATACTTAGGGGTTCTGCTAAATTACTAGAGAGTTTTTTTAAGAAGTAAGCACAAAGTCCATCAGGTCCAATGGATAGAGATGGTTTCAAGTTACAAAGAGCTTTACCAACATTTTCTTCTGTAAAATCTATATTTGTTAAGTTGTCATGCTCATTGCTTGTACGATTTGGGAATGTGGGATATGTGCCATCACTGTTGACAAAAACTGAGCCAAAGAATTTGTTAAAGAGGTTTGCTTTAGTTACTTCGTTATTGTATTCATTGCCATTAGAATCTTTTAGTGGTGGCATGGATCTAGAGTCTTTAAGCTTGTTGTTGACAAAATTATAGAAGGCACGACTGGAATTAGTGCGCAGAAGATCCTCTTCTTGCTTGGTGTGGTAATTTGTGCATTCGGTTTTTATTTGGTTGCATATAGTTCTGTAGCGATTTTTAAAATTAGCTACATAGCCCTTTTTGTTTCTTTTCCAGAGGGATTTTTTTTTTAGATTGAAGCTTTTTTATTGATATGGGTAGTTTGCTTTTCCTGATCTTGGTGGTAGTTTGTGGTACGTATAGTTTGATGACTCTGTTGATTTCGAGTAGGAAAACTCTGTAGTGGTCTTCAGCAGTTATACAGGTTGAGAACAGATTTTGCCAGTCCAGAGATGAAAGATCATTGTTTATAAGGTCATAATTGGCTTTTTTGAAGTTGTAGATGGGAATGCTATTGATATGACGATTTAAGTGACGATGTATATTAAGATGGAAGTCAATCATGCAATGATCACTGTTGGAAAAGGGTTCTCTTATTTGTAGTCCATAAATGGTATTGTTGTTGTTGCAGAAGATGAGGTATAGGCAGTTGTTTAGTCTTATACTGTTAGTTACAAGTTGTTCAAGACCTAGGTTTGTAACAGCGTTGTATATTGTAGTGTGGATTGGATCAGTTGTACTTTCGTTTGTTATCCAGTTGATGAGAGGTAAATTTAGGTCACCCAGGAAGATGAGTGGATATGGGCAAGAGGCAGCCCATGTTAGTAGTGAGGTTAAAATATTAGCATGAGTAATGTCGTAGTCAGGGGCTCTGTAGCATAGAATGAATCGAAGTGTGGTATTAGATGATAGGTCGCATACAATAGTTTCAGGAAGAGAAAGTTTGTGTGCAACTTGAATGTTTTTTAGATTCAGTGACTTTTTATAGAAAATAGCCACTCCACCACCTCTTCGGTTTTCACGATCTGAACGGTGAACTTGATATTCTTTGTTTAAAATGATGGAATCAGGGATGGATGAGATTAGCCATGTTTCACAAATAAATATAATATCAAATGTACCACTGTTTAGCAGGAGGATAAATTCAGGTAATTTGTTAACAATACTTCTTGCATTCATCAATTTACATTTAAAATCTGTAGAGAGAGGTGTTAAAGAGGTAAGGGGCGTGCATACCTAGTTTTGAATGTTAGTTGGTTGAGGGATATGTATAACTGGTGGTTGTATAGGAGGTTGGATGGGTGGATGGATGTTTTGGGTGGTGAGTGTTTGGATGTTGGGTACTTGACTGTTTGTTGATATGGTTGGTTGGATGGATGGTTGAAAGGCTGGTTGGATGGTTGTTTGGAAGGTTGGTTGGATGGATGTTCAGATGGCTGGCTGAATGGTTTGTTGGATAGCTGTACGGATGGCTGGTTGAATGGTTTGTTGGATGGCTGATTGGATGACAGTTTCGATGGATGGTTGGCTGATGGGTACTTGATTGATCATTGGGATGGCTGGTTGGATGTTTTGGGTGATGGGGGGTTTGGTGGTGAGTTTTTGATTGTAGGATTTATTTTTTATGCAATTGGCACGGTAATCAATATATAGGTTTGATTCACCATTGTCTTGTCTTCGTTTAAGTTCAGTGCGGAGTTCACGAGAACGTATCCGTTGCAGGAAAGATAGATCAGGGCGTGATCTAAGTTTACTGTAGGCAGGATTTGTTTTAGCAATTGAGTTGATGGTATATATGAACTTACGTTTGCTGTTCTCGTTTATGCAGATGACTCTGCAGAATCTTGGTGCTATTGATCCGTCACTGTTTTTATATTCTGGTCCATCTCTGGAGACTGCAATTATTTCATTTGGGGAGATGGATGATGAATTATAATTTCCAATTATGTTGTGAATTTTGGTGATATCGGGTTCATTTGTGTTTTCTAGACCAAATAATATTGCATGATTTATTTTTTGACCTCTCTCCAAGGCATCTCTAATTAGTTGGTCAGTAGTTAATTGTTGTTTAGGTTGAGTTGAAGGATGAGTATTATGTAATGTTAGATGAGTTGGGAAGAGATTTAGATCAGTCGAGAATTCATTTTTTTGTGTTGTAATTTGTTTTATCAGATTGGTGAAACTTTGTTCTATAACTGTTAGGATTTTTTTTTCTAAGTTTTGTTCAATGGCTAGAATTCTTTTTTCTAGGTTTTGTTCAATAGCTAGTATTCTTTTTTCTAAGTTTTGTTCAATTGCAGCTATTATTCTTGTTTCTAAGTTTTTATCAGCTTCAATGATTGATCTGTTGATCTGTATTCATTGTTTGGTTTCCTGCCTGGACTGTCTCAAAGGACTAACACTTTTTAAAAAAATGTATGTTATCTCAGGCTACCAATGGTATATACAATGATTGTATAGAATATGCAAAGATGGAACGATTCGGCACTCTCCTAATGATTGGTGAAAAATAGCCAACTTATTGAGGTGGCTAAATTGAGTTCTTTGATCAGAGAAAAGACGAAGTCTATGTTTATTGCTGACTGGAAACTCCTAACAGACTATTAGTATAAAATGAAAAAAAAAGAACATATGAATTATGATTTTGATGATTGGTCAGGACAGATTATAGAAAGAAGAGAGTTATGTTGTAACCATAGAAAGTGAATTTATAGTTATACTTTTTTCCTTTACTATTGTTTTCTTTTTTGCATTTTAGCTTCTCTTTAATTTCTTTCTTTTTTTCCCCTTTATATTAGTTTGCATTTTTAATCTTTCTTTTTTAAAAAAAAAAAAAAACCCTAGTAAAAGTATTTTAAAAAGACTTGGTGCATAAGAGAAGCAGAGTGGCATAACTGTAAAACTGTTGCTTCTTGTCTATAATTGCTCACAATAGTTCATCTCTCAATGTTGGTTTTTCTTTTATTTTGTGTAGGTAGAGAATCTTCCTTTTTCCTTTCTTTTTTTCTGAACTAGCCAATTGATGTCATGGATATTGAGCAGTCTGGCATCTACATAGAAAGAAATAAAGTCAATTCAGAAGAGGGTCTGTGTTTCCTATATATCACTGCTTATGTACCCAATACAATGTATATTTAGTATACAGCTGTGTCATGGTTGTTTAACTGTACAGTGGTATACAGATATCTGAATCTGGTGAAACCTCTCTGCACGTATTGAATAGATGGGGAAATGTACACTCTAGTTCAGGGGTGTCAAACTTGTGGCCTGTGGGCCAGATTTGTCACATGCCGGCCATGCCCACGCCTGGTTTAGCGAAGGGGGAAAATGTCATAATTCGTCACGTGACAATGCCGTGATGATGCGAGTTTGATACCCCTGCTTTAGTAGCTTGATTTGAAAAATAAGCACAAAAGGAGGCAATTTTACAAACCAAGCTCCTGGAAAGGGAATGTCGTGTCCCACTCCTCCGCTGACGGCTGGGTCAGGGAAATCCGAATCAGGCTTGCCTCTGCAGCTCTGCCCAAAGTCCTAGCAAAGTCCTCAGAGCAGGCAGGAGACCAGTAAGTGACTTCAGCAAGATAAGTTCGACTTTTGCCTGACTCAGAGACTGCCAGAAAGTAGATCCTTTATATAGGCCATGGGGTGTGGCTCCATGACTCAGCACTCATTAAGGCCTGCCCCTCCCTTCCTTCTGTTGCCTCCGCCTCTCCAATCTTCTGATGCGAGGGTCACTCCAATCAGCTGTTGTTGGGAGTAAACCCTCCTCAGGCTCACCTGCTGTGGAGGAGGGGGAGGGGTCTAGCTGCTCCGTTTGCCTGGGCATGGAGTCAGGGCTGGGGGAGGGAGATGCTCCTTCTTCTGCAGTTTGTGTGGGCATGGAGCCAGGACTTGGGCCGGGAGGCATACATTCCTCAGTGTTCGGGAGCAGGTAAGAAGGCCCCGGCTGCTCTGAGGGCGGGCAAGACACAACAGGGAAGGTTTAAGTCTTTCTCACCTATTCATTTAGATGACAATCATAACTGGTCCCCTGCATTTATATGGTAGATTTAGCAGAGAATATCTGCATATGATGATATTCCCTGTGATCACCAGGCCTCTTGGATCAACTGAGATCAGGCTGGGGAACTTCTAACAACTCAAGAGCTATTCTGGTATGTTGAAGCTTGCACACCAAATATGTAATATCTGTCAGGCCAAATTTAGAGAGCTGAGAAGTTTTAAGAGTTAAGAAAGAATGCCTTACACCTTTCCAATACTCAACGAGCTTCTTAAAATTCTTCCCAGTCCCCCAAACTGAATAAAAGCTCAAATGTTATGTTCTATCTGCTTGAGAAAGGGGACACTGTGGCTCGGTGGCTAAGACACTAAGCCTGTTGATCAATAAAAACTTGTTCTAAAAAAAAAGTCACTTTTTCAGCGCCATTATAACTTCAAACAGTTACTAAACAGATGGTTGCAAGTCGAGTACATACATGTATTGATCATGGGGCAGAATATAACCAAGACATAAAGAAAGATTAACATTATCATTCCCTTCTCATTTGAACCCCTCTTCAAAAAGTCAGGAGAATGAAAATGGAAACATTTCACCTCACATATTTATTTATCATATTTAAGAACCACCCATCTCCCTCACCAAGCTCTTGTTAAGTTAAGCACTTTTATGAACCCAATCAGAAACACTTAACCAAATGTATATTTCTCTCAGTGCTCTGATTGGAATAATAAATGTTCAGATCATGTTCTTTAGACTTGTCTGACATTCAGAACACCATCGAGTCTGTTACTTCATGTAACAGTAAAGAAATGTAAATATAAATACTTGTGCCCAAAGGAACAAACACATCACCTAAAAAATTTTTTTTTTTAAAGCAAAAGAAACCATTTATGTGGTTGAAAGAGATCAGAACCAAATAATGTTTGGGCAAACACAATCTCCCTTAATGAAATGCAAATTAGATGGAGAGTACTGCCAAACAATGTTTTTTCCCCTTTCAAAATAAAATGTTTTCCAAGGTTTCCTATTTCTCTCTCTCTCTCTCTCTCCCTCCCTCTCTCCCTCTGCCTTGGATAAGTAGCAATAGCAGAAAAGTACATTGGGCTGATGACCAATCTGGGAAACATTAGCCAGCTCCTCGTCTTAATGAATTGAGGGGGCTCTTTAAAAACAGCAACCAAATGCTCCGTTCAGCCTGGCTAGGACTCAAATGCTTTCAGCTCCACTAGGATCGCAGCCAACCATTCTTGGTTTGTTTTCCTGAGGTTAGCACACCGGTGTTTGCAAGGAGGCTTTGGAAAAAGCTGGATCTAAGACCCATCAGATCAAAAGGCTGACAGCTTTCCCGCATGGGACCCATGAAGGATTCCTCGGGGGAGGTCACAAAGTAATTTTTCATCTGTATTTCACCTTCTGTTTATTTGAGAGACAGAAATAATTTTTGCTTCGAGGATGGCAAGATGATGTACCCTTGGCTGTTCTGATTAGACAATAAGTCTTTGAACAGAATAATTTCCTGGGAGCTGCCATTTGTTTGTGATCTATTTGATTGATACTGATTGTTTCCTGATTGCTTATATGTACTCTATCATTAAGTGTTGTACCTTATGATTCTTGATGAAGATATCTTTTCTTTTATGTAAACTGAGAGCATATGCACCAAGACAAATTCCTTGTGCTTCCAGTCACACTTGGCCAATAAAGAATTCAATTCAATTCAATTCAATTCAATTCAATTCAATTCAATTCAGTTCTGTTCTGTTCTATTCTATTTTCTATTTGTGGGGCTCCACATTCGGTAGAAAAATAGATTTAACCAGCCTTTCCTCCTCCAATATGTCCCCATCCTGAGATACTTCAGTTTGCAGAATTCCCAGACTTTAAGGTCAAAGGAAGCCCTAGGCTTCCATTTTTTTGGGGGGAGGGGAGGAATTATAGTTTCATCTCCCCAAGTTGGGAAAGTGGCCTTAAACTTTTTCAGAGCTCAACTCACTAAGATGATATTGGTTTGCGCGAAGCTTTTGGTATCTCCTCTACATCCTTATTCAATTCTCACTTAGTTAGCTGTCTTTGGATATTAAGTAGATATTATCATATATAAAGAGAATCCTCAACTCATGACCACAATGGAGCCCAAAGTTTCTGTTGCTAAGTGAGACATTTGTTAAGTGAGTTTTGCCCCATTTCACAACCTTTCTTTCCATCGTTGTTAAATGAATCACTGCAGCACTGCAGCTGTTAAGTTAGTAGGGTTATTAAGGGAATCTGCTTCCCCATTGACTTTGCTTATCAGAGAATCACAAAAGGTGATCACATGACCTGGGGCACTGCAAGTGTCATAAATACATATCAGTTGCCGAGCATCTGAATTTTGGTTACATGAGCACCGGAATATTGCAATGGTCATAAGCGTGAAATACAGTCACAAGTCACTTTTTTTCAGAGTTGTAAACTTGAATGGTCTCTAAATGGATGGTTGTATGTTGAGATTACCTTAAAAGGAAGAGGGAGTTGTTCACACCTTATTTGCACCTAGTCACCTACAGAAGTGAGGGAGTGGGATCAGGGGTTGAAATGCTCCCAGTTTGGACCGGATCGGCTGATCTGGTAGCGATGGTGGTAGGTGGTTCAGAGGACCGGTAACAAAAATCCCTGCCCCTCCCCACCCATGCCCAGCTGAGCCACGCGATCGTCAGAGCCTTTTTTCAAACTTTTAAAAGCATTTTTTTACAACCTATTCAGCCGAATAGGTTGTAAAAAAATGCTTTTAAAAGGTAAAAAAGAGGCTCTGACGATCACAGCTGAGCCGCACGATCGTCAGAACCTTTTTTTTTACTTTTAAAAGCAATGCTTTTACAAGTAAAAAAAAGATTGTGCGCCACAGCTGATCACACACACCCCGCGCACGCTGTTCTACTTACCGCATGCCTCCTTTTGGCGTGCACTGCACGTGCGCACCTCGCATTTGGTGTGTGGTGCGCACAGCGCGCATGCACAGCCAGTGAACTGGTAGTAAACCGGTTCAGATTTCACCACTGAGTGAAATCCATTCCAGTTGCTTATATTAGTTCCATTCCAGTTGCTTATACGCTGTTATTCACAGAGCATAAATGGTCACACAATCAGCACAATATCCACAGTTAAGAATCTACATGTGAATGGTTGAATACATTAGTGTTTTTCATGATCAGGGCCCTTCTTCAGGCAGTATGAAATGACATGAAACACATTCTCCATTATACATTTTAACTGATTGCAGATGTTGAGAGTGATGGAGACACTGGGCTCTATCCTTCCAGGGGTGAAAAATAATGAAAATAGTGAAAAAGAATGGGGTGCACAGGTAGCTGGAGGAGGAGCTGTAGAAGGCTAGGCAAACACGGAGCAGTTGCATCTTTAGACGTCTTTGGCAGGGATATACCTGGTAACACACCACATGGAACACGCCATGGCCAACTCACCACAGCTGACTTGCAGTGGTCAACTCAGCATGGCCAACTTTCTGCAGGACAACTCGCCATGGCCAACTCGCTATGGGACAACTTTCCATAGGACAGAGCTACATTAATATCAAAGAAATGGTGGAATAGAATCATTAAAGAAAGGATGCAAAAGGAGGGACAAAATGAAATGCGAATGACAAAAATTAAAGTCATTTTTAATTAGTTTAAATAATGAAATTGAATTGTTGAATAGTCCCGCCGCAAGTTGACTGCAGCAAATTGGCCACGGAAGTTGGCCACAGCAAGATGGTGAGTTGTCCCATTCTGGTATTGCCTCCCTGCAGCGCTGCTGACAGTCATGATTGGCTTCTGTTCAGTACCTTCTCTCTGCATATGATTTGAGAGGGGAAAATGTTGGAAAAATGAAGGGCTGCGAAAGGGGCCATTGTGCTGCAGCTTCCATGGGGAGTTCAGGTGACAAAAGCTATTAGGTATGCAGGAAACATCCAAGAAAGCAGACTAGAAACTTGAGCTACGTGCTCTGTTTTAAAGCCTAAGGACTGCCATAGAACCGCTATGGCTGTCCTTGGCTTCCCTTGCTCCTCTATAGAGATTGGGGGAATTGAGCTGTAAGAAAACAATGTGCTCAATCCCTGTACTTCAGATATGCAATAATTCAATCTCTGAATGGCAACAACTGACTCTATATAGCCAGATTAATTTGAGTGCAAAATAGATTCCATAATGAGAAGCAACTGCAAATGCCCCATAAAGGGATCTTTGCTGGCAACACTGTTGCCAAACTGCAATAAATTTAATCCCTAATTGGTTCAATCCCTTTCATAGCACATCACACAAAATAAGAAAGCTTCATCTGCGTAGTTTGAGATTTTGATTTTTAATATAAAATAATTTTTCTTTTAAGCAACATTGTCCCTTCCTTCCTTCCTTCCTTCCTTCCTTCCTTCCTTCCTTCCTTCCTTCCTTCCATCCATCTTTCCTTCCTTTGCACTGATATATTTTCTTGCAAATGATTGTGGGGAGTCATCAGTCTGGGTTGTTAGGATTACTTTTTATTTTATTTATTTATTTATTTGTCACAACAGTATATATAAGCATAAGCATGAAATAACTATACGATATATAAGCATATATATAAGCATAAGTATGTAATAACTATATTAATTGGATATAATGAAAGGGAACATTAGGACAGGAATGGTAGGCACGCTTGTGCTCTTATGCACGCCCCTTACAGACCTCTTAGGAATGGGGTGAGGTCAATAGTAGACAGTTTTTGGTTAAAGCTTTGGGGATTTTGGGAAGAGACCACAGAGTCTGGTAGTGTATTCCAAGTATTAACAACTCTGTTACTGAAGTCATATTTTCTGCAATCAAGATTGGAGCGGTTCAGATTTCACCACTGAGTGAAATCCATTCCAGTTGCTTATATTAGTTCCATTCCAGTTGCTTATACGCTGTTATTCACAGAGCATAAATGGTCACACAATCAGCACAATATCCACAGTTAAGAATCGACATGTGAATGGTTGAATACATTAGTGTTTTTCATGATCAGGGCCCTTCTTCAGGCAGTATGAAATGACATGAAACACATTCTCCATTATACATTTTAACTGATTGCAGATGTTGAGAGTGATGGAGACACTGGGCTCTATCCTTCCAGGGGTGAAAAATAATGAAAATAGTGAAAAAGAATGGGGTGCACAGGTAGCTGGAGGAGGAGCTGTAGAAGGCTAGGCAAACACGGAGCAGTTGCATCTTTAGACGTCTTTGGCAGGGATATACCTGGTAACACACCACATGGAACACGCCATGGCCAACTCACCACAGCTGACTTGCAGTGGTCAACTCAGCATGGCCAACTTTCTGCAGGACAACTCGCCATGGCCAACTCGCTATGGGACAACTTTCCATAGGACAGAGTTACATTAATATCAAAGAAATGGTGGAATAGAATCATTAAGGAAAGGATGCAAAAGGAGGGACAAAATGAAATGCGAATGACAAAAATTAAAGTCATTTTTAATTAGTTTAAATAATGAAATTGAATTGTTGAATAGTCCCACCGCAAGTTGACTGCAGCAAATTGGCCACGGAAGTTGGCCACAGCAAGATGGTGAGTTGTCCCATTCTGGTATTGCCTCCCTGCAGCGCTGCTGACAGTCATGATTGGCTTCTGTTCAGTACCTTCTCTCTGCATATGATTTGAGAGGGGAAAATGTTGGAAAAATGAAGGGCTGCGAAAGGGGCCATTGTGCTGCAGCTTCCATGGGGAGTTCAGGTGACAAAAGCTATTAGGTATGCAGGAAACATCCAAGAAAGCAGACTAGAAACTTGAGCTACGTGCTCTGTTTTAAAGCCTAAGGACTGCCATAGAACCGCTATGGCTGTCCTTGGCCTCCCTTGCTCCTCTATAGAGATTGGGGGAATTGAGCTGTAAGAAAACAATGTGCTCAATCCCTGTACTTCAGATATGCAATAATTCAATCTCTGAATGGCAACAACTGACTCTATATAGCCAGATTAATTTGAGTGCAAAATAGATTCCATAATGAGAAGCAACTGCAAATGCCCCATAAAGGGATCTTTGCTGGCAACACTGTTGCCAAACTGCAATAAATTTAATCCCTAATTGGTTCAATCCCTCTCATAGCACATCACACAAAATAAGAAAGCTTCATCTGCGTAGTTTGAGATTTTGATTTTTAATATAAAATAATTTTTCTTTTAAGCCACATTGTCCTTCCTTCCTTCCTTCCTTCCTTCCTTCCTTCCTTCCTTCCTTCCTTCCTTCCTTCCTTCCTTCCTTCCTTCTTTCCTTCCTTCGCACTGATATATTTTCTTGCAAATGATTATGGGGAGTCATCAGTCTGGGTTGTTAGGATTACTTTTTATTTTATTTATTTATTTATTTGTCACAACAGTATATATAAGCATAAGCATGAAATAACTATACGATATATAAGCATATATATAAGCATAAGTATGTAATAACTATATTAATTGGATATAATGAAAGGGAACATTAGGACAGGAATGGTAGGCACGCTTGTGCTCTTATGCACGCCCCTTACAGACCTCTTAGGAATGGGGTGAGGTCAATAGTAGACAGTTTTTGGTTAAAGCTTTGGGGATTTTGGGAAGAGACCACAGAGTCTGGTAGTGTATTCCAAGTATTAACAACTCTGTTACTGAAGTCATATTTTCTGCAATCAAGATTGGAGCGGTTCACATTAAGCTTAAATCTATTGTGTACTTGTGTATTGTTGCAATTGAAGCTGAAGTAGTCTTCAACAGGAAGGACATTGTAATAGATGATTCTATGAGTTAAACTCAGGTCATATCGAAAGCGGTGGAATTCTAGGTTTTCTAAACCCAGGATTTCAAGTCTGGTGAGATAAGGTATTTTGTTGTAATCAGAGGAGTGGAGAACTCTTCTTGTAAAATATTTCTGGACACGTTCAATTTTATTAATGTCTGAAATAAGGTATGGGTTCCAGACAGGCGAGTTGTATTCAAGAATTGGTCTAGCAAATGTTTTATATGCTCTGGTTAGTAGTATAGTGTTTCTGGAGAAGAAACTTTACAACTCTTAAAGCCTGTTTTGCGATAGATCATTTGATATGAAAACTCCAAGGTCTTTAACAGGGTGGGGGGTCATCTGTAAGGTAATGTCCATCGAGCTTGTATTTAGTGTTCAGATTCTTTTTTCCAATGTGAAAGACAGAGCATTTGCTGGTTGAGATTTGGAGTTGCCAAGTTTTTGACCATTCTGACACAAAGTCAAGGTCTTTTTGAAGGGTAGCTGTATTGTTGGTGATGTTAAAAAGTTTGACATCGTCAGCAAAGAGAACACAATTACTTATAATATGGTCACAGAGATCATTAATGTATAATATGAAGAGTGTTGATCCAAGGATGCTGCCTTGGGGAATGCCGCTATTGACAGGAACAGGATTTGATAGAGCACTGCCAAATTTGACCACTTTTTGTCTGACAGGAAAGCTGTTATCCAATTGTGGAGGGGTCCTGAGATGCCGTAGGATTTTAGTTTTAGGAGAAGTTTATCATGTACTACTGAGTCAAAAGCTTTACAGAAGTCTATGTAAATTGCATCTATTGCTTTGCCTTGATCAAGATTTGTAATCCATATGTTTTTGCACTGAAGAAGTTGTAAATTACGTGATAATTTTTTTCTGAAACCAAATTGTTTATTAGAGAGTAGGTTGTTTGTTTCTAGGTGGAGGATAATGGATTGGTTGATGATTACATCCTCCCCTGTCTTTGAGAGAGGGGTACACTATGTGTGGAAGGATAAACCTTATAACCGTAATCTGTTCTGACAAGGCTGATCAAGTCATTGCATGCTTATTTAGCTGCAAAACAGTACTTCACAGTAAGTGGCTATTCATCACATTTAGCTCCACTTTTCTTTTCTTGAGTTTTCTGGAAGTATACAACTAGTTGTGCTAAGGAAGAAATGCTACATGAACTATCTAGCATGGATTTGTTTCTCATGTGCTAGATGTGTGACCAGAAGTGCATCTTTCCCAGAGGCATAATTACAAATAAGTACACCAGTGGTAGGATTCAAATAATTTAACAACCGGTTCTCTGCCCTAATAATTTCTTCCAACAATCACTTTGCCAAACTGCTCAGTAAGTTAACAACTGGTTCTCCCGAAGTGGTGCGAACTGGTTGAATCCCACCACTGAAGTACACCTACCTTTCTCATGTCAGAACTGAAATGGCTAGTGGTGCTCAAAACCATTCTCAGTGAGACAAGTAGACAGGATGTCAACTGCCTGCTTGTGGCACCTTGCCCTGTACCAGCATTAGAGGCTGAATATGCCTGGTTTATGCACAAAATAGCCTGGAAAACCAGAGATCACTGGAGGTTTTTAAGAAGAATCTCTAGGACCTAATTCCAAGCAAAAACCCCTAGAAAGCAAGGCAAATAATGAAGTAAGGAAGGATGGGAAGAAAGACAAATTCAAACACCAAATAGGAGGCATAGAAAGCATACCCAGAGTAAGACATAAAGATCTCAAATGCCTGTATACAAATGCACAGTGTCTGGGGAACAAACAGGGTGAACTTGAACTATTAATACACGAAGGGAGATACGACATAGTTGGAATAACAGAAACTTCGTGGGACAAAACCAGAGGTGGGATTCACTTACCTTCCCTACCAGTTTGCAGATGTGAGTGCTCACAGGAGCTTCATCACTTGAGACTTTCAAGAAGAGACAGGACTGCCATTTGTCAGAAATGGTGTAGGGTCTCCTGCTTGGGTGGGGGGTTGAACTAGATGACCTATAAGGTCCCTTCCAACTCTGTTAATCTGCCTGTCTGTCTGTCTGTCTAAGAGACTGGACAGCCACTTGCCTAAAATGATAGGGTCTCCTGCTTGAGCAGGGGGTTGGACTAGAAGATCTCAAAGGTCCCTTCCAGCTCTATTCTGATTGACTGAGGATTAGAATGTGGCCACGATTGTGCAGACATCAGCCTTAGTCATGACTTATTTACAGTGTAACATAGATCATTCTTATTGGCCTTATTATACATTGGGATTAATATTGCCGAATCTTTTGGAATATAACCAGTCTGTTCGATGAATGTAAATAGGGATGCTGACTGAGGCACCCACCAGCTGCAATTCTTTTTCATTATTTCAGGCAAACACCTGGAGCCTTTTTCATTTAAAAAAAAGAAGCAATAGCAAACCACTTCCATAGTTTTGCCAAGGAAACCATATAGACCAGCTCAAAGCACTTCTCGCACATCCTGGGGACTATTGGCATCCACAATTGACAGTTTGATGGAAAGTGTGGATCAGCAGCAAAATTTTTATATGTTCTGTTTGATTCTACAATAACAGTCATGATTTTAATCTCCCCTCTCCTCAGTTCCTAGTCTGAAGAGAGGTTTCTTTGGGATCCCTTTTTCTGAGATTCCCCTCAATTAAAGTGTGATAAACCAGGAAATCCACTCCAGAGATGGTTGTGTAATGAAAGCAGGAGACTCATTCACTCTCACACACCGTCTTCATTTTGTAACTTCAGTAACTGCCAGGCCACCACTGCTCTTCTATGGGATTTTCACTGACATATTCTTTCCTTGAAAAATGAAAAGGTTAGTAGCAATTGCCTTCCCATCAATGTGAATGAAAATGGGTAAACAAGGCAAAGAAAATGTTGGTACAGGCCTCGTTTTCTCTCATTTGCCAACCAGGCTCGAAAGAAACAAGAGCCTGGGTGCAGGGGGTGGGGGTGGGGGGGAAAGGAGAGGAAGTACTAACAGCAGGATGTACACAAATAAGCCGTCAACCATATGTTTCCTATCACAAAGGTCAAATGCTAGGTTCTTAATTAAGAAATCTGAATTCTATGTCATCAAGACAGCCTGGGGCAATAGGTTATGTTCTCCCAAACGCAACACTTAATTGTTTACTAGCAACACACGATGCTTTGGAACTTCAGGCGGTGGGGATATTTGGGACAGCAATTAGATGCCTATTTGAAGAAATCTCTTTGAGGCATTGGATATTGTCAAGCAAATTCTCCTGTATTAGGCACAATTAAGGCTGTGGTTGCCAAGCCACTAAACAATTCGCCCCGACTCACCCTCAACAATCAGCCCAGAAAGTATGAGGGCTCTCTGCTGATGCTGAAAACAGAGGGCAAAGGCCCTTTTTTAAAATCTTACAGTTTCAGGTTATTTTAAGTATGAAGTAGTGGGTGTTTAGGTATAAATATATCTCATCCTTATGAGCAAAATGTGAAACAGGCATTAAGAAGTTGAATTCAAGGCTAAAAGCTAAGCAGCTTTCTCCTGTCTGGCAATTCCAGATGAGGAGAGACATATTGGCTGGAGAATTCTGGAGACTATCCATTCAGGGGTCGGTGGGGAAGGCATTAATAGATGTATGTGCTTTTAACTGTTTGTGGGATTTCTGAGCAAAAGGCTGCATTGAAAGTCAGCCTCAGGTATATTCCTGGACATGCACTGGAGTTTAAACCTTGACCAAAAGTTATCATTAGGGTATCCTGCTGCGACGGTTAGAAGGACTGGGGTTGGGGGGTACCGTTTATCGGTGGTTCTCCTCCTATCTCTCTGACCGTTCACAGAAGGGGGGCAGAGATCGACCCCGAAGCGCCTCACTTGTGGGGTGCCTCAGGGGTCTGTTCTCTCGCCTCTCCTGTTCAACATCTACATGAAGCCGCTGGGCGAGGTTATCCATGGTTTCGGGGTGGATTATCATCTGTACGCTGATGATACGCAGCTGTACATTTCCACCCGAACCACCCCAACGAAGCCGTCGAGGTGATGGGCCGGTGTCTTGAGGCCGTGCGGGTCTGGATGGGGAGGAACAGGCTCCAGCTCAACCCCTCCAAGACTGAGTGGCTGTGGGTTCCGGTGTCCCGGTACAGTCAGCTTACGCCATCGCTGACTGTTGGGGGGGAAGTACTGACCCCCAGGGGAAGAGTGCACAACTTAGGCGTTCTCCTGGACGATCGGCTGTCTTTAGAAGAACACTTGAGGGCCGTCGCCAGGGGAGCATTTTATCAGGTTCACCTGATTCGCCAGTTGCGCCCCTTCCTTGATCGGGACTCCTTACGCACGGTCACTCATGCCTTCGTCACTTCCCGCCTGGACTATTGCAATGCTCTCTACATGGGGCTCCCCTTGAAGAGCACCAGGAGGCTCCAGCTAGTCCAGAATGTGGCCGCGCGGGTGATAGAGGGGGCACCATGTTGCTCCCACTTAACACCCATCCTGCGCGGCCTGCACTGGCTGCCGGTAGCCTTCCAGGTGCAATTCAAGGTGCTGGTTACCACCTTTAAAGCGCTCCATGGCTTAGGACCGGGGTATTTGCGAGACCGCCTTCTGCCACCGATTGCCTCCCAACGACCTGTGCGCTCCCACAGAGCGGGCCTCCTCAGGGTGCCAAACAATGTAGGTTGGCGGCCCCCAGGGGGAGGGCCTTCTCTGTGGTGGCACCAGCCCTATGGAACAAGCTACCTCCGGGGTTACGCCAACTCCCTGACCTCCGGGCCTTCAAACGTGAACTGAAGACTTTATTATTTCACCGAGCGGGACTAGCCTAAGAAATATTTTAGCGAAATTTTAACGGGTTTTAATCGGTCTTCGACCGTTTTAGTGATTCAGCCATTAAATATTTGTTTTTAATTGTTTTTAAATATTGTTATTTATTATATTTATATTTGTATTGGTGTGTGTATTTTAATATGGCTGTAAACCGCCCTGAGTCCTTCGGGAGATGGTGCGGTATAGAAATGTAATTATAAATAAATAAAAATAAAAAATCATTAAAAATGGATTCCCAGGTAAAGTCACACAGAAAACACAACTGGACGAATGAATTATATTTTATTGTAAGGCAACATTAACAAAACCCTGCATATCTGAAAGTACAAGCACTTGGGGAGGTGGGGGGGACTGTTGCCTTTTCTTCTTTTTAAAATATTTTTTTAGAGTTTACAAATACAAAGATAAAAGACAACGCAAACTAAGAAAAATATGAAAAGTGGAAAAGAAGAGAACTGATGAGGTAAAATGTAAGAAACACAGATTTACTGCATAAAAATGACTCTCCCTCTCCTTCCAATTATAAACAACTTCAGTAATTTAACATCATTTCCAATATGTCCATAAAAATCTTATTCCCATATCTCATCCCTTATCCATAATAAAATTATAAAAACTCATCATATACTTCTAATCAACAAGTCTAATAAGAGCTACCAGAAATAGTAACATATTTAACCTTAATCTAATGATACCATTTTGTATTCCAATTTATCTCTTTCTCTAAGAGCAAAAGAAATTTCTCCCCATTTATAAACAGAACTTTAAACCTCTAAACGTTGCTGTTCAGTTCTGATCAGGAAAAAATTCCATTAATAGCTATTATAAATCAGAACATATATATTAACCCTGATCAAAGAAATCCAGTCTGAATTCCTTCTGTTTACTTTACTTGATCTTTAATCCCATCAAATCATGTTCCACAAACTGCTTTTTCACTGTTTTTTCTTTATCTTCTCTTAGGAACAACTTCATTTGTTAACATGTCCTTTTTGTAAATCCAGGCTAAGTGGGTTTCCAAGTCAGTTGACTGATTTATTATTTGTATGTTTCCTTTAATTATTAAGATATCAGCTGGTTAAGCAATTGTGGCATTTTTCTCCATATCACTCCTATATCTTCATATTTTTTCAATCCATTTTAGGTCTGTAACATAATTTCCATATCACTTTTGTAATCTGCAATCAGCCTCTTTTTTTAATTCAATAAATCTGTTGTTTTTGTATGTTGTACACATTATAGTATCAGAAAATCTTGTAAATGATTTTTGGGCACTTTGTTCCCAAACAAGCTTAATTTCTAAAGTCAAAGAATATTACTCCATTGTATTAATGGCTCTCTAACCATTAGTTCTGTCTGGTTCTCTTTAGTTAACATTCAAGTGCTCTCTTATCATCTGTTTATTTTCCAATCAACCAAACTTTTCAGTGGGAGGATTTCTTACATTAATTTCAAAATGTTCATTTTTTAAACAAAATTTTAAATATCGCACAGGAAATATTCTTTTAAATTGATCTTATGCCTTAACTTTCCAAAATCAACATTCCTATCCTCCTTTTGCTTTTCCCCCCAAAAAATTAAATTTTCTTTTTTAATATTTAAATTTATATAAAATTTCTTTCAGCCAGGATAGGAGATTCTCCTGGAGTAATGAAACTTGTCCTTTGGAAGGTTCTTAATATCTAGAAGATCAATAAGAAGATTCCTAAAGTAGTTAAGAGAGGAAGCAGACAATACCAGTATCCCTTTGAAGGCACCATGCCACGGGCTAGGCTAGGCATAATTCTCTCCATAGCTCCCTGAGCTCTCAAACCTGCTGGAGATCACTATTTCACTATCATCTAGGGTGTTGGCTATCCCCATCAGTATCATCTGCAATTCCCTCATGCAAGTCATTTATGAAGATATTGAAGAGTACTGGACCTAAGACAGAACCCTGTGGCACTTCATTTTTTACTTCCCTCCTTGTTGATGTAGTACCATTAAGGACTACTTGTTGAATACGGTTTGTCAGTCAGTTAAAAATCCATCAGGTGGTGATGCTATCTATTCCACTTTTTTCTAGCTTTTTTTTTTTAACCAAGAAGTAGTCTGGTCTGCTTTGTCAAATGTCTTACTGACATCTAAGTATACTATATCCACAGTATTTCACTGGTCTACTTATTTAGTCAGTCATTAATTTATCAAAAAATGAAATAAGATTGGTTTGGCAAGATCTGTTTTTAACAAATTCATCTGGCTTCTAGTTATAACTCTGTTTCTAGATGTTTGCAGATCTGTTTTTTGATTATTTTTTCCAGTATCTTTCCAGCTATTGATATTAGATGGATTGGTCACAGGGGTGAAATGTAAAATTTGTTACTACCAGTTCTGTGGGTGTGGCTTGGTGGGGGGGGGTGTAATGTGACTGGGTGGGCGTGGCCAACTTTTTTTTTTACTTTTAAAAAGCATTTTAAAAACCTCTGACGATCAGGCAACTCAGCTGGGATCGCCAGAGGAGCCTTTTAACAGCATATTTTTTACAGACTCTTCGGCCCAAGAGCTTGTAGAAAAAATGCTTTGAAAGGGTTCTGACAATCCCAGCTGAGCCACGCGATCATCAGAGGTTTTTTTTTTTTACTTTTAAAAGCAGTTTTTCGGCCGAAAAAAATATGTGCTTTTAAAAGTAAAAAAAAACCCTCTGATGATAGCGCGGCTCAGTTGGGCATTGGGGGGGGGGAGGGAAGGGGGGCAGGGATTTTTGCTACTGGTTCTCCGAACCACCCGCCGCCATCACTACCGGATCAGGTGATCCAGTCCGAACCAGGAGCATTTCACCCCTGGTTGATCTGTATTTTCCTGTTCTGTTCATCCCCCCCCACCTTTTTGAAGTTGGGAATCACATGAGCTCTTTTCCAATCTTCCATTAGTTCCCCAGTGTTCCAAAGAAAGATATGGTGCAATGGTTATGAGATGACATCTTCGAGCTCCTTTAGAACTCTGGGATATAATCCTTCAGATCCCGGGGATTTATTTTCATCAAGATCAATCCTGTGTTCTCTTACCATTGTCTTGCTTATTTTAATTTTTATTTCTAGTTGTCTTTTAGGAGCCTATCCATTCACCAGCTCCCCTTTTTGCTGTGGTCATCAGCTCTGCAAAAGTGGAGCCACCTTCAATCCTCTATTGCTGTCCCCAGAAGTCCTGAACTTGGGTGAGGAGATGCCTTTTGAGCCTCTTTCGCCACTGATTGTGCAGCTATGGGCTATGCCCCTTTTGCCTGGTCATTCCCTAGGCAGCATCTCATTCCTACATACTATTAAAGGTAAAGGTTCCCCTCGCACATATGTGCTAGTCATTCCCGACTCTAGGGGGCGGTGCTCATCTCCATTTCAAAACCGAAGAGCCAAGGCTGTCCGAAGACATCTCCGTGGTCATGTGGCCGGCATGACTAAATGCCGAAGGCACACGGAACTCTGTTAACTTCTCACCAAAGGTGGTCCCTATTTTTCTACTTGCATTTTTAATGTGTTTTCGAACTGCTAAGTTGGCAGAAGCTGGGACAAGTAATGGGAGCTCATCCTGTTATGCGGCATTAGGGATTTGAACCGCTGAACTGCCAACTTTTTAATCGACAAGCTCAACATCTTAGCCACTAAGCCACCGTGTCCCATTATATGTACAGTATATATAATACACACACACACACACACACACACACACACACACACACACACACAAACACACACACACACACACACCATACCGTACGGGTCTGGATGGGGAGAAACAGACTCAGACTCAATCCATCCAAGACGGAGTGGCTGTGGATGCCGGCACCCCGGTACAGTCAGCTGCAACTGCAGCTGACTGTTGGGGGCGAGTCATTGGCCCCAACAGAAAGGGTGCGCAACTTGGGCGTTCTCCTGATGGACGGCTGTCGTTTGAAGATCAGTTGGCGGCCGTCTCCAGGAGAGCCTTTTACCAGGTCTGCTTGGTTCACCAGTTCCGCCCCTTTCTTGACCGGGATGCCTTATGCACGGTCACTCATGCTCTCGTCACTTCTCGTCTGGATTATTGCAATGCTCTCTACATGGGGCTACCCCTGAAGTGCACTCGGAGGCTCCAGTTAGTCCAGAATGCAGCTGCGCGGGTGATTGAGGGAGCCACACGTTGCTCCTGGGTAACACCGCTCCTGCGCAGTCTGCACTGGCTACCTGTGGTCTTTCGGGTGCGCTTCAAGGTGTTGGTTACCACCTTTAAAGCACTCCATGGCTTAGGGCCCGGGTACTTACGGGACCGCCTGCTGTTACCTTATGCCTCCCACCGACCCGTACGCTCACACAGAGAGGGTCTTCTCAGGGTGCCGTCCGCCAAGCAATGTCAGCTGGCGGCCCCCAGGGGAAGGGCCTTCTCTGTTGGAGCACCTATCCTCTGGAACGAACTTCCCCCCGGTTTGCGCCAATTACCTGACCTTCGGACCTTTCACCGTGAATTGAAAACGTATCTGTTTATCCAAGCGGGACTGGCTTGATTTTTAAATTTTTAAATTTCTGATTTTTTTAATAATTTTAACTGGGGTATTTTAGTATGGGTCAAATCCGACGGTTTTAATTCTCGGCCACTTATAGAATATGTATTTTAATTGTTGTTTTAATTTGTATATTGAATTGTTTTAATCTGGCTATACACCGCCCTGAGTCCTTCGGGAGAAGGGCGGTATAAAAATCTAAATAATAAATAATAAATAAATAAATACCACTACAGTTAGTCCAATAACTACAAAAAGGAGTAGAGATGATCACTCTGAATAATTTATGAACCATGTATTATATACACAAATATCCTAAATGATTTGCACTCTGTGAACGTCTACATGTAAGGCCTGGTGTGCTGAAAGTGTTCTTAAGCCTCTCTTGGCCTCATAAAAAGACATCTGTGTGGATTAGAAGAGCCAGAATTTCACACAAACTAGGCACTTCACAGTTGCCTCCCAATCACTTTCTTCATTAAATGAGGACTCCATAGTAGGTGCCTTGGTCTGAATGTTGAAATGAATATCTGAAAGCTATTGCCATTGACATTAGAACCCTCCCTTTCTCTGGGGCTTGACAATGACCCAGCAGGCAAGAGCCCACCCCCTGTGGTTAGCCCGTTAAGGTGAGCGCCATCCTCGTCCTTGGCAAGGCATAACCTTTTGCAAGCACCATTTCTTAGTCATGGACTCCAAAGAAAACAGAACTCCCGGTTGGTATTTAATGGAAGTCTGCAGAAAACTTGTCAAAATATACCACTTCATCTGTCAGATACTTTGGGACAAGACCCCTACAGTAGTTTTCAGAAACTGAGCTCAATTACTTACACTTTAAATTATCTTTAATTGTTGCATGTGAGCTACAGGGAGAGAGAGAAAAAAAATCTCCCTCTAAACCAAGACCCTACCTATTAAGGATCACCTCATAATTGCAGCTTTAATAAGTATACTGTAGCAGGTCAGTGGTGGAGGTTAGCATGGGTTATAACTAGGTGAAGCCCACTGCTTAATATGGGTAAGTGAAAGTGACACATCACTGTAGCTAGATCAATTACATGTGGGTAGTTTAGACTGTAAACTTTTTAGTGCATGTAATTACCAAGCCAGATGTTTTAATTTAGGCTTTTTCCTTCCATTCTGCCTTTGCCCTAAAATCCAATTTCTCCTGTCATTCTCCTGCCTCTGACGCGCAGAAGAACAAATCACTGGCTGGAGTAAAAATTCCCATCATTTCCCCTACACTCCTATTGCTACTCCAGACAAATACTAAGTTTTGCACAGGTGAAACAGACATGGAAGGCATGCCAAAAGAATTAGGATGAAAGTTTGCCAGCTTTCATTTTTCTTGCAGATCAAGTGGAAAACTCCATCCAAAGAGGTAGATCTGGTAGACCAGGCAAATGTAACAAGGGCAATAAAAACCCACGGATGTTTGTTTGTGTATGTGTTTGTGTGCACGCACTTGTGAAGCTTATAGAACCCACCCAAAAGGGAAACCATGAAAAATCGACCAGTGCTGCCAATAAAGCAAACAGAACAATTTATTGTCTTCTCAATAAAAAGGAGAAAGAAGTAAAAATAATAAAATGAAGGGGAAAAAGTATCCAAAACTGCTAACTGGTATTGCTCCTTTAGGCCATTTTTCTCCCTGTCAATGAGATTGAAATTTACCTCCATTTTCTATACAAGAATCTGGGAAGATTCATTTATTACCACCACTGTACTGAGAAATACTATTTATTTGCTGCTTCCCTTTAGATTCAGGGAGCCCAGATTAATTTCTGACCAATAATTATTTCTGAGCATAGGGGCAAACAAGCAAACATTGTTATGTTTTGCTTCCCTCAGCCAGAAATGAAATTACAAGGATGCTAATAGCCCAAGTAGAAACTATGATGAGAGCAATTTTTCAATATTTTTTTTCCTATTCTCTGAGAATACCTTCTGTTATGATAGCTGTGATGCTAGAAACATGTCTGGAACATACTCTTCTGAACATGGGGATAGCTGGAAAGACAATTTTTCTTAAATTGGCTCAAACACTAGGGGACTTTTTCTCCAGCGTGAGCCTGGTTTTATTCTGCTGGAGGCAAGTTAGGGCTTGTCTGGTACAGATAGCTCACAACAAATACATTGTCTAAATACAATAGAACACAGTGTGCAACCAGATATTTCCAAGTAGAGGACTGATCAGGAATGTAGAGAAGTAATAGACAGAGTTCTTCCTGACTTGTGAGGTTGCTCCAAATCCTTAAGAAAATGAAACTTTATTAATAAAGCTTCAAACACTGCTGGAAGGGTTATACAGAAGTGAAAAGGTAGCAACTGAATAATAGTTTATCCTTCTACATAAACTTTTGCCTTCCTTCCTCCTTCGCTCCATAAAAAATGTTTTCACCAGATAACATCTGAGGTCTGCTTGACTTTCAAAGAAGGACATGTGCAAGCCAGTGGTGAGTTTCAAATTTTTTTTACTACCGGTTCTGTGGGTGTGGCTTGGTGGGTGTGGCATGGCTTGGTCGCGGGGCTTGGTGGGTGGGGCATGGGAAGGATACTGTAAAATCTCCATTCCCACCCCACTCCAGGGGAAGGTTACTGCAAAATCTCCATTTCCTCCTGATCAGCTGGGACTTGGGAGGGAGAGAATAGATGGGGGCGGGGCCAGTCAGAATTTTTACTACCGGTTCTCCGAACTACTCAAAATTTCCGCTACCGGTTCTCCAGAACTGGTCAGAACCTGCTGAAACCCACCTCTGGTGAAAGCCTTGGTACCACAACAAAGGCATCTCCACATAATGAGGGCCTTCCAGTTCTGGGGTTCTGAAGAGAGTCCTCTTTGTAGATCCTAAGTTTCAGACAGGTAAATCTTGAGAGGGATGCTCTTTCAAATGTCAGTATCCTAGGTTTTTAAGGGCCTTATTAAAAACTTGAGGTCCAAGTAGTAATATGTAAGTAGCACAGTGGTGAGTTGCTACCGATTTGCCCCGGATCAGGATAACCGGTAGCGGTGGTGGGAGGCTCCACTCATCTGCTTCTGCACGAGTGAACCAGTAGCGATGGGTTTTGAAACCTGTCCCTGAAGTAGCAGTGCAATCCTTTAAGGCTAGTATTAATATTAAGGTGCTAGTTCTTACCTATAAAGTCTGGTATGAGATAGGGCCCGGATATCTGGGGGACCATTTCTCTCCAATCATTTCTTACCCCCGGTATGTATTGATAGAGTGGGCACATTCCAGGTCTTTTCTATTAAAGGTGATTTTATTCTAAATTCTATTGTCATCTTGTGGGACTGAGAAAGCATGCCACCATGCTTCCCCACTTCTGGAGCAGCATGCCCCATAGATAAGGAGTTCTCCACAACTTGTATAAAATACTAAGCCAACATGCAGTAAAACTACAGGAAGGCATGATATAACATGGGAATTAACTCTACAAAGCCTTTTGTTCTTTTTTTTAAAAAATGTCGCTAAGTATCATATTATGGATGCGTGCAGAGACAGTTCTCTTAAGAAGATTATAATCTTGGAAAAGTTCAAGGAGAAAGAGAAAGAGGATAGACAGCAGCAAAATGGATGGATTTTATTATAGCAGTAATAAATGCTCCACTGAGAGACCTAAAGGCCAAGTGAAAGAAAGACAATTCTAGAGAGAATATTTCCATGAGGTCGCTAAGAGTTAATACAGGTAGACCTCAATTTATGACAACAATTGAGCCCACATTTCCATTGTTAAGCAAGGAAGTTGTTTATAGAGCTTTGCTGCATTTTATAACTTTTTTCCACAGTTGTTAAAGTGGATCACTGCAGTTGCTAAGTGACTCATACTGTCATTAAGCAAAACTGGCTTCCCCCATTGACTTTGCTTGTCAGAAACTGGCTGGGAAGGTTACTGTTATGTATTAACAGTTGTGCCTTTAAATATTTGAGCGGGAAATCAGCACGTTGCTGATTGGACGAAGCCTCCAGCAGAACTGTATAAAAGGAGAGGTTTTTGCCCCGGCCTGTTGCTGGGTTCACCCTATATTAAAGAGCTGTTGTCACTACCCTGGTCTCCAGCCTCGTTACTTCCCGAACCTAACATTGGCGACGAAGGTGGGATCTCGAGGCTAAGGAGAACCAGAACCGAGCTGAAGCACGCTAGTCCCGAACCCAGCAAACTCAGGGCAGAAACGCGGAAATGGCAAACACGCCACCCGCACCGTACAACCCGGGCAAGGAGAAATGGGGAACATATATGACCCGTTTGAAAGCTTTCTAGAAGCCAACGAACTACAGGATCCTTGATAACCGCAAGCGGGCTTACTTCCTAAGCCATTGCGGGCGGGAGGTAATCGAGATTGCGGAAGCCCTGGCAGAGCCAACGCCGATACAATCGGTATCGTGGCCGACTCTGCAGACTTTGCTGAAGAACCATTTCGCACCGACGCCGTCCAAATACGCAGCGGTTTGAATTCGGAGAACGAGACAGATGGAGGGCGAGTCCATCGGTGACTACATGGCGCTTTAAGAAGAGCGCCCAAGGACTGCGGATACCGAGACTTAGACGAAGTGCTACTCGAGCAACTCATCCGAGGGTCAAGGACATCCGCCACGGCGACGACTGCTAGCCAGGAGCAACCTGACACTAGCCACCGCCTGGACGAGGCCAGAGCACACGAAATGTCTACTAAAGCAGCAGAGACTCTGCAAAAGCCTCTTCAATCCAAGACGAAGCGCAAAGCCAACGCCAGTACACCAGGAGGAGATTCAGTCCGAATCCGAAGGTGAGGCGAGGATGAGGAAGGGTCTGCCGGACCGAGAAACGCGACACTGAGGACCGTGACGAAAGCGGAAGCTGCGGAGGGCAGCATCAGCGCCAACGCTGCAGGTTTAAAGACGCAACATGCGGCGGTGTGGGAAGAAAGGGCACTTAGCTCAGGTTTGCAGAGCGCCCAACCTTCCGCCGAAAATTCAAATCGGCCAATCAAAACGCGGAACCGGAAAGGCGGCCCGCGATTGGTTCAAACAAGAAAGGCGCGAAGTCTAACCAAACGACTGTCATTATAGGCCGCGCCTCAACCAAAGTGGAAAAGAAGATTTTCACAAAGCCCAAGATCGAGGGAGTACGGTGCAGGCTTGAAGTGGACACGGGATCAGCGATCACCATCATGTCCTGGGACACCCTGGCGAAGTCGCTGCCGTCCGTCGCGAAGCGCCATCTGCAAGCACAGCGGCTACGAGTGCACGACTACCAGGGGAATCGCATCCCTGTTCGAGGGACCACCTCCGTCCGAGTCGAGTACGGCCCTCACAAAAAGACCCTGCCCATCACGATCGTCGAAGGAACTCTGCCCAGTCTGTTGGGACTAGACTGGTTTCGTGCCCTGGGCATGGGAGTGACTGGCATCTACAGAAGTGACTGCAATTTGAAAGACATTCTCTTTAACGAGTTCGAAGATGTCTTCAAGGACTGCCTGGGCAAGTACAAGGGGACCCCTATTTCCTTCAACTTAGACCCCCAGGTAGCCCCCATTAGGCTTAAGGCGAGGAGAGTCCCTTTTGCCCTAAAACCAAAACTTGATTAGGAGCTGGACAAGCTCATAAATCAGGGGTTTTGGTGCCAGTCGATCACGCAAAGTGGGAGACGCCAATCGTCACCCCATCAAATCGGACGGGTCAATTAGAATTTGCGCTGACTACAAGGCGACGCTTAACAAAGCCTTACAGAAAAGCGCACCGGTTCCCGTAGTGCAACATTTATTGCACTCCTTGGGGCAAGGGCAAGTCTTTGCAAAGTTAGACTTGGCCCAAGCCTACCAACAACTGCCAGTAGACGCCCGCACAGCCAAGCCCAAACGATTGTGACGCACAGGGGGCATTCAAGTGCACCCGATTGCAATTTGGGGTTAGTGTGGCACCAGGGCTGTTCCAAAACCTGATGGAACGACTACTGCAAGGGCTCCCAGGGTAGTTCCTACTTCGATGATGTCCTAATTTCAGGGGAAAACATGGAGGAATTGGGGGAGCGGTTAAGAAAGGTCTTGAGCATTTTCCGGACAGCCGGATTAAAAGTCAAGACAAATAAATGTCAGATAGGGGTCGAATCGGTCGATTTCTTGGGCTACCGGATAGACAAGAAAGGAATTCACCCTACTGAGAGCAAAGTTAAGGCAATTAGGAAGGCTCCAGCGCCCAAAAACAAAGCAGAGCTGCAGGCATTCCTGGGATTGGTTAATTTGTACGGTCTTTTAAAGAACAAAGCAACTGTTGCGGAACCGCTGCATAGGCTCTTAGGGAAAAATACTGTTTGGTCTTGGGGAAAGTCAGAAAATAGGGCTTTTGAAGCAGTAAAGAACCTGCTCTCAAGTGATAGCCTGCTCATCCAATATCACGACTCACTACCCCTAGTGCTGGTTTGCGATGCGTCCCCTTATGGGGTGGGGGCTGTACTCAGCCATAGACTTCCAAACGGCACAGAAGCCCCTATAGCGTTCTACTCTAGAACGATGTCCTCCCCAGAGAGGAACTACAGCCAATTAGACAAAGAAGCATTAGCCATTGTATCAGGGTCAAAAATTCCATGAGTATGTCTTTGGGCGGAATTTTGAAATCGTGACTGACCACAGACCGTTACTGGGATTACTGGCTGGCGACCGCCAACGCCTGTGGCACTTTCGCCACGCTTGACTCGATGGACTATATTTTAGCCGCTTACTCATACAAGCTGCAGCATCGACCGGGAAAGAAGTGGGGCATGCAGACGCATTGAGCCGATGCCCACTGCCAGGGGCGATCAAGACCCCACTCCGGGACACCCATCCTCCTTATTGACTCGTTGGACTCTGGCCCAGTCACATCAAAGGAAGTGGCTCGGCATCATACCGACATTGTGTTAAGGACTGTACTCGGTTGGGTACAGAGAGGGTGTCGCTGCGCGAACGGTTCAAAGAATTTGTTAAGAAACGTGATGAGCTCTCGGCTCAAGGGGTGCCTGTTATGGGGTGATCGTGTAATAATTCCTGTTAAGTTAAGGGCAAGGTATTGGACCTCCTCCACGAGGGTCACCCAGGCATCGTAAGGATGAAGGGTTAGCTAGAAGCTATGTATGGTGGCCACTCATGGACGCAGAGATTGCTGAGAGGGTAGGGAAATGCCAAGCTTGCCAAGAGTCCAGACCGCTACCCCCAACAGCCCCAGTCAGAGAATGGGAAAAGCCCCAAGGGCCTTGGTCAAGAATCCACATTGACTTTGCTGGCCCCTTTCACGGCCAAACGTTCCTAGTGGTGGTGGACGATTTTCCAAATGGTTAGAGATCATACTTATGAAGTCCACCACAGCCGAAGCAGTAATCGCAACCCTGCGCCACCTATTCGCAACTCACGGGTTGCCGGACACTCTGGTGTCCGACAATGGGCCCCACCACGGCAGCCCAGTTTGAAGAGTACCTGGCAGAGGAAGGCATCCGACATGCCCTCTCTGCACCTTTCCACCCTGCGCCGAATGGCCTTGCAGGCGTTCCGTCCGGAGCGCTAAGGAGGCATTGTCCAGGCTCAAGCCAGGTGACTGGCAAACAAAATAGACTTTTCCTAGCCGTCCAGCACAGAACCCCAAGCACAGCCACGGGAAAAGCCCAGCTGAATTGCTAATGGGACGAAAACTCCGTGCCCACTTGATCGCTTGAACCCCATTACACACCCGAGGGTTACAAGGGGGAGCTAGAAAAAACAAGGGAAATGAGCATAGGCGACCGGGTGTGGGCCCGAAACTATGGGGACGGCCCGAGTTGGGTCGCCGGACAAGTAACAAAAGTAACAGGGCCAAAATCGTACGTGGTAGAGCTACCAGACAACCGAATGTGGCGGCGCCACATAGATCAGTTAAGGAAACGAATAACTGACCAAACCAAACCAACAGAGACAGGTAATGACCAATACCACTTTGAATCCACAGCCGACAATGACCCGGGGGAGGCGCAAGACTTAGCTGAGGTCCCAGAGTTCCAGCGACGCCATCAGGTCCCCGAGGGAAACAGCAAGGAAAATTCCAAAATTAATCCAAGGCCGGATGGCCAAGAAAAAGAGTCGGCCAATAATCCAGAGCCCGATGGCCCAGAGAAAGAGCTGGGAGGAGAAAACAGCCCCTCCGACCAGCTCAAAACACCACCCAGAACTGAACCGCGCAGGTCAGAAAGAACTAGGAGACGCCCAGGTTATTTGCGTGACTACGAAAAATAACATGTAAATAAATATGTAAATAAGACCAAGTGTTTTCTGGGAGGGGAGGAGTGTTATGTATTAACAGTTGTGCCTTTAAATATTTGAGCGGGAAATCAGCACGTTGCTGATTGGACGAAGCCTCCAGCAGAACTGTATAAAAGGAGAGGTTTTTGCCCCGGCCTGTTGCTGGGTTCACCCTATATTAAAGAGCTGTTGTCACTACCCTGGTCTCCAGCCTCGTTACTTCCCGAACCTAACAGTTACAGATGGTGATGTCATGAACCTGGGACAGTACAACTGCCATAAATACATATTGGCTGCTAAGAGCCCGAATTTTGATCATGGGAACTGTGGGAATTGCTACGTTCATCCTAAGTATGAAAACTGGTCATTAGACACTTTTTTCAGTAGTGTTGTAACTATGAATGGTCATTAAAGGAATGATTATAACCGAGGACTGCCTGTACCAACAATCAATAAATGCATTATTATTATTATTTTTAAAAGGGGAAATTCCTTTGAAATACTATAGAGTCTAAGGGTTGTGTTATAAACTGAACATTTAAACTGCATGATAGGTTCTGAATTGAAAAATAACGCTAGCACTAGCATTTAGCCTTATATACCACTTCATAGTGCTTTACCGCCCTCTCTAAGCAAGGTTTACAGAGTCAGCATATTGCCCGCAACAATCTGGGTCCTCATTTTACCCAACTCGGAAGGATGGAAGGCTGAGTCAACCTTGAGCCTGGTGAGATTTGAACTGCCAAATTGCAGTCAGCCGGCAGTCAGCAGAAGTAGCCTGCAGTATTACATTCTAACCACTGCGCCACCACGGCTCTTAGAAATTAGATACAAAAGTCATCTGATTGATAGTTTAAAACTTAAGTTCTGAAGATACCCCTGACCTTTATCAGTCACTGAAGGCTTGGGGAAGGGTGAAGATTAGAGAGCTTGTGCAACCGATTAGCATACACAGATTTTTCATCAGCGGGAATAGAGATACGGAATAATTAATATGCTTGCAATTGATAATACAGGAAATTATGGTTTAAGCTACGATATCCAACCATCTGGTATGAGTCAGACACCCGATGAGTCAGTGAGGTTTATCAAGATGGGACATTTAGGTATAATAAACTAAAGTAAGGTAAAGTAACTAAAGACTGAAATGTTGAGATCAGCACCCAGCTGACAGCTCTCAATACAAAGATACAAAAAGATACAAAGCCAGGCTGCTGCTATCCTACTGAGATTAGATTTTGGGATTACGATAGTTTCAGCATTAGGAATGTGAGGACGCCTCAGATAAGTGCAGAGAGGAAATATTAATTTTCAATACATTTTTTAAAATTCAGATTTTCAAAGGTTTTCTAGTTTTGCTGGAGCCTTAATAACACCTTCCTGAGAAAATATTGCTAGACCTGATGCGCAGCATTTGTATTGCTATGTAGCAGAGAAATGGAACAGACTATCTAGTTAAATCAAGAGTGAGAATTTGGGCCTATGAGAATAGGCCCAAATGTGCACTTATTTTTTTAATATCTAGTTTCAGCCTACCCTCTATGAAAAGTACCTTAGTACAATGTTCCGATGAAGGGAATTATATTAGTGCTGGGCAGATTTGATCTGCAAAATGTGCTTAAAAGCACACAAGAGCCCAAATATCACACCTGTCTGCAACACCTTAAAAAAAAAACTATTCCAGGATTGTATAGTAGCTGTAAAAAGCAGCTGTGTAATCCATTTTGTAACAATCATAGAGCATTTCTGCCTGCTTGAAGTACTTTTGGGAGAAAAAAATGTGAAGCACAGCACAGTCCTACAATTACTTTTCCATAGAGTCTATTGCAGAGGTGGGTTTCAGCAGATTCTGACCAGTTCTGGAGAACCAGTAGCAGAAATTTTGAGTAGTTCGGAGAACCAGTAGTAAAAATTCTGACTGGCCCACCCCCATCTATTCTCTGCCTCCCAAGCCCCAGCTGATCAGGAGGAAATGGGGATTTTGCAGTATTCTTCCCCTGGAGTGGGGTGGGAATGAAGATTTTACAATATCCGTCCCCTACGCCCACCAAGCCACACCCACAAGACATGCCACACTGGTTAAGCCACACCCACAGAACCGGTAGTAAAAATTTTTGAAACCCTCCACTGGTCTATTGGTTATCAATGCACCAATTTCTTTGCACATTCTGGGCCCCTATGAAAAATGGATCAACATTGGAAACCGTTTGACGTTTTTATGTATGATATCATGCTTTTTAGTTCGTGGTCAAAACCTAGTCTTCATAGACAGGTAATCCTTGACTTGCGACTGGTCGCTTACCAACCATTCAAAGTTGCAAGGAACCTCCCCATGGCTACTTACAACCTGGATTTGAAGTTCTGATAGCTGCCCCCCTTGGTCATGTGATCACATTTTGGGTGCTTGTCAACCAGCTCACATTTACAACCGTTTGAAGTGTCCTGTGGATATGTGACCACGATTTATGATGGCTTTTTTGGAAACCAGTTTTTATTTCTGGTTTCCTGCAAAAAATGCCCGTTGGGGACAACAGATTCACTTAATGACCACCATGTTCACTTTATGACCATTCATTCACTTTATAATAATAATAATAATAATAATAATAATAATATTTTAATTTGTATACCGCCCTTCTCCCGAAGGACTTTATAACTGCTGCGTTTTGCTTTACAACCCATTGCAAAAAAAAAAAGTCATAAAATCTGGAGCAATCATGTGATGGACATGACTGTAATTCCAGGCTCAGTTATGGCTGTAAATTGATGACTTTCTATATCGTGGTCCTGATACAGAGATACCTGTACAGTTTGTTCTCTGTAAACTTGTCTGACTGAATAGTCAAAGGCTAAACACGGTTATCTAAGTGGGATGTTTTTCCTTTTTGCCCTGTCCTTTAGGCAAGGGATGCGGAGAGTCTGGCTCTGTGGTTTTCGTTTCCACCTCTAGGCCTTTATTTATTTTATAGTATAATTTGCATACTGCTTCTGTGTGAAAGGACTTTAAGCAATTTTGAGTTGGAGTTTAAGGAGTTTAAGGAGACTACAGCAAGATAAATAATGACAATTCTGGTGTAATCAGACAGTAGAGAAATTGCAGTGAACTGCAGCAGCTTCTTGGATGAGAAGCGAAAGGTTTTCAAAATAATAAAAAAATCAAGCAAGTCCAGTTGACTCAAGAAAGAGAATTTTTTTTCACTATAGTACAGGGGTGAAATTCAGCCGGTTCTATCCGGATCGCTCGATACCGTAGGGCCAACTGCGTGAAGCTGTGCCCAGCCATGCAGATATCATGACATCCCTTTTTCGCGATGATTTTCAGCTTCTGCACATGCGCAGAAGGCTTTGTGCATGCATGGATGACAGCGCATGCACATTTGTGAACCGGTAGGGAAGGTAAGTGAATTTTGCCCCGGTGTAGTAGGTTGTCTATGAGAGTGTATGAGTGGGAGAATATTAAGAAAAGGATCTTCAGTAACCTTCCCCATACTGGGGCTTTCCAGTTATATTTCTACAATGTCCAACCTTCATACAGGACTTGTTGGGAACTGTCATCCATTAGTAAACAAAGAAGTGTAATAAGATATGTCTGCAATGGTTGAAGTGTTGTTCGATTCTGCAACTATTCTTGTCCCCAAAAGCGTATTGTTGTTATTGCTCCGAAGTACATTTGGGAAAAATTCTCTCTGTTGTCAGAAGCAAAGTACACTATTGTAATAAGGTTACCATCTGCATAGTTCGAAATTTGGTTGAAAGTTAGAAATCCTAGATGACTTTGATCTCCAGCCTCTGAGTAATGAATATGATGTTGGAGAGAGACACATGATGATTTGGCTTTCGTTCTTTCGCTTTCTCTTTTATCTGAAAGTCACCTTTCTACTGGCATTGTTTTCAGGGACATTCAAAAGCTAAGCCATTGAGAAAGTGCTGGTAGAGAGGCTTTTCACTGACCTTTTCAGAATTCAACTCTGAAAAATGATATTGTTTCTAAAACCCATTATCAAATTCTCTATTGAGCGCAAAAGTTTTCCCTACACTATTATCAGAAGTATTTAAAAACAAAACAAAACAAAACCCATAGGTCAGTTTAAAGGCAAAGTTGTCCTATTTTCTCAAGTGGCAAGATTTCTGTTGCTGAAACAAAATAAAACAGCGAATAAAAGAAGATGCGGTAGATTGGGGGAGGGGGAGAAAAGGGAAGGTGTTTAGCAGCACAACGGATGCATCCAAAATGGCCACCACTTTCCCACACGTATCAGTCAGCTTTTGGTGTTCTCAGGAGACCTGTGAATTCATTGGCCTTTCAGATCAAATGTCTGCTATGTAGAAGTGGATAAGAGAAAAGAACAGTAGGAGAGCAAGGGGAGGAGGGGGGGTTGTTTGTGCTTTTACAGCACAATCATTAACATCTCTAAAGCTGTGTCTTGCAATCTAATCCATGTTTTTTTCACTGTAATGGATGGACACACACTGATTTTATCGGCAGACAAGGAAGGAACTGCTGTTGTAGTTCTTTTCTTGGAAAAATGGATCAGCAGGCACTCTTATCTTCAGGAGGAACTGGAAATCATCTGGAGGGGTAGAATTATAGGGGTGTTCTCTAAGCCTTAGACCAATATAAGGAAAAGGAAATATCAAACTCTCACACTAAGCCACTCATACAGCATATTCCCTCATACTGTTTTTTTTGTTGTTGTTGTTGTTGAAGAAAAATGCTTCAAATGCCCCAAGCATTTGGATGGAACTGAATGAGAACTGTAGAAAGGATCGTATAAGATGAAAATGATGGTTGAATGTAATAAAGGAATTTTGTGAAAGGCTGTGGTTAGACTGAAGTATTTGGAAATTTAGCACTGCATTAACAGGAGAGGTTCTAAATCAGGGGTCTCCAACCTTGGCAACATGAAGACTTGTGGACTTCAACTCCCAGAGTTCTTCAGCCTGCAAAGTCTTCAGGTTGCCAAGGTTGGAGACTCCTGTTCTAAATCATCTGAGCATGGATTTTTAACAATGCTGAAGAGTAGTACAAGCAGACACACATGTATGGACATACATGACTATCACGATACACATCTGTGTCTGTGTGATTCCCACCATCCTTTTTTGGAGGACAGTTAAATATTGATCCAACTCAATATTTTAACCCTAAGTGCCCCGTTTGATCACGATTTTAAATAAGTGCCCCCTCCTTCCCCCAAAAGGATGTGGGAATCACACAGATATAGGACTGTCACAACATAGGTGTTTTCTCTCTCTCTCTCTCTCTCTCTGTGTGTGTGCATGGGTCAGCTTATCCTAGTCTCCAGTATAGTTATAAATTCAAGCTAAGATGATTTAGAGAGAAGCTAAGAAGATTTAGTTGTTTTGAAGCTCCACAGCAATTCTTATATGGCACAAGATGGAAATATATACCTATATTTATGATATCTTACCCCATGGCATCAAATGATTTCACCCAGCAGCTTCACATAGATATTAAGCACAAATGGGGAGAACATTGAGTGCAAGATTGATTGGAACCATCTCTAAAGGAAGGAAGAAGAGAACCAGCCCAACGCAGTACCACCTGCTCCGAACTCCCAATCCAGTCCTGAAGGATATCATCATCAATAGAACCAAAAACAGGGGGAGAGTAGTAGTAGTAGTTGTTTTTTATAGGGCATTTCTGACTAGAGAAAAAAGTCGAATTTGCAGGGAAGAGTTGTTTGGTGTGGTAGAAAACAAAACAAAACAAAACTATTTTGAGGAATGTAGGAAGTTGAGTTGGTTAATGGATTACGCAGATCTTTTAACCATGTTTAAAATAACAGTGGTATCCCAGAGACAAGAAGCAAATAACTATGCTCAGCGGTTCAATGTTTTGAACAGTGGTCTGACTAGTTTCATGGAGGCCTCCTCTTTATAATTCCCTGTGTGGCAAACTGGCCTGCCATTTTTAAAGATCTTCATCCATATTCTGTTGAGTGAGATCTTGGTCTTTTGTCCAAAGTCCCTGACAGCACCTTCCAAATATTCACCGGGGCAAAGAAAAAAACCTTGGTTCTATTCTGCACTTTAAAATATTTGTTAGACATCATTAAAATTATTCCTAGAGGCTGAAAGAGATGGAATGAGAATAGTATTAGAATTAGTATAATAGAATTAGTATAGAATAGTATTTCAGCCTTCATACACGGATCTACTTTATTATCCAAGCAGACTGTTATATACTCACAACCTCTGTGGAAATGTTTCCTGGCTTCCAACTTTGTTAAACTTGGAGATGTTTTGAGAAAAAAGGTGCAGTTGAGTTAAAATTTCTGTGGGACTGACAAATGTCAAATTCTGACTTGCAAGGGAGTGATGTTAGGTCTTAGCTGGTAACATTTGAATTTTTGTGGCTACTGGAAAATTTTAGCATACTGTATAACATCCTCCTATTATTTGAAGCAAATTGGATAAATTACATTTCTTCGGGTCATTTAAAGGAGGTTAATGAAATACAAGAGCTAATTTTCAGACACTCACAAGCAAACAGGGGCACATGCATGCATGGGAGGTGGGGCCGTGGGGGTCACGCGGGGTCACGCGGGGGTGCATGCACATGCACTGGTCAAATGCGGGGGTCTCGTGTACATGTGGGGGGGGCGCACGTGCATTGCATTTTGGGAGTTCGGGCACACGCGTGTGCATTTGTGAGCATGTGTGCATACTTTGGGCACTCAGTCTGGAAAAGGTTAGCCATCACTGGCCTAGGGAGAAAGGTGAAGACTTCCTTTGTAAGCCTCCTAAAGGAAAAAAAAACCCCTATTTTTATTACATTAGAAGTTTCACATGCATGTCTCCATGTACTTGAAATATAACTTGAGGCTGTAAATTTTGTTCGATACCAATGCTCTTAGAGGATTAAATAATAAAGATGGATCCCTGGAGGAAAAGGAAGATGTATCCACCTCCACATTGAGTAGTTACATCTAAATGTAGAGAGAATCTAGTCAAGCATTCATGGCAGTAAGGTCCATTATTATAATATGTCAGACCCAATCAAAGCTTAGGGGTCTCAAATGTCATCTAACATTTGGATGTTACATTTGGACTATCACTGAAGTTGTTCACTGATAGTTATCAGAGACTTAAGTACAGGATGCATCTAGTCTCCATTCAAATATAATTGGTCCTTTTCAGATTCTTTTCTTGGACAGATAGAGGGCAATATGTTAGAGAAATTCAGAGGTAATAGGAGGAAGGCAGTGACAGAGTGCCATGGGCTGCAAGAAGAACCAACCGAGTAGAATTTCACATACTTTGGGAATGTGATATGAGTGGGTGACGGATTGCAGTAAGTTATTATACTTGGCAAAGTTAAGAAAAGTAGAAAAAAATGATTAAGGTGGCTGATGGGATCATGAAAATAGCTGGAATATATTTTAAGAATTGTCACTGAGGACAGATGAAAATGGTGGGATAACCAGGGTCATGTCCAAGTTTATGGCATCATTGGAAGTGACAAGCTCTTCCTGAACAGACCTTTATTTCCAAATTTATTTCTGTTCTCAAGGTGTTCTAAAGTATTCTGTTCAGTACTCAGTGAAATAGTATTAATTATCTTCTCAGAGTTGAGGCTAGATTGTAGAGTTGAGGTCAGAGTGCAGCATTGGAGTCAGAACCAATGGAAGATAACTTTCTCAAGGTTTTACCATAGACTTAACAGTCTCATTACCTAGGCAATATTCTTCCCCTCCTCCTTGATGCCAGAATTAAGACAGCATTTGTCTTGAATGAAGGATAGGCAATTCACTACCTTGGTACCACAAACTACCATGCTCAGATACAGGAAGCCATTGACATACAAACATTCATTTAGCAACCATTCAAAGTTACAATGGCACTGAAAAAAAAAATCTGACTTATGCTCCTCCTCACACTTATGACTGTTGTAGCATGGACACATGATCAATATTCGGATGCTTGGCAACCAGCATGAATTTAGGATGATTGCAGCATCCTGGGGTGATGTGATCATTTGTAACTTTTCCGGCTAGCTTCTGACAAGCCCAGCCAATGGGAGAAGCTGAATTCATTTAACAATCACATGATTTGCTTAACAACAGCAATGGTTCACTTAGTAACCATGGCTAAAAAAAGGTTGTAAAACCATGTACAACTCACTTAACTTGCTTAGCAATGGAAATTCTGGGCCCAATTGTGCTCATAAATCGAGGATTATCTGTATTCTAGTTCAGAGTGACACCTGGGTGCCATGCTATTTATTACCCTTCCCTGCTCATATATTCTGTTCATAGAGAGGACGCTTTAGGCTGATATTCTATTGGTCTCTTCTATCTTGACAAGAAGAAGCTGACAGGGAAAACAGCAGTAGTGTTTCATTGATTGTTGCCCCAGACTGAATTCTACTGATGATCCCATCAGTGCTGGAACCTATAAATGCCTCACAGCTATAGACTGCAGACATCATGTGCTCCTGTCTGAAGAGTCATATAAAAAGAGTTTCCTTAAAATATAAAATTAGTTGTTTGCACTTGATGTCAGTACATTCTTATTTTTAGAAATTAATTGCTGTTTAAAAAAAAAACTTTAGAACTAAATACATATCTTTTTTTTTTTCAGACCACTGTGTAGCCAAAAAAAAGTTTTCTAAGGAGTTTCCTTTGGGGAGTAAATTGACATTTTAATTTTTTTTTAAAAAAAAAAATTCACATTAACTTTTTCAAGTTTCTAGCAAATGGAAAAATGGCTTTTTATTATTTTATGACACACACAAACACACACACATATACTTTGCTCTGGATGTTTTATGACTGCAAAAACAGAAATTGCGGTTTTAACTGTTAAGACTTGATGCAAAGGGCTATGGAACCTTTTATGTAACCTGATGGCCTGAATAATTATCCAAATATTTTGCTTTCCACCCTTTCTAAGTTTTTGCATGAGGGGAAAAAAAAAAGTATAGGCAACCTCTCAACCACAAAATAACAATAATAAAAAGACCCCTTCACAAAGCCTACTCTCATTACTACAGTAGGTCCTGTAAGAGGGAATCTTGGTAGCAAATTTCTGCAGGGTATCAGAAAGGACCCTTATCATCTACTGCTCGGGAGAAGAGGCAGGCCTGGGGAACTGGGCAGTTGTGTGGAAAAACAGTATTACCAACTGGTCATACTGGCAGTAGCATAAAATAGCCACTGAAGGGCCTCCAGACATAGAGTTCTCTAGAAATTACCCTTAGCATATCTGAGACGAAAAATACATATCAGGCTTTCCACTCAGTTGAATAGAGCCCAATGCATTTGACTATCATTTCTATGTAGCAAAAATCTTGAGATTCTCTAGAATGGCAATGCAGAGACAAAGGGAAGTGTCACTATGGGGAAAGCTATTGCAAACCACGCTATTATTGTGCTTCTACCACATACACGTCTGCAAAGAAACTCTGAGATGCTGAGGAAAAATACGATAGATTTCTTATCCGTTCTCCAAGGATACTTTTCTTTTTCTTTTTCTTTTTTATTCAAAAAGTTTTACAAATTTTTTTTCCCCCTTTCCCCCCACCCACCCCCTTCACAACCCCCCCCCCGACTTCCCGGAACAAACACAAGGTATAGTTAAAAATAAAACAAACATATGCTAAAAATTTTTCCCTCCCAACTCAATTATACTCCTACAATTCTCATCAGTTCCTAACCTCCCCCAAAACAATCAGAAGTAATACATCCTAATCATTCAAAGGCAGTCTGATATCTCTTCATCTGATATCTGTTTTGAATATAGTCAATCCATTTTTTCCATTCCTTTAAGTATCTTTCTTGCATATTGTCTTTCAAAAAGGCTGAGATCTCAGCCAAATTGGCAACTTTCAATATCCATTCTTCTACTGTAGGTAGTTCTTTTTTCTTCCAATTCTGTCCTATCAGTAATCTTGCCGCTGTTATTAAATTTAAGATCAGTTTAGTCTCAATTACTGTACAGTCCATAATAATTCCCAACAAAAAAAATTGCGGCAGGAACTTTATCTTCTTTTTCAAAACATTTTGTAGAATCCACCAAATTCTTATCCAAAAAGCCTTAATGTTCTTACAAGTCCACCAAATATGAAAATATGTAGCATCATCACTCCAAGGATACTTTTCCACTTGAGAGCTAAACAATTTACAATCTCACTGCTCTGGGATTCATTTTATTTACTTATTAGATTTTGATCCTGCCTTTATTGCCTTTATAAATAACTCAGGATGTCGAACATACATAATTTCTCTTTTTTCATCCTTTTTTTCTCCACAATAATCCTGTGAGGTGCATTGGTTTGACAGAGACTGACCCAAGATCACTCAGGCTGGATTTCATGCTTAAGGCAGGACTACAACTCACAGACTCCTGGTTTCTAGGCCAGTACCTCAACTACTACATCAAACTGGTTCTCAGACTGGGATTACATAGTTAATATAATTAAATAGTACATAGATTATTATACACTCTAATTCTCTTAGCTTCCAAGAACGTCTACCTAGGATTCTATTCCACATGACCATTTGTGACCCTGACCAAATCATCTAGGACCTACTTGACCTAAATCCCTGTGGAGGGCTTGGTGGTAACTCCAGCAGAGCAGATCAGCATCAGAGAGATAGGACCCAAAATATTCAGGCTCTCTTAGGACACATAGCTGAAGACTTTGGAATAGTTGAATGCAAAGTACTGGATGAATCTTGTGCAACACTCAACATTTAAAATAGCTGTCTAGCTTTGCACCTTCCTAATGGAATCCTAATGGGTCCTAAAGACTATAGTGTCGACACATGTTTTCCTAGAAGACAAATGAGGAGAATCAAAACTAGTGTACTATTTAGCGGACTCCTGTAGAAGACCATTGGGATCAAAAGAAAAGCAGCAGTTCCTTCAATGGGGCGATAGGCAGCAAGGAAAATCGTCCTACTTGGATTAACTACTTTGGCTGCTTCAACATTTTTAGCCTTTGGCCATTGAATCAGTCAGAGGAAGTTCCGACTCTCAAGTGACCATGTTCTGCTGATTAGTCTTTAATTGAGACTTTTGCCAAATGTGGATCCGTCACAATGCCTAATAACCCCAAGGAAGATTTTAAAGGCAGCCGAGGGAGACGGCTCCCCCGGTATCTGCTCTGTCTACTGATTCTCCCACCAGGTGAACACAATGCTGAACAATGTCTTGCCAATGCCTGCAGGCTGAAGCCGGGCAGCTGGCCATTGAGGAGCCAAGACCCCGGGGACTTCAAAGGGAAGAAGTTAATGGGATGCTCTATGCTGTGGCTCGTGGTGCCTGGGGTTTCACAGCTGGGCTCTGGCCATGTGATGATCACTCACTCTGCTTGCTCATTAAAACTGTGGCAGTAAAGAATGCCCTGTTAGGAGGAGATTTATTGGATAACTCTTCCCTCAGGGACAAGGTCAGGCCACTACAGACACCACAGAAGCCAATGCAGTTTTTACATGGATAGACATCCCAAAGTGGCAAAATTAAATCTTTGTCCTCAGGGAACATCTCTCCCTCTTTACCATGCCTTTGTCATTTCTTTTCCCAGTTATGTACATTGGAGGGATGCAAGAAGCCTCTGTGTTGGAATGGGAAGGGACCAATGACCTTTTCACATCACTCTCTCAGTCCGTGAAAGCAAAGGAAAAAATGCCTGCAGCTGAAGAGCAAAGCGAATGCCTTCATCACGGGCAAAAACTGCCTCATTTCATCCCATGCAGCAGAAAGATGTTGGAATGGTATGAAATACGACTGGATCAAGATGGCTGCCATCTGCTAAAAGTCCAATATTGTTTGAGGTGAAGTAGATTCTTTTTTGGGTAATGATGCCAAGCCACATTAAATCCCTAAAATTATAAACCCCTTGTGTTCCCTTATCTGAAAATGATCTAAATAGCTTATTCCAAAGTAAGAGCTAATTGCCTCTCTTCACCAAAGAATCAGAAAGGGGAACAGAGGATATACTGTATATGGAAGGATCCAATATTTATTCCAGATTAAACCAGATTAATACTACATCTTCCCCAGTGGCCGTCACATTCAGGATGAGTACAGGTAATCCTCAGCTTACAACAGTCCATTTAGTGACACTTAAGGTTACAACGGCACTGAAAAAAGTGACTTATGGCTGTTTTTCACACTTATGATGGCTTGCTGCATCCCCATGGTGACATGATCAAAATTCAGATGCTTGGCAAATGGTTCACATTTATGACCGTTGCTGTGTCCCAAGGCCATATGATCACCTTTTAAGAAGCAAAATCAACGGGGAAGTCAGATTCACTTAAGAACAGTGTTACTAATTTATCAGTTGCAATGATTCACTTAACAACTGTAGCAAGAAAGCTCATAAAATGGGGTAAAACTCATTTAACAAATGTCTCACTTAACAGAAATTTTGGGTTCAATTGTGGGCGTAAGTGGAGGACTACCTGAAATTTATTTGTTGAAGTTTTCTACTAATCCATGGGCTCCACCAATGGCAGAAAATATGGTTCATGAACTTCATGGTACTAATAAACCCAAGATTTTTTCAGCCATTTTGTTGCCTTAGCTAGGAGAACCAATAGTTTACTATTATGTCTTCTTCAGTGAAATGTCTGAGAACCTAAATAGAACCTGTGGTGGCCTTAAACAGTCACAAATTTACTAGGCAGAATTGGACAGTTATTCCCGAAACTTGATTCCTAAAATGGTTTCAATTACCAGTGTGGAATAATTAATTTATGGCTTTGAATGACTGCTATGACAGCATTATTCACTTACTTCATTGCAATCTGTGTTGCTGACTAATGCTCATATCAACACCTCTAAAGCAAGCATCAGGCCCTTCAACCATCTGCACATTAGTTTGATTTCTCCAAGGAGAACCTTTCCAGATCATTTGATCTAATTGAGGTAGTGGAGAAATTATTTTGATGCCAAAATACATTCCCTCCCCAAATCACTCCTCTTGTTCATGTTATAAGACAATAATATTTATGAAGTTCCTGACAGCTAAATTTTAAGGCAGCAAAGCTCCGTTCTTTAGTGTTCATTGCTTTCTCCATAACTTGATTTGGAGAAACCATATTCTAAATGTTATTTGGTATCCTCCTTAAATATCAGGCTTGGCTTCCTTCACAGCTATAAAGTTTGACCTAACACTTTCCATGACATTTACTTGCTCTATTCTCTTCTTTGAATCTCACCTGGGTATAATGTATACATAATATCTCAATATTTATTAAAACAACTCCCAAAATGGAAACAAACATTTTTACAAGCATGTGTTCCATTTTATGCTTACTATCAAGAGCCAGAACTTATAATGTCTTGGGGTGACTGGAAACGACTAAGATTGTACTTCTGTGGTTTTGATGAGACCTTTTTGGAGAAACCATCTTCTAAATATCACCTTCTGCTTATAACGAAATAATTCCCCAGATATGGACAATCAATTCACTTTTCAGTCTTTCTTCGACATGAAGACCATCAAAATAAGTATGAAATAAATGGTCATCTAGATCAGCGGTCCCCAATCTTTCTGGCCCTGCGGACCGGCAGCAGTGGTGGAGGGAGGGGGTGGTTTTGCATGGGCAACCTAATATAAGCATGTGTAAATTGAGCCTTGTGCACTTAACCACTGCTTCCATGGGGCAGTTCTCAACAGGCTGTGGACCGGTACTGGTACTGGTCTATAGTCTGGGGGTTAGGGACCACTGACCTAGATAATTTATAAAACAGCTGATAAAAACTTCCATCATTAAAACATAGTTAAATGTAGTATTCATTGACAGGTAGTCCTAAGGATTAAAGAAATGTTAGGATTGATTTGTGTATTAACACCAAAACAAAAATATTGCATGGGGTAAGGAAGACAAAGAGAGGGCTGGTTTTATGGAAGATGGAAGTTGTACCCTAAATCAATTTCCTTTCACATGATTTATTTTCTCCTTCCAGGATTTTATTTCGCGTTCTTCAAAAAACCACGGAGAATCAATTTATACCTTTGATTTTTATGTGCAACCCTTGCATATCTACTACCACCATCAAATTTTTATTGGACGCTTCACCCATCAGGAAGGAATGAATAAACATTTTTGGGTTTAGCTACTCAGAAAAATGGTACTGAATACTTCCATGGCCAGTGATGCAAAACAACCATCAGTACTGCACACAAAAGAATGACAGAGTCACAGGGGATATCATTTTATTGAATGTTTTCATCTAAGAGTCTTTCTGCCATTTTGTTTTTCTACGGATATTTTTCCCCATGTCTTTTTCTTTTTTTTTTATTGAAAAAGTTTTACAAAAACAAATAAGTTTTTCCCTTCCCCTCCCCCCTCCCTCCCCCCTCCCTCCAAAACCCCCCTCCCCCCGACTTCCCGGAGCAAACACAAGGTATAGTTCAATAAACAAACATTCATACATTAAATTTTTGGAATCTAAGACAATTATTATAATCCTTCTCTTTCACATAACCTGACTTCTTCCATTAAAATCAAAAACAACATCCTTCATTCAAAGGCAATCTGAAATCTCTTAATCTGATATCTATTTTGAATATAATCAATCCAATTCTTCCATTCATTTAGATATTTTTCTTGAGTACTGTCTTTCAAAAAGGCTGAGATTTTAGCCATCTCAGCCAAATTAGAAACTTTCAATATCCATTCTTCTATTGTGGGTACTTCTTTTTTCTTCCAGTATTGTCCAATCAACAGTCTTGCTGCTGTTATTAAGTTCAAAATCAATTTAGTCTCAATCACTGTACAGTCTGTTATTATTCCCAAAAGGAAAAATTGCGGCAGGAACTTTATCTTCTTCTTCAAAACATTCTGCATAATCCATCAAATTCTTATCCAGAAAGACTTAATTTTCTTACAAGTGTCTTTTTCTTTTTTATACGGGGGTGGGGGGAGGGAAGGAGTGAGAGAGAGAACATTTTTTTTCAAAACAATTTCTGAATTTGTATATTTTTTAAAAAAATTTAAAATTTTATTTACATTTATATCCCGCCCTTCTCCGAAGACTCAGGGCAGCTTACAGTATGTAAGGCAATAGTCTCATTCTATTTGTATATTTACAAAGTCAACTTATTGCCCCCCCAACAATCTGGGTCCTCATTTTACCTACCTTATAAAGGATGGATGGCTGAGTCAACCTTGGACCTGGTGGGACTAGAACCTGCAGTAATTGCAGGCAGCTGTGTTTTAATAACAGGCTTCTTACAGCCTGAGCCACACCACGGCCCTTAGAAACAAGAGAAGCTTATGATAGATCCTTTTCATCTCTACTTCATTCATGTTTGATATCTCAGGGAGATGTCCTTTGTATCCTTTGAAAAATCATGTTTTCATTCTGTGTTTGCAGGCAGCTCTGCTGTACATCCAGCAACATAGTTTTTTATTCATGGTTTCAGATTAATAGAGTTGGAAGGGACCTTATAGGTCATCTAGTCCAATCCCCCAGTCAAGCAGGAGACCCTACACCATTTCTAACAAATGGCAGTCCAATCTCTGCTTGAAGGTCTCAAGTGATGAAGCTCCCACAACTTCTGAAGGCAAGCTGTTCCATTGATTGATTGTTCTCACTGTCAGAAAGTTCCTCCTTGTTTCTAGGTTGAATCTCTCCTTGGTCAGTTTCCATCCATTATTCCTCATCTGGCCTTCGGGTGCCTTGGAAAATAGCTTGACCCCCTCCTCTCTGTGGCAGCCCCTCAAATATTGGAACACTGCTACCATGTCTCCCCTGGTCCTTCTCTTTACTAGACTAGCCATGCCCAGTTCCCATAACCATTCTTCATATTTTTTACTCTCCAGTCCCCTAATTATCTGGTTGCTCTCCTCTGCACTTTTTCTAGAGTCTCCATACCTTTTTTATAGTGTGGTGACCAAAACTGGATGCAGTATTCTAGGTGTGGTCTTACTAAGGCTTTATAGAGTGGTATTAATACCTTTCCCTGCCCTGCCCACTTCACAGATGCATGATATATCTCTGAAGTAGTCATAGCAAATCCATTAAAACAATCGACCTTTCTTGACACCTTCTGGCATTATCTTGAAGAGCCTTTCCTCTTTTATTAGAGTTTTCTCTCTTTTTAGTGTTTTAAACACTACTGTTTTTTTTCTTGGGTTTCAGCTGACTGAAGGGCTGTGCCATGTGTCTTCAGATTCTAAGGACCACCAAATGAGTCACCCTATGCTCGGTATATTTTTAGTTCTGCAGTTGTGCCAGTCCTAAGCTTGGCTGACAATGAAGACTAAACTAAGGATGTGTGAAACCCACAAAAGGAATTTCTCTAACCTCAAGTCATCACTTTCTAGGGGGAAAATGCTTGTGTAAATTGTGTTTATGCTCCACAATTTATTTATATATATTGTCTTCTTATCCATAACATGGGAGTACACAAACTGTAATAAAGAGCTGTTGTAGAAATTTCAACTAAATAGCATTCAGAATAGAGTACAACAGGACTTCAAGTAAACAGCAAAATTGGGAGATCTTAAAAAAAAAAATAGAGCAACTGAATTCCAATTACTTTCTGGAAAAATAACACAAATTACAAAGCAAAGAAACCAGGTGGAATTATAATGGGAAAGAATCTCATAGCTCCAGCACTATATTTGCAATATAATCAACTGCTATGAATGCATATACTGTAGTATCACAGCCTTTCCCAATTTGCCACCCTCCTGATGTATCAGGACCACAAACTACACAATTACCAAGGAACAGGGATGATGACAGTTGCAGTTTGGCAGATCGAATCTCACCAGGCTCAAGGTTGACTCAGCCTTCCATCCTTCTGAGATCGGAAAAATGAGGACCCAGATTGTTGGGGGATACTGATTCTGTAAACTGCTTAGAGCAGTGGTTCTTAACCTTTATAGTGCTGCGACCCCTTTAATACAATTCCCCACGATGTGGCGACCCCAACTGTAAAATTATTTTCGTTCATATTGATTTCATCGCGATGATAGGCAGCGATCTCAGCACGCCTCAGAAGCTGCAGAAGGGGGAAAAAAGCGGCAAATTGTTTTTTTGAATTTATCGCACCTGAAGCCGTATTGGCTAGCGATCTGAACTGCTTGCGATTGCCTTGAGGACGGAAGCATTAAAGCAGAGACTCCTCCCCTATTAAGCTTATCGCGCCTGAAGCCAGATTAGGCTAGCGATTGGGAGTGATTGCAGCTGGCTTGAGAGGGAGATATCAGAGCAAAGATTTCTCTCTTTTTTAATTCATCACACCTGAAGCCGAATTCGGCTAGCGATTTGAAGAGCCTGCAGCTGGCTTGTGGAGTCAACCATTGGAGCGCGATTCTTCGACTCGCAAGTATACTTCCCATATTTCCGATGTTCTTAGGCGACCCCTGGCAAATCATCATTCGACCCCCAACGGGGTCCCGACCCACAGGTTGAGAACCGCTGGCTTAGAGAGTAAAGCACTGTGAAATGGTATATAAGTCTAAATGCTATTGCTATTTTTTTTTGTAAAACTTTTTTTTTATTTTCTTATACACACACAGTATAGTAAACGTACATTTTCTTTTTCTTAAATAATCATACATATTTTCTCTAACGAAAGCACAATAATAATACATTTTAATTGCATTTGCATCCCTCCGTTTTACAACAAACCTTCTTCTTCCTTTTCCCTCCCTCTTTCTTTTCCTTTCCTATCTTCTTCCTCCTCCTCGCCTTCCTCATCCTACTTCCCTTTCCTTTCCCCCACTTCTCTTCTCTTTCCCTCCTTTCTCACCTTCTCTCCTACTCTTATCCCCTAACTTATCTTCCTCTCCTTCTCCTTCCCTCCATCCCTCTCTCTCCTTCACCTCCTCTATCTTACCTTCTATTCCTCTCTTCTTTCTTTCTTCTTTGTTGTATATTTCCCTTGTTTAGTATCCGAGCAACTCCAAACTTCTGATAATATATACTTTCTTTTCAATTTCTTTTCTATTTTACCCATTCTATCATTTCATAATTGTACATTTATATCTATAATCTTCTCTTCTTCGTGCTATTGCTATTGAAGTCCAAAATACCTGGCTTGACAGAGTTGAAATAGGACATTGAATCATAAGCCAAACATGCCAGCAATTTCAAGTAATTATTTCTGGTAAAGTCCTAGATGGATTTAACATTTTGCTAATTGTCACTTGCTCTTCATTATAGACTTTGTAAAATTTGTTGTCTTCTACTCCCCTTTCTTACAATCACACTTCATTAAAGAAAAAAAAAGTGTACAGATGAACGTTTCACCTAAACATAAATATTCATGCCCAAATAGTGAAGATAAACATGCAATCAGCTATTTCATATCTATGGCATGCATTGCCATAACATCTACATATTCAGTAGCATTGAGAGGATCTAGCTGTTTACTTATGTAAGAATGCAATGATAGATACAGCCCAATTTTTGTATGTTTGTATGTATGTATGTATGTATGTATGTATGTATTTAAAAGATGTATATGGCTGCCCAACTCAAGAATGTGACTCTTGGAGACTTACAATAACTAAAAAACAAATAGTCAATTCTGTTAAAATTAATTTTGCACATTAGATATTCATATAAATACGAAGGTATGCTTCCTTAACTAAATATCCTTTTTCCAAATTATAAAATAAGCATGCATGAAATTGATCATGTGGAAACATATTGTAGGATTAAAATATTTCAAGGATAAAGACAAGCTGTTATGAAATATTAATCAATATGCTAATCAAAATACTACTGTAGATTGTTAAAGAAATTAAGTGTGTTAAATTCTAACATAATTTGTGTTTAAATGCAGCGCAAAGTTAAAAATCGCAGAATGAGAATCAGGATTGGGTCATTTACCTTCAGGCACGGGAGTCCTCAATTTATGACCTCAATTGAGCACAAAATTTTTGTTGCTAAGTGAAACATTTATTAAGTGAATTTTTCCCCATTTTATGATCTTTCTTGCCACAGTTGTTAAGTGAATCACTGCAGTTGTTAAGTTAGTAACATGGTTACTAACGTGGAATCTGGTTTCCCCATTGACTTTGCTTGTCAGAAGGTTGCAGAAGCTGATCACATGATCCCCCAGACATTCCATCCATCATAAATATGGACCAAGTGCCAAGCATCTGAATTTTGATCACATGACCACAGGGATGCTGCAACAGTCGTGAGGGTGAAAAATGGTCACAAGTCACTTTTTTCAGTGCCGTTGTAACTTTGAATGGTCACTAAATGAAATAAGTCGAGGACTACTTTTGTCTCTTTCTCAGCCCAACTTATCTCAAAGAGTTCGTGATCGTGTACATATTAAAATGAAAGTAGGCACCTGCCTCTCTATAAGCATCTTGCATTCCTAAAGAAAAGGTGGAATATAAATCTAGCCAATGAATAAATAAACAGACATGAAGTCACTGGGCAATTGATAAAAATTATGCCTATAAAATTACGTGCTGTACATAATATAATCGAGTATCAATTCACTATCTATCTATCTTCAACAACATCAGCAGCATCAATCATCAATCAAAAGGAAGGAAGGAAGGAAGGACAACTGGATTAATACAAAGAAAATAGCAGAGCAAATAAATATACCTTCAACGGGAACCTAAAAGTTGATGCCTCACCCAGAGACCCCAGTCAGAAATTGGCCACTGCAATTGTGTCTCAATTGCAGCTTGTAAATCAATCACAAAACTCTGCTAATCTTCTATATTCATTTCCACAAGCAAAAGGTTCTTCACTCTTTCTTTCCTACTGCTGCTAGCTTTTGAAATCCCCCAACTGTGAGAATTAATTTCTGTTTTAGGACCTCAGCACCCGTTGCTTAATCTAAACGACACTGAAAATGAACAGAGAAACAGGATAGCCATCCCTATTTCCTCTAGCAATCTGTCGGTCTTTCTCTCTGTCTTAATATTAAGCTGAACTTCAGATTTAAATGTCACTAGTTTGCCCTTTTGGAAGTATAGAATAGAATAGAATAGAATAGAATAGAATAGAATAGAATAGAATAGAATAGAATAGAATAGAATTTTATTGGCCAAGTGTGATTGGACACACAAGGAATTTGTCTTGGTGCATATGCTCTCAGTGTACATAAAAGAAAAGATACGTTATTAAGATAGATATTAGTAAGATAGATATTAGTAAGAGAGCAGGCTGGTTGTTCTTTCAACACCTCTCTCTAATCTATGCTGGTTTTGTCAACCTTCAAAGGATCCACAGATGCTGCCAGCTGTAGGTAATGAAACTTGAGCCTGGATATCTATATCCATGAGCAACGTTTTCAAGGCGCGAATGTGTTCATGGCATTCCTATATATGAATTTTGGGAGGTGGCAATGGATTGCAAGATAGCCCTGGTAGATAACTGCTCTATTGCAAAATGGCTCCATGTTATGAATTTCTTCACAGGGATGTCACAATAGAGGCTATATCTACTGGCTTAGAGGCATTTTTGAATTTCAGATTTTCTTGTATATTTTCTTAAGAGTGAAAGGCTTTTTCTGTGCTTCCCGCAGGTCATTACAATTCTTTTGAAGTGGAATTTGTTCAAAAGAGTTAAGAGGTACTATTGGTAGAATGGTTCAGCTTCTTAAGTTCTTGCGAGATGAGTATCGCCAAGGTTCCTGGTTTCTTAGTGCTGCTTGAGAAAAGCTGGGAGGAGGGAGGGGGAGTTAATAGCATGTTGTTTGCTTAAGTTCTCTCAATTAGCAAACAATTCTTGCCGAAAGAGGGACCCAGAAATTCCATGCCCCGAAGTAACAGCCAGTGCGCGCTGCAAATGTTGCAGCCCCCTGCGAGGAACATTTTCATCTCTCTAATTCTGAGCATTACATCATGCCAAGTGCATCCTGGGGGATATTGTCATGCTAATGAGGCAGCCCGGGAGACCCAATTCTCCTGCTCCTTCGAGAGACATTCCCACCATGCCCCAGTCCTCTAGTTTATTCAAGCCCAGTTGAATTGCCTCCTGAGAATAAAAGACAGAGCCTTAATTAAGTACCGGATTCTGTTCCCAATCACAGCTTGATTGTTGTGCCAGCTTGCTTCTTTGCTAAAGATGAAATGCCCGAACTTCCTATACTAGCTTCATACAAGGAAATAGCAGTAAGGGCCTCCTCTGCTGGAATCAAATTTTATTAAATGACTGTGCTACTAGGACAAATCCCAATGAATCCAGGGCTTGGTGGAAAAAAAAAATGATCAGCAATTCTAGCTTATTTTACTAAGAATGGCTGGGTGAGTATTTCCAAAATAAGGCCCATTTTACAGCTGCAATATGCATAGATCTATTATATTAAGAAAAGGAACACATACAAACAAAAGATAAAGGTGATAAGCTCTTAATATGTTTAACTTAAACCTAAATTCGTTGCAGAATGTCTCTCATTTATAAAGGATATTTCTTTTTGGAAATATGGATGGATATGATTAGTGTACAGTATTTACATTTATATTACTTTTTGCTTTTGCCTAAAAAAACTCAGGTTAAAAAAAACATTTTTTTTCTTCTCCATCTTGAATTTTATTCTCACATAAAACTATCTGGTGTTTTCGAGAGCTTCATAGCTAAGTGGAGTTTTAATCCCAAATTATTTCAATTCTAGTTCTTCATTCTGACACCTATCTTTCCCCCCCCCCTCCTTATTAGCCATTTTTGTAAAGCTGACGTATAAAGCAGAAGGGCTGTTGATATTGCAATAGACAGCACACCATCCATTTTTAAAGAAGTAAATGAAACCTGCAGTTTAGTGGTCCCTGGGAAGACATTCCAGGCATCATAGGATAATTTCAGTTTCCTCTCTAAGGGGGCAGATAATTTTCTCCACAGATGCGGAAAACGTATGTTAGATTCATCCTTTAACCTTTTTGACTTTGCTTCTTTTCAACATCCAAGCTCACGTGTCAGAGAAGGCCAACAGTGGGTGTGCAAGGAAAAGTCTATGGAGTTGCATGATCCAATGCTCCCCCAGGCATTTCTTCAACATGTCCAAGATCTTATGTAAAAAATATCCTTTCTTTGCAGGGAAATAAGAGAAAATAGTATCCAAGGTGTCTTTTGAAGATAAATCACAGATTGATTTGCTAGTTGTAAAACATAAAGTGTCTTTCCCAGGAAATCCTCCCTTATATATCTTCTTGAGGAAAAAGAGAGGGAGGGAGAGGGAGAGAGAGAGATTTTAAAAGACAGAAATGATACTTTGGGTTCAAGGATGCATATGCACTGTCTGGTTTTCTTTATGTGAGTAATTTATATTTGCTTTACTTCCATCTGGCCATTGCTATAAATTGTAGATAAAAAGTTATGGCCTCAATCTCAGTGATTTGCATTTCTCTTTTATTCCTACTTCCCATTCCTTGCTATTAAAAGCTGTTTGATGGAATACAAAAACCAGAGTGCGTCACTGCATGCACATTTTGTTTTTGTTTTTTTAAAAAAATGCTTCTAAGAAAAAATAAAAGGGTCATCTGGAGCAGGGTAAAATGCTCTGGTAATGGTAAAATACATCACCAACTTTTCGGACCTCACTAAATTCATAATTTTAAATCTCGCGGACCATTAATATGATCTGCCTAATGACTGGCTGGATGGGCGTGGCTAGGTGGTCATGTGACTGGATGGGCATGGCCAACTCCTCGCCTGCCTGCCTGGGCTCTTTAGGACCCCAACAGGAAGGAGTTGCTGGAGCTAAGCAGCCACCACGAGAAAGTATTGGCAAAACAGCTCAGTTCAAATTGGATCTAACCAAAAAGGAGGCTCAGAAGGAGCACCTCACTGAAGACTATGAGCATAGGTTTTCAAGCAGAGGGAAGACCTGCAGGAGTGCAAGGCCAGGTACTGGTGCCTGGAGGCTCAGTGGGCTGAGATAGTCAGCCAGTTTCATGCCATGATGCTGTCCCACTGGAACAAGGCCCTCCGGCTCTTTGCCATTAGTGGCACTTCCCTCCAGCCTTCGCCCAAAGCTCCGCACCAGGAGGCTGAAGCAGACCCCAAGTCAGAATTTCTTCCCCCCTTCAACCCACACAAGAAGACCCTGAAGGGGAGACTCTTTGCAGCAACACAAATGTTCATTGCACGTATCCAACCCAGGGCCTGTAGTTTGAGGACCCCTGATTTAGTGCAATATTAAAAATGCAAATAATTTTTCTGCAGACCACCAAAATTTTCTTGCGGACCACCAGTGGTCCACAGACCACCAGTTGGTGACTGCTGATCTGGAGGTGTGCATCAGAATACAGAACAACAGAGTTGGAAAGGACCTTGGAGATCTTCTAGTCCAAAGATAATTTTTCCACAGCCGGAGGGGGGGGTATAATTTTGGGTTTGTTCACTCACCTGCCACTCACCTCCAGCTACGTGGCCTGATTCTAAAAGGCCATGGGGGTTGGGGACCCCTGCTTTAGAGAATAGGTCAGGCCTCTTCTCTGTGATAGTCTCTCAGGTATTGGAAGACTGTTATTATGTCACCCCTAGTCTTTTTCTTCTTTTGACTAGAGATACTCCGTTCCTTCAACCGTTCATTGTATGTTATGTCGCAGAGGTGCTTTTTCTTTGAAGACATTTCACTTCTCATCCACGAAGCTTCTTCAACTGCTTTATATATATAGAGATAGCCAATGGCAACCACTTCTTGGCAAAATCTTGCCAAGAAAACTGCAAAGACTAGTCCAGGCAATTGCCAGGAGTCAACACTCATTCCAAGGACTCTCACGCCCACCCCAAAAGTTAAAGTACTAAATGCCCCTCCAACCTCTGGGAAAATGTGGAGTATGGTGTATTGTGCCTATTCTGCAGGCAATAAAGGAGGAAGATAGCTTAGTGGCCTGGAAACTGTTAAATTCATTGGTTGGAAGCAGATCTAGAAACTTAATGGTGGGGTAAGTGCTTCACAATTAATCATTGGTACACTTGCTTATCTGAGGTAGCAGGGACTCAGGTTAAAAGTTGCCCCTCTTTGTGATGTATTTTAATCCAAGGATTTTGCTTATAATAATAAGCAACTTTTCTTTTTTTAAAAAAAGAGGATTGACTTTAGCTTTTGTAATAAATTACATACTGTTTAAAAGAGTCCCAATATTTTACCCATAGACGTAATAGACACATAGTTGTAGGATGAGTCATGTAATAGTACACATCATTACAACTTGGTATGTAATCTATGTTTCTGAGAAGGTAAATAATATACTGGCATTCAAATACCCAGTGTTAGGAGACAAGGAATGGGGGGAAAAAAGATAATTCAAGATGCTCATGGTGCAGGAAGAAAGAAGACACTGTTATTTATATGAGAATAGAAATTGCAAATATATTTTTAGTCATCTCAAACTGATTATTCCAAAAATGACTTATATATAATTGCTTACTCTTTTTGCATTTCAGTCTCTCTTTCCTGCTATTGTCCAAGTTGGGAGAAGCCTGGGGTGGAGATTTGGGTATTAGGAAAATAAAATATGTACCTTTATGATGTCTTTGTATCAGCAGAATGAAGAGCAATTGGTTGAAGCATTGAATGATGCTGTTGATGATTGATGATGATGGCAATAATATCTTTCTAGTACATTCTTTCAGCATTTTTAGTCCTATCGTTTGTTACCTGTACACAAGAAGCAGAAATTTGATGCTCTTAAAATACATCATTTTGGAATCAATTTCATAAACGGTATGCATGTATGTTCATTTGGAAATAAACCAATTCAAAAATTTCTACTTTCCCTACATTACTAGGATTCAAGCCAGCTAGCATGTAAATACAAAAGACTGCAACAAGGATCATATTCAGCAAAGAAGGGTAGTTTGGTCAAGCCAGCTTTCCTGAATACTCTGCTCCAAGAGCCAACTATTGTCCAATCTTAGAAGCAGGGGTGAAATCCAGCAGGTCCTGACAGGTTCTGGAGAACCAGTAGCGGAAATTTTGAGCAATTCAGAGAACTGGCAAATAACACCTCTGACTGGCCCCAGAGTGGGGTGGGAATGGAGATTTTATTCAAATCTTTAACCAAATCTTTAACCAAAAACTGTCTACTATTGACCTCACCCCATTCCTAAGAGGTCTGTAAGGGGCATGCATAAGAGCACAAACGTGCCTACCGTTCCTGTCCTACGGTTTCCTTTCATTATATCCAATTTATATAGTTATTATATGCTTATATGTTATATAGTTGCTTCATGCTTATGCTTATGTATGCTGTTATGACAAATAAATAAATAAATAAATAAATAAATAAATAAATAAATAAATAAATAAATAAATATAAATTTTGCAGTATCCTTCCCTTTACACGCCCACCAAGCCACACCACACCCACCAAGCCACGCCCACAGAACCGGTAGTAAAAAAAATATGTCTTAGAAGACATATAGTGAACAGCCCTTTACGTGGTCTGTCTTTGGAAGAGTATCCCAAATGCTAGCATGAAAACTGAGATGTGCTGTTCATTGTATCTACCTGGATGGAGCTCCTAAAACAGATCTCAGATGATACTAGTGTGTGCCAGACAGACATGTGAAAGTAGAAGTCTGTCAAGTATTCCATGCCCCCAAAATGTAGGGCTTTAAAGAGGTAGCACATCATGGATGAAGCGGGAGGGTAATTTTGAATTTTAGAGAGATAGTTAATGCCTAAGAGTGCAGTGTGTAACCTTTTCCACAAAGTTTGCCACAATGATTATGGTATACCCCAGGAAGGAACTAATGCTGCTCAGTATGTAGACAGGCTGTATTCTCTACCAATGTTGTTCCATTGCAACTGCCCCTTGCCCACTTCCATATTCTTTTGACATCTGCATGTGGTCTTTCCCCCACACTCACCAATATAATGATCTAGTGACTGTTTAGGATGACAGAAGGAGCAATATCAAACTTTGGGGTGTGAGGGGATCGTAAGTCTAGTTTTTTAGTTTGGTTATATTAGACCTTGGCTCAAATGCTCCTGTTCCCTTGTAAATGGACTTGTACCATTTTAACAAGGGATGCCGAGAGTTGCCAAAATGTGCAGAATATTTATGGAAGCATGGAGTATGTGTGGGAGGGAGGGAGAGAGGGAGAGGGAAAGGGAAAGGGAGGGAGAGAGAGAGAGAGAGAGAGAGAGAACCAGGATAAATCCTCAATGACACAGCAGTCTTCAGATGGAAGAGATAAACTTGAGTTATTTAAGTCTTGGCTTCAAGAAATGAGATATATCCTAAGAACTGGGGAGTTATGGACTATACACTATTTAGACTGAGAAGCTGCAGGAAGCCCCTCCCATATTTCTTGGCACCCAACTGATGAATTTTATCAGCTGCAGCAAGAAAGGGAAGACTGGATTCTTCCTGCCAAATGGCAGCTGGAACCCCATGGTCTGAATCATTGGAGAAAAGGGGGGAAGGAAGGGGAAAACCATGACTTCCTCTTTGTGCTAGGCATACTGCTTGGACACTGAGGATTGGTGAATTGTGAGGAAGGGTGAAGGATGTGTGGGGATAGTGAATGGGAAGGGAAATGCGTGGAATGTAGATATGATGTTGGAGATCAGAAGGGCTCCTGGGATTCCATTAACTATGTAAACTCCACTTTTAGGAAGGTTGATCTTCTTATAATTCAATATCCAGGTCTCTAGTTTTGGGGCCAACGGTCTCATTTGAATTTTTGAAACCTGCAATGAGCACTATCCCAAAAGGGCTATCTGTAGAGTTTGGTAATTGTCCAACTTGCTAGCATAACAAAATGCCTATTTCTAAGAAAGGCAAACTGGTGAGACAACGTTTTGCCCTCCTGCAAATCACCCAGTGCCTGATTTCCTCAAATAACTTCTAAGATAAAGTAAACAAATTTAAAACACATACCTCATGCTACCAATACATAATAGCTTTTCTCAAACTGCCGCATATATAATCCCACAAAGCTCATTTTCAGCTAATGAAACACTAGTCTCTTCCTCTTACACCCACCCACCCACATATATATACATGTGCTCCTTTGAGCATCATAGAAAACACCCCTTCCTCTTTTTCTGCATCATCACTTGAGGATGGTCAACTGAGCAATAAGTTCCCTTTGCAAATAACTGTAGCCTATTTCAGTGGTGGAATCTAAATTTTTTTACTACCAGTTCTGTGGCTGTTGCTTGGTGGGATGGTGTGGCTTGGTGGGCATGGCAGGAGAAGGATACTGCAAAATCTCCATTCCCACCTCACTCCAAGGGAAGGATACTGCAAAATCTCCATTCCCACCCCACTCCTGGGGGAAGGATATGGCAAAATCTCCATTTCCACCTCACTTCAAGGGAAGGATACTGCAAAATCTCCATTCCCTCCCCATTCCTGGGGGAAAGATATTGCAAAATCTCCATTCCCACCCCATTCTGGGGCCAGCCAGAGGTGGTATTTGCCAGTTCTCCGAACTGCCAAAATTTCCGCTTCTCCAGAACCTGTCTGAACAGGGTTGTATATGTATTTAGTTAGATCAAGGCTACGATTTTCTCACAGGATAATGGGATGTACAATATGCACGTAGCCTGTGGAGTTGATCCTACATCTGCTGTTACCGGGTGATTCAATTTTGGCATAAGGAGGATCTTCTCCTAGGTGTTCCCAATGTAGGCTGTAGGCAAAGTAGGCCCACCCTGTCCACCAGTGAAGTGGCGCTTCATGACAAAATGTGTTCGATTCATCTGAGGGTGAGCAATTTTCCAACTCCCACCTGTCTTTCTTATTCTGCCTTTTATGAGCATGCCACATTTTTAACACCAAGGTGTTAGTCTACTAGAAGAGTAGTTTGTCTTAAAGCAAATATTTGAGACTGAGTGCCAGGAGAAGAAAGCAATTATAAGGAAGAAGGGGAAAGGATTGGTTTTTCTTCAGCAAAGTATGACTGAGGGTGGAGGTGGGGGGCATGGGTAGAAAGTGAGAGAAAGAGTGAGGGAAAAAAACCCCCAGAAAACCAAGCTGCCATTGCTGAAAGATTTTATGTTTCTGTAGGAGGCAGATACGTTGAAGAAAACCTAACAGAAGCCTCTGAGGATACATCATAAAAATCATAATGGGCTGCCAACCAGGCGTATCCACCAACTCCTGCTGCAGTGACTCATCCTGAAAATGCTTGGTGGAAATATATGACTGCTAACTGTCGGCAATGGTGAAGGCGTACCACAGAAAACCATTCATTGCTTTCTGTGACTGTGTTGCAGAGCAACCATCCCGAGAGACCTAGCAGGTGGGTCATATGCAGCCTTTCACCAAGGCGATAATTCCTTGATGTCAAATCTTCTGGGTGTTACATTCTAGCAAGTCTCGGCTTTTAAACCCACTTTAGATGTTGCCAATGGCTGGACTTCCCCCCACCCCACCCCTTGTGTGCAGTTTAATTTTCTTCAGTTATACAGCTGTAAGAACAATTTGTAGAATTGACAGCAGGGCAGTGATGGTGAACCTTTTGGGCAAAGAGTGCCCAAACCAGAAGGTGTGCGCGCATGCCAGAGCACCGGAAACCCAATGACCATGCATGCCTTGGAAACCCAACAACCAGTTGGCTGAACTGGGATGAAGGCACGCTTGCCCACAGAGAGGGCTCTGCATGCCACCTCTGGCACGCATGCCATAGGTTCACCATCACGGGGTCAGTCAAAAACAAAAGAGCCAGTGCCATTTGTTTATATGTGCTTTTGGGGGGTTTGATTCCAAGACACAAGATGGTACCCAGGTATCCCTATGTCATGCAGCTCCACAAAAACTTCATGAAAACGGAGGTAAACACTATCCCCATTTTTTGGGCAGAAATGAGATTGAGAAGAAAAGTGTCTATGGAGATCCTCAGTCATCCAGGTCATGGTTGACCCAAAGGTGCCTTTTCAAGAGGCAGTTGGACTCTCTGTTTTTTGTTTGAAGACGTTTCACTTCTCATCCAAGAAGATTCATCTCTGACTGGATGGTGGGGAATGGAAGGATTTATACTCCTTGTAGTTGTCTGCTATCTGCAAGGAGTATAAATCCTTCCATTCCCCACCATCCAGTCAGAGATGAAGAAGCTTGTTGGATGAGAAGCAAAATGTCTTCAAAGGAAAAACAGAAAGTCCAGTTGCCTCTTGAAAAGGCACCTTTGGGATAGAGAAGGAAAGGTTCCCCAGTTGCCTGCTACTAATTTATCGTTTTAAAATTTGAGTTCGAGATTGTTTGGTTTCACTTAGCATTTTTATAAATACATACTTTCTTAATACAGATGTGGAGAACCTAAAAATAACGTAATTTTATTGTGGGAGGGCAGTATTCTGACTCACATTTTTAGCAAAGATTTTTTTTTTTACAAATATATGTGGAAGTACATAGTTTTGAATGCACAAGGTTGCTAAGAGATCAGTTCCAACTGTGTTTAAACCTTAAAAAAACCTCATATGTCTACTGTTGCTATAGTTTATAGAGGAACTTCTTCCATTCCCTGATCTTTTCTGGAATAATGTGAAATGGAACAATTTTGGGAAGTGCTACTGAAGACAACTCATCTCTCCGCAAAATAACAGAGTTCCCCTTTTACCCTACTAGAGTTCCTCTACCAACCTCTTAAGCAAAATAATCTTAACTTTGAAAAAGTTCAGGAATAACCAGTACAGGAGGGCATCTAGTTTATGTCAATAACCTAACAATCTGAACTGACTCCTTATTTTAGTTATGCTCAATTCGAGTCTGCTCAACTCAAGTCTGATCAATAACTAAAGTATTTTGATTCCAGAACTTGTTGATGTATCGGAAGATGTTAAGGAATATAATTTTCTACTAAGAAACTGTTTTCCAGAAAGAGTGATTTATGAGGTTTCTGGAATTAGACAGATGAACAGACAGAAGACCAGACTTCTTGGGTGGTAGTGAATGGCGATCCATGTGACTTATCTTTTCCCCCCCCCTAAAGGCAAGTATCTGGTTTTGGGGTTTTCTTTTATTAAGAAAAGTTGAGGAAATGAGTGGTGTCTTTGAAGAGTGGAGGTCCTTTGAGATAAATCAAGTCACCGGACTGATGGTTAGAGCAGTCCAGAGAGAACATAACTCAATGGTAAGGCATGGAAAAGATCTAAGGTTGAGTTTTTATGTGGCGAGGGCTAAAGTTGAGTATGTGTGGGAAGAAATTTCCCGTATTCTAATTAATGGCATGGAATTACCCCAATTATAGATTATTTCTACAGCTTTTTACATCCATACCAGAGAAAGTTCTGCCCCATTTCTGCAGTTTGTGTAGTGTATCTGATTATTGTTATTGATTGTTTAAGTAGGCCCATGATCTGCTACTATTATTTGATTACCATGGGCTCCCTGAATACATTATAATCCTCAAAGATTCTGTAGAGATCATTTTTCTAAGAGTGTCAGTAAAACAAGCAGGAGAAAAATCCTACTCATGATTCTTATGCCGTTTGTTTCATAAGTGGAAAAGACAGAATGATTTATCTGTTAAGTACATCACAATTCATGGATTAGCCTGGGAAATGCAATTAGCTTAGTTCATATCAAAATGCCAATCAAATTAATTTCTACTTGCTGATCAGATAGATAGATCAAAGAAACAATGAGATTGCTAGCAGTGGAATGTCATCCTGTGATAGTTGGAATTATGTTATATGGAAAATGTTCTTCCTCTTATGAAGGTTAGTAGAGAATAACATCATGGATTGCCAAGAATGGTTATTGTTTCAAATTACTGCTCCTGTGTCTGATACAGGACAATTGCTGTATTGACATCAATACACATTACATATATTATTGGAACAAGGAAAATTTAAATATATTCAGTTCTGCTAATTCCATTCCCGTTCCTACATATTCTACTATATTCCCAATTTCTCTAATTTGTTTCTTATTTCCACATAAGATAATCCATTCAAAGCCTTGGAAAACATATAAGGGAGAATGTTTAAAAAGAAAATTTCCATTTAGGAGGGGAAGATGATTAAAGTTCCTTCCATATCAGATTTCCAAAGAGCACCTCACTACATGGGAATAAAACAGCTCCTCAGAAATAAGCAATGCAGAAACAATGTTCTTGCTGTCCAATTTATCCCATTTGGAACACCTGAATGTGAACAGTTTCCTTGGCGCTGTGGTCAGAGGTAAATTTCAGTGGAAGCATCACAACTGATTGTGAGTGGAAGAAACACAACTCCCTTAACTTTTTCTTAGAATATAGCAGCATGAATGAAAAATCTTCAGTTTTTTCCAACACTTTATTTATTTATTTATTTATTGATTGATTGATTAGATTTATATTGCCAGCTATTTGCCTATGGCGACTCAAGGCAGCATACAGAATATAAAAAAACCAAATTTAAAAAACAGTAACATTCATCAAAAATCAAATAAATTAATGTAATAAAATCACCCCAGACCCCTACCTCCCACCCCAGTGACAGCTGATCGCATGAGCCATTTAATGGGCTCTATCCTGCTCTGGCTTCCCCAGGTCTTCAGTGCCTTCCAGAAGAGAATTAGGGTAGGGGCCATTCTAATCTCTGGGGGAATGAAGTTCCAGAGAGAGGGAGCCCCCCTGGTGAGAGGGTCCCACCTGGTATATTGCTCACGGGGATGGGACCCCCAGCATTCCCTGCCTCCCCACTCTAATGGGTCGGGTAGTGACCGGCAAGAGACGGTCCCTCAGATAACCTGGTCCCAAGCAATGAAGGTCTTTAAGGGTGACAACCAGCACCTTGAATTGCGCCTGGAAGCAAATCGGCAGCCAATGCAGCTCCCGCAGAAGAGGTAATATATGTGCACAGCGGGGTCTGCACACAACCATGTGGGCCACTGCATTTTGCACCAGCTGGAGCTTCCGGATGCTCTTCAAGGGCAGCCCCATGTAGAGCGTGTTGCAATAGTCAAGACGGGAAGTGACTAAGGCATGAGTGACTGTGAGTAGGGATTGCCGTTCCAGGAAAGGGCGTAACTGGCTCACAACTCACAGTTGCACGAAGGCCCTCCTGGCTGTGACCGTCGCCTGCTGTTCGAGTAGGAGTCATGAGTCCAGGAGAACCCCCAGATTATGCACAGGGTCTGTTTGGGGTAGTGCTATCCCATCCAAGACCAAAGATGGCAATTCTCCCTGAGCCAATGAACCCCAAAACCCAGAGCCACTCGGTCTTGCCAGGGTTTAGTTTCAACCCATTGATATCCCTTTGTCTGATCTGGCACTGAGATGATGTAAATTTGAATTTTCCAGATGTAGAAAGTGGTGGTGTGGGACTTATATGTGTTATTATATTATAGGTTATTATTGGCTATTGGTTCTATCCAAACGTAGCTGATTGAGAACCTGAAGAGTAGGAAGATGATTTTTATATAGGGAGTCCTGGATTTAAAACAGTTCATTTAGTGACCGTTCAAAGTTACAATGGCGCTGAAAAAGCGTCTTATGACTGTTTTTCACATGACTGTTGCAGCATCCCCATAGTCATGTGATCAACATTCAGACACTTGACAATTGGCTCATATTTATGACAGTTGCAGTATTCCAGGGTTATGTGATCCTCTTTTGAGACCTTATGAGAAACAAAATCAATGGGGAAGGCAGATTCACTTAAGCACCTTATTACTAATAACTTCAGTGATTCACTAAACAATTGTGGCAAGAAAGATCATAAAATGGGGAAAAGTTCACTTAACAACTCTCTCGCTTAGCAACAGAAATTTTGGGCTCAGTTGTGGTTGTAAGTCAAGGACTACCTGTCTTTTTGGGTTTTTTGGATACTTCTTTTTGGGTTCTGCAACCCAACAAGAAAGACACAGACTTCAGAGGATAATTAGAACTGCAAAAAAAATAATTGCTACCAACCTGCCTTACGTTGAAGACCTGTATACTGCACGAATCAAGAAGAGGGCTGTGAAAATATTTACAGATCCCTCACATCCTGGACATAAACTGTTTCAACTCCTATCCTCAAAACGACGCTATAGAGCATTGCACACCAGGAAGTAGAACAGTTTTTTCCTGAAGGCCATCACTCTGTTAAACAAATAATTCCCTCAACAATGTCAAACTATTTACTAAATCTACACTACTATTAATCTTCTCATCATTTTCATCACCAATCTCTTTCCACTTATGACTGCATGACTGTAACTTTTTGTTGCTATCATTAAGGGTTAAATTGCAACCTATGACCATCATTTGTGTTGTAAATGTTGTACTTTTGATGAAGGTATTTTTTTCTTTTTCTTTTATGTACACTGAGAGCATATGCACCAAAACAAATTCCTTGTGTGTCCAATCACACCTGGCCAATAAATTCTATTCTATTCTATTCTATTCTATTTTGTAGCCTCAGCCACTTACTGGATACAGTTGTCTGTGTTCTAAGTAATGCACCCATAGAAAATAGAACTCGGAGGCTGGTAGATTCCTCAAAGAACAATTTATTGGATACATCATATTGGTACAACTCTAAAAGTTCCTGCGGTTTTCACCTAATAAAAAAGTGAAAGTTCCCCCTTCCCCCAAGTCATCAGTCACATTGTCCAACAGAGGTGCAGGCTGGTTGCTTGGTTACTCTACTCCTCCTCTCCCCAGCACCTGTTGGAATGTCCTTGGTTCCCACAGGAAAACCTTTTATTTTGACTACAAAGCCCAGCTATCTATTTCCCCCATTCCCTGTCCCTTCTACCTTGTGGCAACTCTGAAGCCTCAAAGAGGCCTCAGCCAGGTTCGCTTCAGGGTTGACAACAGTATCATGATAAAAAAAAATGCTAGTTTATATAATTTTGATTTGAACCATATTGGTTTAAATTTGGAATGGTGGAGAGAATTCCAGCAGTTAGCATGAAGGATATTCCATGCATAATGAGATAGAAATATGGAGCTTGAATGAATAGGATCAATTGGAAAAAGTCCAGAGTAAATGTGTCAGACATATTTTATCCCATCTTGAACACAGATGCTCTACTTAATGCTGATGTGGAATTTATTCCCTTACGGTTAGGTAAATAAAACAATATTTTAAAAGGAGTATGTCTAACCATTGATCATCAGTATTATTTAAAGCAACTTGGTAAGAAACACTGGGCTTACATTTGTACGGAAAAACTAACCACAAGCATGTTGACAATAATTTCTTTCCAACAACATGGAAAATATTTAAGACTGTTTAGAGCAGCTAGATAACTAGGAAGATGTAGGGTGATACTTAACTTGCCTTCTTATGTATAACCATTTATGTACTCGCCTTTGCACCAAATTACAGTTTTAGTCCATTTCCTGTTTACTTGATAGGAAATATGCAAGTATTTCATGGCAACCAATTTGTGAAACGAGTTGGTAACCACCTCTTCCCAAGTACTTCTGCTCATCCCATCATCCCATAGGTATCAGAAGAAGTATGGTATGGGACCCATCTGCTAGGAAACTACATCTAGTGGGACCTAGAAGAAAGGGTTTTTGTGACATGGTGCCTACCCTGTAGAAATATCATCTCTCCCCGATATGAGAGACTGGCCCCATCAATGTCCTTCTGGAAGTCCCTTAAAATCTGGTTATGTAATCAGGCTGGGAAGTCTCACAGAAATGGAGATTTAATGAGGTGATTATATTGCGTGTGACATCTAATGCTCTCTCTCTCTAGCCCATTGTGGATTTTTTTCAAAATCATATTGATGTTTTAATTGTAGAGTGCTTTTTGTAGTTACTGTTTTTTTTAATGGTTTTGTTCAGGGCTGCTTAGAGTCATGAATCTGTGAGAAGGATACATATAAATCAAATCAAATCAATCAATTGATTAATCAACTGAAGATATTATTCATTAGGCATTGTGGCAAATGGAATTTGCCACCTCACAGATTAGAGAGGTATCTGCTGAAGCACCCACAGAGATCAACTGCAATTTACTATCTGATACTATTTATGTTAATATTTAGATGGTTTACTTGCACTTGCAGCCAAGAATATAGGGGTAAACGATCTTCCAAAAAAAATGTGGTGGGTTGTAAGAGGGACAGCTTTAATTGATGTGAAAATTATATCATAGATGTTTAATTAGGTTTGAAATTCATGTGCATTGATCTGGATTAGGGCATTTCACTTTACTTTCTCTATTATAAAAATCTGCTATTTTTTCAATTCAATTAAGTTCAATTAAGACCTAGAGTCATTCTGCAAAAAATAAATACATGAAAATAAATAAATGACTTCTTTTCAGTGTACTACACTGCTAGTTCGTAGTCAGATGGAATTACCATTCTAGTATCTTTTTTGAAGGTTCCATTAGCACCCTCGTTTTCAGTCCTACTTTAGTGCGTCAGTGTGGTAGTAGTGATGTGTACTCCTCCTACAGTTCTTTGCTTATTTCTCCCAGGAACTGCTCTTGCCTCCCAATGAGGTAGCTCAGCAAGACTTGAGGGAGAACATAGTTCAACCATGTATATTATTTCCTGTCAACAATTATGGGTGTATCATTGGAAAACCTGAAATACCATGCTGGGGGTAAAGCATTCTGTAAAAAGCCTATCTATGTGGTCGCTAGGAGTCAACTATCAACTAAATGGTACTTAATCAATATATTATTTCCTGAAAAGATAAACATGCAGCTAGATAAACAGCCTAGTCAGTGTAATCTTTGGAAGAACTGCATTATCTTAAAAATAATTAATTTTGTCCTCCATAATATAAAACCATATGTGTTAGGAAATAAAATATAAATTAAAAATATTGATTTCATCAGATCATACCATTAGGTATTTTTCCGTTAGCATTCTTCGTAGCAGATATAACATTTTGATTGTTGCCATTTCTCCTGAGAGGCCAATAATTTATGAAAAAAAATTACCCTCATTTTCAATATCATTGTTTTACTTGATTCAATTAATATTCTGTTATCAAGCATGTATCAAGACTATATGGAGGGATTAAGTTCCAACTCTGGTATAACTTGTTTTCACAGATACTCAAAAGTGAATGCTTCACTTTATTTTTGAAAATGTCTCATTTAGGCATTTTATTCTTCTTTTTCCATGAGGTATAAACAGTAATACGATCTTGAATATATGCCTTGGAAGCATTCAATGCTAATATAAAATCCACAGAGATTTATTATATATATATGGTATCTTGTTTCAATTGTTTTATAAAATGTGAATCCTTTAATAATAGTACAGTCACTTTGCATCAGAGACTCTATGTAAGAAGGGAACAACAATAGGAAATAGTTTTATTGAAATTTGTTAATAACAACAAATGAGAATCAATATAGATAAAAATAAGATCCACATAATTTAATCTTATTTAAACCTGATTATTTGGCAACTTGATATGGCCATTTTATTCACCAGAGACCATCATTTTATTGTGTCCATTAAAAACAATAAAAAACTTTTTATTTACTTGGCTATTTATAACTAGAAGCCTATGAGAATTCTCTCTAGGACAGGGATGTCCAAACTTTGCCCCTTGAAGAGTGGTGGACTTCAACTCCCAGAATTCTCCAACTAGCAACTTGCTTAAATTTATAGCTCATGCTGGCTGGGGAATTCTGGGAGTTGAAGTCCACCACTCTCCAAAGGGCCAAGTTTGGACACCCCTGCTCTAGGACGATGATGGAATCAGAGAACATTCTTCTAATTGCATTTTAGAGAAGTAGAATAATTTGGTCCAAAACAGAGGAGCTGTACCGCAAAACAAAACAAAACACCCTGTTTTCGTTTTGATAAATGATGTTTTCCTGCAATGATAATCATTTATAGTTGTTTACTTCAAATGGAGGAAGGGTGTCAATTTGGTTAGTACAAGAGGTCAGTTTTTTTTTTTTAAAAAAAAGGAGGGGGGAGTAGAAATAGACCTTTTTACACTTTAATCCATTACTTCCAGATGGCTACTAGGCTTCTCTTGATCTTGGCAAGGAATTATTCCTAGAAGAGTAGTAACAGTAATAACAATTGTTCTGGTGAAATAAGAGTTTGTAAGTGAAAGATGCCAATTTCCTTCAGTCTAATTTCACCTATATTTGAAAGTAAAAGAATAATAAAACAGTTTCCCCAAACTGAAAAGATTGGCAACTCTGCAGTTAGCTAAATGTCCCTACAGGCTTCATTACCAGATGACAAATGCTTTAAGATCAGATAAGAATATTAATCCAATTTGGAATTCTCTTGGGAAAATGAGGATGTGGCTGGGTTTTAAAAAATTGTGTTGTTTTTTTTACTTTACTGGCTTGTTCGTTTTCAAGCTAAACCAGCATGAACAAAAAATTATGAATAATTTTTTTTGACAGATCTCAACAGAGTAGCTGATATTGGGACATATTAAAATAACGTTCAGAATCACCAGGCAGATATTGTCAGTAAATGGCATTTTCAAATGCATCTGAATAATGTAAGAATCTGTCTCAAATGCCAACCTTTACATGAGTGAAGAAGAAACTGGAATTTATAAACAAGTTTTTAAAGCTATAGTTTCCAGTTTTTGTAAAGCAAAAATGGGTTTGGATGGCCCACTAAGTCAAATATTTGGCTTAAACATTCACACAATGTATGGCTGATTACAGGTAAGACAACAGCCTGAAGAAACTTGTTATTGGTGTTTCAGACTGACTTGGCCATGTTGATTTAACCTATATTTCCTCCTTCCTTCAGAGAACTTTCAGGGTGGGTCACAAATTGTTTAGAATTAGAGTTCATGAAAACATCTTTATATATATATAAAGGCGGAGAATTAAAAAAAGTCAGGCTGTAGACTTATAGAACATAGAAAATGACCTCTGGGGATTGCAAACCTCAGAGAAAAGCCAAAAACTATCCTCTCTTGTTTGGAGGATAGTTATGGGGAAAAGTGGTTTTTGAGGTAATCTTGGTACTGACCAGAGCATATAAAACATTTGCTAGGCCAATTCTTGATTACTGCTCTCCTGTCTGGAACCCATACCATATATCTGATATCAACACAGTTGAGCGTGTCCAAAGGTATTTTACGAGAAGAATTCTCCACTCCTCCGAAACCAATAAAATACCTTATTCCACCAGACTTGATATCCTGGGTCTAGAAAACTTGGAACTTCGTCACCTTCGACAGGACCTGGGTTTAGCTCATAAAATCATCCGTTGTAATGTCCTTCCTGTCAATGACTTCTTTAGTTTCAATAACAATATCACAAGAGCTACCAACAGATTTAAACTCAATGTCAACCGCTCCAGTTTAGATTGCAGAAAACACGATTTCTGTAACAGAATTGTATATGCTTGGAATGCATTACCTGACTCTGTGGTTTCTTCTCATAACCCCAAAGGCTTCACTCAAAATCTATCCACGGTTGACCTCACCACTTTCCTAAGAGGACTCTAAGGGGCGTGCATAAGAGCACAAACGTGCCTACCATTCCTGTCCTATTGTTTCTTCCCCTATGTATATATATGTTTATAGTACCTCGTTTCTCCTCATATATATGTTTATATATTATATAATCCTTTATGCAATGCTTGTATATATTGTTATGACAAATAAATAAATAAAAAATAAATAAATAAATAAAAATAAAAAAGTATGCAGGATCCAAAGTTTGTCTGATACAGAATAAAATATATGTTAGCCAATACTTGTTTTCCATGTCATAACATTACAGGTAGTCCTTGACTCACAACTTTTTGCTTAGTGACTATTCAAAGTTACAACTGAAAGAAGTGACTTAACTACTGTTTTTTATACTTACAACCATTGCAGCATTCTCATGGTCATGTGATCAAAATTTGGATGCTTGGCAACTGGTTCCTATTTATGACAGTACAGTTACAGTGTTCCAGTTAAATATGAGCCAGAAGTGTGCAGCGGCAGCCAAAAAAGCCAATACAATCGTAAATTGCATTAACAGCGGGGTACAATCAAGATCAAGTGAAGTACTAATACCACTCTATAAAGTCTTAGTAAGACCACACCTAGAATACTGCATCCAGTTTTGGTCACCATGTGATCACTTTTTGTGACCAAGCAAAGTCCATGAGGAAACCAGATTCACTTATAACTGTGTAATTAACTTAACAATTGCATTGATTTACTTAACAACTGTGGCAAGAAAGGTCATAAAATGGGGACAAGACTCATTTAACAACTTTCTCACTTAGCAACAGAAATTGTGGGCTCAATTGTAGCTGTAAGTCAAGGACTATCTGTATAATATTATACATAACATGACATTATAATCGGAATGAGAAACTGGAGGAAGAGCCACAAGCAAGACAATGGTCAGATAAAAGATATCCAAGTCTGAGGCAGAATTGTTTATCATTAGCTGACATCTAGAAGTAAGAGTGGAATACAAAGAGACAAATTCAATCATTTTAAGACACTCTTTGCCAATCAGATGCCTTCTGGATATATTCCCACTGTAAACATCAGAATTCTAAACTGTTGCCAAGACATCTTAATTATTTTATTTATTCAGTTTGAATCCTCCCAACACCAAATGATTCATAGTATATCAAACCGTATGCAAACTATAACGCTGTGAGTTGTGCTATGAAATAATGGCATTATTTTGACATGTTGGACAAATTGAAAAGGAGTCCTGAGAAATTTATTTGTACCCTTTCTGTTCATTCTGCCAAGTAGGCCCTCAGACCTCTTCAAATTCCTGCCCTAATGGCATCAGAGATGGCAGGCACAGGGTGTGCTTAATCTTTCTTCCATCACTATCCCAATAAAAATGAACTTTGCACAATCTGGAATTAAGCCTGTCAAATAAATCCTCATTATTGCCAACAAAACTACTATCTGTGGATTTACACATTGCACTTAGCTATTATGAGGTTTGTATAGTTTTGGTTTGGCCTGTTGTGGGACCTCAGCCACTGTGGTTTATACATTGTATTTCTCCAGCAATTGTGGCTTACTCAACAAACAGTGGTTTAAATAAGACATGTTTTACTGCTATGTACAAAGTGGATTAGTTATGAGGGAGGTGTAATTTTGCTCCAAGCCTAAGTCCTGTTTTTCTTATTCTAAAACATAGTTTATAGAAACTCTGCATTGTAAACACTTAGACACAACTAACTTCACAGGTAATTTGAAGTTGACACCAAGGCATAAAGCTTGTGCTTCTGTTGTTTAAGAATTAGAAACAGCCTTTAGGGAAATGATTTCTGTTTTGTGTTGAATTGTCCTTTCATTAGGACTCTCTTCTATCCGATGCTATAAAGCCATAGAGATGATGTGCCTTCAATTTCTTCCAGCAGGACAAACACAATCTCATTGCTTTGTTTTGCTCCTTAATTTAGTTCAAATGCATTCATTTGCTTCCATGCTTCTGTATCAGCCACAGCAAGATGTCACAGTTGCCTTTATTATTGCTATGGTCGAGGTAACAGCAAGAATAACTATATGATGTTTAGTTAGCCTCCTGTTATGATAAATGTCTAGCATGTGTGGAAGTTGGCAGAGCTCAGACTTAATATTGTAAATAATCATCATCATAATTTAGCACAAGGTCAAGGATTCATGGAATCAGATCATCAGGAGGTGGTGTTGAATGTTAGTAAAACAAGGCAATTTCCTGTTCCATTTTTCACATTCATATTCGCATATTACTACTGCTGCTACTTATACTAACAACAATCAGTGGGCAATTTTCCTCTGGATGACTGAAAATACGTGAATGTAAAGATTGAACAAGCTCTGTGAAATGAACCACAACATGTTAAAGCCATGTTGGCAGCTTGATTCACTCCACCCCTCCTAATTGACCAAAAAGATGCTGCATCACGTGTAAAATATTTTGTAGGCCACTGCCCCAACAACCAGGAAAAACATCATTAGTACTTACTGTATGTTACAGAATGTACCTTCCCTGAAAATCGAAATCATAAAACATGTACAAGTGGAGTGGAAATTCAGCAGCTGAGAAGTTTTCTGCCAAATTTTAATGTCATAATCTTCTTGCTGTAACAGAAGTGCTCTTTGTATCTTTAATGCAGTGAAAAGGGAAATCAGATTCCTTTTTTTCTCCCATTCACAATTTTCTTATTTGTGTTTGTCACTGCCTTATTATTAAAATGTTTCTCCCTGCCATATTACATGACAGGAAGAGTGCAGCAGATCTGCAGGCATGTAGAGTCTTCCAGGACTATATATATATACACACACACACACATATTAAAAAACATTGCAAATTCTACCAATTTTCTTTTGAAGAACAAAAGTGTGTATCTAATACCATTAACCAGCCCTTTTCAGCCTGATACCCTCTGGATATATTGGATTCCTGTAGTTTCTATATTGGTTTGAAGTCACAAGGGCTAAATAAACTAATAGACACTACATTAGGGGAAACTATTATAAGTGGTTACAGGACTTAATTTGTCAGGGTCCTTTAAGTCAGCCTAAATTCTTGTGAATTTCTTCTTTTTGATCATTGCTTTGGTGGACCCATCTTCATTTTGTTTAGTAATGTTTGATTGATTCTTCTTACACTTCATGTTATGAACTGCAGTGACTGCCAGCTGCCAGAAGTTTGCAAGTTTGAATCTTATCAGCTCAAGGTTGACTCAGCCTCCCATCCTTCTGAGGTGGGTAAAATGAGGACCCAAATTTTGGGGGGCAATATGATGACTCTTTAAACTGCTTAGAGAGGGCTGTAAAGCACTGTGAAGTGGTATATAACTCTAAGTGCTATTGCTATTGCTATGTCCAAATCCAGAATGCAAAAATAAATATTTTATTTATTTTTCCAGCACATTATCTCTATCTAGTTTTGTGCCCAAGAAAACAAAACTATCTATCATTTTTACTTCTTTACTGTGAGCAATGCTAAGCATACTGGTTGACATTTTTTTAATATTTCTTTAATATTTTATATTTATAACATTTAATATTCATCCAGATGTTTAATTTCCCATTTTTATTTTCATAGCGAACTCTTCTAAATCCTTTTTTAATGTTTGGTTAACAAAATTGTATCATCTGGGATTATAAGTAGTTTGCCCTCTTCTCTGGATTTCAACCATCTCTTCCAGTCTTGCTACTTTTACATTTATGTATATTTTAACTTAAACAAATAATGGAAACAATATACATCTTTCCATCAATCCCTTTCCTATTCTGTTTCTCAACTTTAGTTATTATAGTAGTCTCTTTTCATTATAAAGATTAATCAGAACATAAAGATAGGCAACAAATCAACTATCCAGGTGCATTTAAACTAAACAACTAATCTGTTTAAAGCTGCAGGAGAAGAGACAAAGTGCTAACAGTTCCATATCATTAAACATAGACCAAGATTACATGGCCTAGAGGAGGGGTGTCAAACTCATGGCCCGTGAGCTGGATGTGTCGCATGCAGGCCATGCCTACCCCAGCTCCATGAAAGGGAAAAATGCCCTGAAACGTCACATGATGGCAACGTGACGGGGTGAGTTTGACACCCGTGACCTAGAGACTGCAAGAGATAAATGTATTTTCCCTTATGGAAAAACTAAGATGCAAGAGAAGGTGCAAATTAGCAAACCATTGCAATAATTCCTATTCCAAGAAAAAAATTACTTAAGATATTTGAAAGACCTACACATGAAGGAAAAAAAAAGCCAAATAAATACAGCTTTAGCCCTCGACAATATGTCTAGCGGTGGTTCAAAGTTACAAAAGCACTGTAAAAAGTGACATGACCAATTTTCACACTTGTAACTGTTGCAGCATCCCCATGGTCGCATGATCAAAATTTGGACATACTATTTAAGACTATTGCACTGTCCTGGGGTCATGCAGTCACCATTTGTAACCTTCCTGTCAGCTTCCAATGAGCAAAATCAAGGGGGGGGGGGAAGCCATTTAAATTTAATGATGGCAGTGATTCACTTAACAACTGCATATTCATTTAACCACTGGGGCACAAAAATTGTAGAATGAGGCACAATTAACTTAAAAATTATCTCAGTTAGCAACAGAAAGTTTGAGCTCCATTGTGGTCGTAAGTCAAGGACTATCTGTAGGCAGATTCAGAAAGTTGAGGATATACAAAAAATATTGATTACAGCTGGTTTGGGGCATAATGTATCATGCTAAATAATGGAATATATTAAGACAAATAGAAGGAAAACTGAAAATGTAGACATTTTGGGAAATATCCTAATTCCTAGATTTGCTTAACATTAAAAGCCATATTTATTTCTGGTATCAAGGCTTGGAATATGCTACCAAATTTTAATATTCTGATTTTCTACCATTAACAAACACTAATAGGATTTTCTGGTTTCTCCCCTCCCTTTCAGTCCCAATTAATCAAAGGCCTATCTGAAAGAGTGTGATTGAACGTGAGGTAGAGGTTAGCAGGAAAAATAATTCAGGCTGATTTGCACAATAAAAGTATATTTCCACTTGCAGCAAGAAAGACATTTGTGACTCAAAACCATTCGTTTGTTAAAGGCAAGTATGAACAATTTTGATAACGGCATTAATCATTATTTTTCTTTACAATCAACTTATCGGTGGTGTGGGTGAGTGTGCCAACTATGCTGCAAACATACAAATTGAGCTAGTTTTTAGGAAATAAATATAGTAATAGGCATAGTACAAGAAGCCACACCTCCAAAGTTCATGTTATAGGCGTGCAGTGACTGCACAGCAGTGGGCTACCTACTGTATTCTGTCATGTCTGAGCCATGTCTTGGTCTACTGGAAATCCCTTGATTCATAGCACTCCATGAAATAGCCCATGAGCCCTTCCAGCAATCCATGTGGTATTGAGTCTGCTTATATTGGCTGCCCTAAGCAAACCACAGTTAACTGCCTTCCCCTAACCACATGTTCAGAGCAGAGAGACGAAAGAAGCAAGGAAAAAGAAAACCCAATTCCCTTTAGAATTTAGCTCTCATTAGAGTCTGTATGTCAGGGCTGCCTCTAATAGCAGGGCCATGTATCTTGGCTGGCAAATTTATTAATCCCCCCCCCTTTTAAAAAAAGAAAAGAAAAAGAAAAGAAAAGAAAATGGTGGGCTTCATGAAGCAAAGGCAGCATTGTGGAGAAAGATGGCCCCAGTTCGATGAAGGTAACAGAAGTGAAGCATTTTGCTTGACAAGGTGGGTGGTATGTTTGCTGACCAGAAACAACACCTGATTGAAGGTAGTGTGTTGATATATTTCCAAAATATCAGGGATGGAAAGGAATAGAGGAAATAAAATAAAATAAAATGACTGACTTGCACAAGAAGAGCCTATCTGCGTCACATTAAAAATAAAATTAATGGAATTAGCTGTGGATTTATATTCCAGGATTAACATAGCGCCAAATTATACAGTAGTGTGAATCTGGATCTTAACTAACTAAAAAGAATCTATCTAAAACAAGGACACACAACCTGATGTCCCCTAGATATGGGGACTATATTTCCTATAATCCTTTGTCATTGGTTTGGCTGGTTGGGATTGTAGTGAAAAGTAGGTGATGCAAAATGAATCTGTAGTCCTAACCTGGATCAAAGGATTGTTGTGCATGTAACAATTTTAGAGTGAAGGATAGTTACCAAATTTCAGAAAATTCAAGAATTTTCCATGGTGTTTCCATTCATGAGGTAGTCAACTGAAAAGCAATTGGACAAACAGAAAGAAGCTTCCATCTCTATCATGATAGGTGTACATCACAGAGGTGAGGTGGGCAGGTAAACTGGGATGATTATATTATTTTCCACATCCATGACAAAATACAAAGTTCTGAGCTGGGTGTATACTTCTGCTGTTGAAGAAACACAAGTTATTTTTTTCCTCAGCTTTTCCACCACACGAAAAACACTTTGCCACAACACTTTCTCAGTACCTTCTATAGTGTTATTCAGTTGCAGTCTTAGTCTCAGGCAGTTCACAAATGAAAGAAGTGACAAATGAAAATATTGCTGCTTTTGGTCATTCTCCCCCCACCCCAATATCTTATCATTTGAGATCATCTGCCCACTGGAATGAGATCTTCCTGGAAATTCTGAGCCTCCTACTTCAGAAGTACTCAACCTGTGGTCCAGAAAACCCTTGTGGGGCCACAATATTACAGAGGATCCAGAAAGGCTTGAAGAAATGCTATGATTTAAATCTTGAGTTATGTCTTGGTGCTTTGTGGTCACAAAAGGTATTTAAAGGGACTTCCGGTGGCGCCACCTCTTCGCTGAGCTCCTAATTAAGGGGCTCCGTACTGAACATCGTAAAGCCAAGAAAAGCCGGCTTTAATCTCTTTCCCTGGATGAAAGGGAAAAGATAAGAGCAGCAGGGAAGTGTTGGTAGACCTCCCCAGGGGCTTTGTTTTTAATTAAGCAGAGCCCTGAAGGGTCGACGGTCCCATAAATATTCCTGCCATGCTCCGACTTCAGTGCGTGCCTGCAAAAGCAGGAAAAGAAGAAAGTGTCCATCTCTGCTAATTGTCTTATCTTTATGGATCTCTTTAAGCAGACGGAATGAGTGCGAGCGAACAATTACTGGATTGCAAGTATTTTTGATTTCCTGACTTCTACCTTTTAAAAAAGAGAAACTTTTTTTTCTTTGTTTTAATTGACTCTTAAAGATGGCGCCTGAAAGGGAGTGAAAGTGACGAATGGAATTTCATACAGCCTGTGTAACTAAGAAGATAAGAAATGTTATGTGTGGATTTTAATGAAGTGAAGTGAGCTCTCCTATACTTAAAGGGGAAAAGAGAAGTTTCTAGACTTATATTTTGTGAATTTTAAAAACTGAAATGGCTACTAAACCACCTAAGACTGGGGGTAGAAGGGGTTCTGAACCAGCTTTAGAAGATCTGATTAAAGAGCAAGGGAAAGTGTCTGAAGAAAGGTTTAAGGAGATTATGGATAATAATGAGAAAATAAGAGAAGAAATAAGAGAATAATAAAAAATAAGAGAAGAAATAAGAGAATAATAAAAAATAAGAGAAGAAATAAGAGAATAATAAAAAATAAGAGAAGAAATAAGAGAATAATAAAAAATAAGAGAAGAAATAAAGAGAATAATAAAAAATAAGAGAAGATATCTTGATGGCTTTTCAAGGTTTGGCAAAAGACTGGAGGTGGTGGAGGAGGAGGTGCAAGAAATTGTTCAGTCAAATCAACAAATAGAAAATAGAATGGGGGAATGCAAATCAAATTGGACAAAATGAAGATCAAGTGGTGGTGATGCAGTATAGAATGATGGAAGGAGCTCTGAGAATTAGGGGCTTGAATGAGGAGAAAGGGAAGATTTAAAAATTTTATCAGAAGCTCTGGCTGAATTTATTGAACTTGATCCACAAGAGGTTGCTTATCAAATTGACAAAATTTTATAGAGTTAATTCTTGGATTGCTAGGCAAAAGAAACTTCCTAGAGACATTGTGGTTTATTTTTTGAAAAGAACAGTGAGGAATCAAATTTTGCAAGTTGCTTTTCAGAAAAACTTGAAAATAGGAGAACAGGAGTTGAAGGTTTTGAAAGAGATTCCTCCCAAGATGTTAAGGGATAGAAAGGACTTTACATTTTTTACACAAGAACTTAAGAAATACCAGATTCAATTTAGATGGGAGGTTCCAGTTGGTTTGACAGTGTATTATCAAGGAAGGAGATATCGTATTGACACAGTGCTTAAGGCCAAAGATTTTCTTTCTACAGTGCTGAAACTTGAAAATAGAAATAATAGAAAAAAGAATTCAAGAGACTCAAATGGGTGTGGAAGCTGAGGTGATTCCAGTGATGTTACCATCTGAGGAACAACCACAAGAACAAAGACTGACGAGGGGAGCCCTTAAGCGTAAAGAAAAGGAGCAACAAACTCAAAGTAAAGTTCAGGATTCTGCTACAGAAGCGGTGGGAGGAGCACGGCCGAAGATACGGGAGGACGATCTTCAGTTGATTGCTCAAAAGCTTCAGCAGCCCAGTAATGGCAAATAAAATCTTGACTTGGAATGTCAATGGTTTGAATTCAGCTCAGAAGAGAAGAAAAATATTTCATTATTTGAAACAATTTAAAATGATGTTATTTGCTTACAAGAAACGCATATTAAATTATCAGATCAAAAGTACTTAATAAACTCAAAGTTAGGTAAACATTTTGTTGCTTCAGCTTTGGAGAAAAAACATGGCATAGTGGTTTATTTGAGAAAAGATATACCAGCCAAGTTAATAGAGGCAGATATTCACGGAAGATATATTGCTATTGAACTTACAATAGAAACAAAAAGGACTCTCTTGTTTGGTATATATGCACCCAATCAGCAACAAGAAAAATTTTATAGAATGTTATATGATAAGTTGATTCTATGGGATTATAAATCGTGCATTATATTGGGAGATTGGAATGGAGTAATAGATACACGAAAGGACAAGAGAATTTCTTCCAAGAAGATACCTGCACATGCAAAGCTGCCTAAATCCTTTTTTGATATGATAGAAGATTTCGAGTTAAGAGATGTATGGAGACTGCGAATTTGGAGGAAAGAGACTATACTTTTTCTCTGATAGGCATCAATCCTTCTCACGTATTGATTTTATTTTAATTTCTAATGATTTGCTTTTTAGGGTGAAGAAAACTAAGATATTTCCAAGATGTTTGTCTGATCATAGTCCTGTTTGGATGGAATTGCAATATGGAAAAGAGGGTAGAAGAACTTGGAGATTAAATGAAAATTTGTTTAGATATCAGGATAATGTAAATCAATGTAAAAAGCAGATGAAAGAATTTTTTGATTATAATTTGAATAATGAAACATCGATAGAAATGGTTTGGGACGCCAGTAAAGCTTTTATGAGAGGTGTATTAATATATCTTAATAATAGACAGAGAAATAAGCAACAAAGACAGCGTAGGTATCTAGAAGAGGAAATTTATAAGAAACAACAATTATTAATACATAATCCACATGATCAAAAACTTAAAGATGCAATAAAGTTACTACAGAATCAATTTAATATGATAATGGCTGATCAGGTGGCAACAAATATACAATATGCCAAACATAATACTTTTTGTAACGCAAATAGACCTGGTAGGTGGTTAGCATACACTTTAAGGAAAAGACAACACAACGTACTATAGAAAAAATAGAATACAAAGGCAAAGAGAGATATCAACAGGATAAAATTAAAAAAGCTTTTTTAGAATATTATACAAATTTATATCTTAAAGATAATATATTGAATAGGGATATTGATAATTATTTGAAGGAATATAAGGTTAAAAATTTAACTTTAGAACAAACGGATGAACTGAATCGGCCTATAACCTCTGAAGAAATTATTTTGGTAATTAAACAATTAAAAATGGGAAAATCTCCTGGTACGGTTGGGCTGACAGTTAGTTATTATAGGAATTTACAGGATGAGATGTTAGGTCCACTTAAGGAATTATTTAATCAGATACAACTAGGAGAATTCCCCTCATGGAGAACCTCTTTTATTTCATTGATACCAAAGAGGAACAGGATTGTTCTAAACCTGGGAATTATAGGCCAATCTCACTTTTAAATAATGATTATAAGATTTTGTTAAAATAATAGCTAATAGATTAATGTTGATTCTGCAGCGAAGAATTCATAATGATCAATCTGGATTTATAAAAGGGAGACAGATGAGGAATAATGTTAGGCAGATTGTTAATTTATTGGAGTACTTAGAAAAGAAAAATTTTATTCCAGCAGCATTTATTTTCTCGATGCAGAGAAAGCTTTTGATCGATTGCATTGGGATTTTTTATTTAAATTAATAGAAAAGATGCAATTTGGAGATGGTTTTTTAAGAATAATTAGGGCAATTTATGGAGAGCAAACAGCACAGATTATAATCAATGGTAGCTTAACAGAACCTTTTAAGATTGCGAAAGGAACAAGACAGGGATGTCCTTTATCACCATTATTGTTTATTTTAACTCTAGAACCATTATTGGATAAAATACGAGAAGTAAAGGAGATAGAGGGAATTAGAGTTAGACAATATGAATATAAACTAAGAGCTTTTGCAGATGATTTGGTGATTACTTTAACAAACCCTATAAATTCTAGTAAATCTTTGTTGGAAATAATTGATCAATATGGGAATGTTTCAGGGTTTAAGGTAAATCAGAAAAGACAAAACAACGTACTATAGAAAAATAGAATACAAAGGCAAAGAGAGATATCAACAGGATAAAATTAAAAAGCTTTTTAGAATATTATACAAATTTATATGGGAAGGTAAAAAGCTAGGGTTAAAATGAAAATAATTCAAGATTCTCGGAAAGGGAGGTTTAAAATGCCTAATTTTAAATTATATTATGAAGCAGCTGCTCTCTCTGCAATAAGTGATTGGTTTAATTTAACAGAGGACAGAATTTTGAATATAGAAGGTTATGATTTGCTATATGGATGGCATGCATATTTAATTTATGACAAAAAGTGGATAAGGCCTTTAAAAATCATGTGCTAAGAAATGCCCTTCTGCGTGTTTGGAAAAATTGCAATTATCTTTGCTGGGAGAATTGCTGCTATTAAAATGAGTGTTTTACCTAGATTTTTATTTTTGTTTCAGATGATACCAATAATTAAGAAAGATAAGAATCTTGAGGAATGGCAGAAGGGAATTAACAAATTTATATGGGAAGGTAAAAAGCTAGGGTTAAAATGAAAATAATTCAAGATTCTCGGAAAGGGAGGTTTAAAATGCCTAATTTTAAATTATATTATGAAGCAGCTGCTCTCTGCAATAAGTGATTGGTTTAATTTAACAGAGGACAGAATTTTGAATATAGAAGGTTATGATTTGCTATATGGATGGCATGCATATTTAATTTATGACAAAAAGTGGATAAGGCCTTTAAAAATCATGTGCTAAGAAATGCCCTTCTGCGTGTTTGGAAAAATTGCAATTATCTTTGCTGGGAGAATTGCTGCTATTAAAATGAGTGTTTTACCTAGATTTTTATTTTTGTTTCAGATGATACCAATAATTAAGAAAGATAAGAATCTTGAGGAATGGCAGAAGGGAATTAACAAATTTATATGGGAAGGTAAAAAGCTAGGGTTAAAATGAAAATAATTCAAGATTCTCGGAAAGGGAGGTTTAAAATGCCTAATTTTAAATTATATTATGAAGCAGCTGCTCTCTGCAATAAGTGATTGGTTTAATTTAACAGAGGACAGAATTTTGAATATAGAAGGTTATGATTTGCTATATGGATGGCATGCATATTTAATTTATGACAAAAAGTGGATAAGGCCTTTAAAAATCATGTGCTAAGAAATGCCCTTCTGCGTGTTTGGAAAAATACTCTTATAAACTAAATTATAAGGTTCCTATATGGGCAAGTCCTAGACATACAATAGAAAATATAAACATAGAACAGAATCAGGAAATGATTACATATAAAGATCTTTTGTATACTGAAAGAGGTAATTTGCAGTTAAAATCTCTGCAAGTATTAAGAGAGGAAGGGAAAAATTATACTTGGTTTCAATATGAGCAACTACGTGCTAGATGGAAGGAGATCAGAAAATTGGTATAGAGCAGAACGAGGGAAATTTGGTAAAGCAAATTAGAAATCAGTCTCAGGAGCATATAAAGAGATTGTATAATGTGTTACTTGAAATAGATTCTGAAAGGGACTTGGTAAAGGACTGTATGATAAAGTGGGCACAAAATTTTCAGGAGCCAATATTATTGGAAACTTGGGAAAAATTTGGGTTAGAAATGTTAAATTCACGCAGGCACAGAATCTGAGGAAAATTTTTATAAAATGTTTTATAGATGGCATCTAGATCCTAAAAAAATATCGTGTATGTATCCAGATATGCAAGCAAAATGTTGGAGATGTAATTGTGATGACGCTACATATTTTCACATTTGGTGGACTTGTAAGGACATAAAGGCCTTTTGGATAAAATACGAGAAGTAAAGGAGATAGAGGGAATTAGAGTTAGACAATATGAATATAAACTAAGAGCTTTTGCAGATGATTTGGTGATTACTTTAACAAACCCTATAAATTCTAGTAAATCTTTGTTGGAAATAATTGATCAATATGGGAATGTTTCAGGGTTTGAGGTTAATCAGAAAAGGACAAAAGTGATAATAAAAAATATGGCCAGACAACAGAAAGAAAAACTAGAGGAAATAACAGGATTTGAAATTGTAAAGAAGGTTAAGTACTTAGGGGTTTATATTACATCGTCAAATGTGAAATTGTATAAGAATAACTATGAGGTTTTATGGCAAAAAGTTCAGAAGGAGTTGATTGTTTGGAAAAATTGCAATTATCTTTGCTGGGAGAATTGCTGCTATTAAAATGAATGTTTTACCTAGATTTTTATTCCTCTTTCAGATGATACCAATAATTAAGAAAGATAAGAATCTTGAGGAATGGCAGAAGGAATTAACAAATTTATATGGGAAGGTAAAAAGCTAGGGTTAAAATGAAAATAATTCAAGATTCTCGGAAAGGGAGGTTTAAAATGCCTAATTTTAAATTATATTATGAAGCAGCTGCTCTCTGCAATAAGTGATTGGTTTAATTTAACAGAGGACAGAATTTTGAATATAGAAGGTTATGATTTGCTATATGGATGGCATGCATATTTAATTTATGACAAAAAGTGGATAAGGCCTTTAAAAATCATGTGCTAAGAAATGCCCTTCATGTGTTTGGAAAAATACTCTTATAAACTAAATTATAAGGTTCCTATATGGGCAAGTCCTAGACATACAATAGAAAATATAAACATAGAACAGAATCAGGAAATGATTACATATAAAGATCTTTTGTATACTGAAAGAGGTAATTTGCAGTTAAAATCTCTGCAAGTATTAAGAGAGGAAGGGAAAAATTATACTTGGTTTCAATATGAGCAACTACGTGCTAGATGGAAGGAGATCAGAAAATTGGTATAGAGCAGAACGAGGGAAATTTGGAAAAGCAAATTAGAAATCAGTCTCAGGAGCATATAAAGAGATTGTATAATGTGTTACTTGAAATAGATTCTGAAAGGGACTTGGTAAAGGACTGTATGATAAAGTGGGCACAAAATTTTCAGGAGCCAATATTATTGGAAACTTGGGAAAAATTTGGGTTAGAAATGTTAAATTCACGCAGACACAGAATCTGAGAAAAAATATTTATAAAATGTTATATAGATAACAACTAGATCATAAAAAATTATCGTGTATGTATCCAGATATGCAAGCAAAATGTTGGAGATGTAATTGTGATGACGCTACATATTTTCACATTTGGTGGACTTGTAAGGACATAAAGGCCTTTTGGATAAAAATTTGGTGGATTTTACAAAATGTTTTGAAAAGAAGATAAAGTTCCTGCAATTTTTCTTGTTGGGAATTATTACGGATTGTACAGTAATTGAGACTAAATTGATTTTAAATCTAATAACAGCAGCAAGATTACTAATAGGACAATATTGGAAGAAAAAAGAAGTACCTACAATAGAAGAATGGATATTGAAGGTTGCCAATTTGGCTGAGATGGCGAAGATATCAGCCTTTTTGAAAGACAATACGCAAGAAAGATACTTAAAGGAATGGAAAAAATGGATTGACTATATTCAACGTAGATATCAGACTAAGAGTTATCAGACTGTTTTGAATGATTATGATGTATTATTTTGATTGCTTTTGGGGAAGTTAGGAATTGATGATTGTAGGGGTATAATTAAGTTGGGATGAAATTTTTTAGCATATGTTTGTTTTATTTTTAACTATACCTTGTGCCCGTTCCGGGAAGTCGGGGGGGGGGGGAGGGGGGTTGTGAAGGGAGGGGAGAGGAGGGGGGGAAAGGGGAAAAAAAATTTTGTAAAACTTTTTGAATAAAAAAAAAAAGGTATTTAAAGGGAATCCGTGGTGAAGAAAAGATTGAGAAGCACTGTCTTACGTCCCGTTAGCAATTCTGCAAATCCTTGAAGACTTGGTTGTTGTCCCATGCCTTAGATTGAAATAAATAGAACCTCTTGTTGGTTCCATCTTTGTTTAAGATTGTATACAGTTACCAGATCCCATCTGGTTCTCTTTCACTTATTTATGTATGTATGTTTGTTTGTTTATTTAACTGCAGAAAAAACCAATTGCTACCAACCTGCCTTCCATTGAGGACCTGTATACTGCACGAGTCAAAAAGAGGGCTGTGAAAATATTTACAGACCCCTCGCATCCTGGACATAAACTGTTTCAACTTCTATCCTCAAAACGACACTATAGAGCACTGCACACCAGAACAATTAGACACAAGAACAGTTTTTCCCCGAACAAATAATTCCCTCAACACTGTCAAACTATTTACTAAATCTGCACTACTATTAATCTTCTCATCCTTCACATCACCTATCTCTTCCACTTATGACTGTATGAGTGTAACTTTGTTGCTTGTATCCTTACAATTTATATTGATATTGTTTCCTGATTGCTTATTTGTACCCTATGACAATCATTAAGTGTTATAAATGTTGTACCTTGATGAAGGTATCTTTTCTTTTATGTACACTGAGAGCATATGCACCAAGACAATTCCTTGTGTGTCCAATCACACTTGGCCAATAAAAAAAAAATTCTGTGCTATTTGTTTGTTTTATAATGCATTATATTCTGAGTTGCTCAGATTCATCTGGAGTTGGACAGATCCTAAATTTAATGAGTTAAATGAATAAATGTTGTGACTTTTTGTATAGCAACATCTCATGTTGAACATTATTTGGGGAACTTCCAATATAAATCCTTATGAGTTATATTGATATATTGACCATCAATTGTGTTGTAAATGTTGTACCTTGATGAACGTATCTTTTCTTTTATGTACGCTGAGAGCATATGCACCAAGACAAATTCCTTGTGTGTCCAATCACACTTGGCCAATAAATTCTATTCTATTCTATTCTAAAGACCTTGGAAGGTGCTGTGGCTGAAACTTCAGTCACTCAGTTGAAACTGGTTACTTAGCACAAATCTGAATGCATCTTTTATTTTCTTATTAAACAAAAATAATAAGAACACAGTAGCAGTGAAATAAAAGGATGCAGATAACACATTTGATATTATTCAAATATTTGCAAGTTGATAGTCTGAATTAATTATAGACACTTGAGTATAATATAAAATCAAAAAGAAAAGCCAACAGAAATGTTGATAATGAACAAAATTCAAATAATTTTGGTTATATTTTAGAGACCTTTTTTCTAGCCCTCTATCAAAACTGGTTGATTGAAATGATGAATAGAACATATTAGGAACTCACTATCAAATATCAATTATGTTTGTCAAATGTTCTTTTTCTGCCTTCCCGCTTGGGCAGAAAGTTTATAATTCTTGATACCTTGATCAAGTGCAAATGTTGGAAATATAGTCAGACAGCTTATGTCTGTTCAACATAAATATTATTAATTTCAAGTCAAAATACAGCAACAGTAGGAACTTCAAACTCAACACCCATTGACACCCAGTTAATGTGACCATGAGTAAGGCAACCTATATAAATAAGTAATACTAAATGAACATAACTCTCTGTTCATTGTGCATCAAGTTTCAAGCAAGGCTATCTTTCAAAATAGACCATATATAATTATCTGGATCTCAATCCTTTGCTGAAATTATGCTAGGCATATCTGAACAATTCTCGTTCTTTCATTTCTTCTCTAATCACAGGACCTGTTTCCATAACAAATATGACCTTCACTTTCTTCTTTTGCAAGATATTGAGGGTGATTTATAACACACTGAAAATTCATTAGTTGGCCTTCCAAAAACGCTTAGAAGCAAACAAGACTATGTTGGGAGAAGGGTCGCATATCCTTTTTAAGCCTTTGTTGTTCTTTTTGTTACACTGGTTGGATTGTCACCCTTTGATTTCAATGATGTCCAGAGTCGTTATAGTCACTTTTACCACACACAGTTGGTTTCCCATGTGGAGAAACAGCCTTTAGTGGGTTCCTCATCTCAGTGCAAAAGCAAACAAATGAGGAAACTAAACAAACCGAATATGCATTGACTGCATAAATGTACAAAAGGTGCCAAAACTGGAGGAGTTCTTTTTGCACTGTTGACATCAGCCAGGAATATCTGTTTGTTATCTAAAACTGTACACTGGAAAACAGATGCACAATTTTTCTTTCTCTAATAACTTGGCCAAATGGCAAAGTTTCTCAAACAAATTGGAGCGTTTTCCTTCACTGATATCTAAGCTGCTGTGCTGCTTATTGTCAACTGTAAATACATATATTGCAGTTGTGTGGAACATTTTCCAATGTTGCATACTAAGAATATAGAAATCTATCAGTTTCCTTTTTTAACTTTCACAATTTTTAAAAATGTTCAAGATAATTCCCATACCTTTAATAAGGGTAACTGCACATTTTTTGCCTGTTCTGATTGAAAAATGAACCAGGTAAATTTATGTGAAATTGGATGAAAACTAAAATGATATTACATATAGGCAGATAGAGACAGAGAGAGAGAGAGATAATATATAAGATATATTAGATGTAAATATATAAAAATACAACCCAGCAATATCCTCTGGTAAAACAGTATCTCTTTGAATCTGTCTTCCCTCCTGAATTTTTTGGGAGTTCATGACCATCAAAAGCATTGTATTCTTTAGAAAATGCAGAGGACAACTTACAAGCAAAGAGGAACAGGGAAGATTAGTGAGGTAAGGAAACAAAAGGATGATTACACTGATCTCCTACCTCCAGACAGGTTCAAGTCGAACTTAAAAACTACAGAGAAACCAAAACTCTACATTGTAAAAAACAGTGGTGGGTTGCCCCCGGTTTGGACCGGTTCTTGCAAACTGGTAGTAAAACCAGGAGAAGGGTCAGCCCACTGTCCCCGACATTATCAGGAAGCTTCTGCGCATGCGCAGAAGCAAGCAAGCACGATCCCACTGTGAACCAGTAGTAAAAGTAAGTAGAACCCGCCCCTGGTACAAAACTATAACAAAGGGTTATCTCTGAAGTCACAGCATTCCTAAAGAGGAAAATCAAATTATCAGCAATAGCTAGCATGAATACAGACTATTGGTTGGGGAGAGATTTCTTGGTGGTTTATTGCATAAAGTGTCAAATGCAGAGCTGCTTGTTCAGCATAAAGTGGGGGTTTGTGTTTGGTGCAATGCTCAGAGAGTCAGAGAAGGATGTAGACGAAAACTTCCATTGAGTGCTAACTTCATCCTGCTCCAAGGATGAAACTAGCTTTGTAAATAAGAATGAGGGTCTAGCAGATTCTTCTGTAGAAAGGGCCAAAACCTTGAGCGATGAAAGCACATTCTTTTATAGCCAAGAAAGCAAAACCTGGGACTGGGCCACTTTTTGTTATGAGTTAATTATCAGAAGCAAAGAGAGTTTTGGTCACCACGTTACAAAAAAAGATGTTGAGACTTTGAAAAAAGTTCAGAGAAGAGCAACTAAGATAATTAAGAGCCTGGAGACAAAAACATATGAAGAACGGTTGCAGGAAATAGGTATGGCCAGTCTAGAGAAAAGAAGGACTAGGAGTGACATGATAGCAGTATTCCAGAGTTTGAGGGGCTGCCACAAAGAAGAGGGGTTCAATTTATTTTCCAGAGCACCAGAAGACAAGACAAGAAATAATAGATGGAAACTAATCAAGGAGAGAAGCAACCTGGAATTAAGGAGAAACTTCCTAACAAGGTGGACAATTAACCAGTGGAGCAGCTTGCCTTCAGAAGTTGTGGGTGCTTCATCACTGGAGGTTCTCAAGAAGACCGGACAGCCACCTATCTGAAATGGTATAGGGTCTCCTGCTTGAGCAGAGGGCTGGACTACAAGACTTCCAAGATCACTTCCGCTTTATTCTGATTGAGATGGATTTGTGACGAGTGTGTTGACTATATATGACTTGCCTGAAGATTATGGTCATCATACTTTGGCTAAATAACAGGATATTTCTCGGAAGCATGTAGTTGTCAGGATTCCAGTTAGTATTATGAACACTCACAAATATAATCAGCCAGACCTGGATACCAAATTTAGGTTGTTACTTAGGAACAGAGTGAAAGTCAAACCTGATCAGGCAGCATTCTCAGACGTGCTTTCCGTTCCATATGCAAGGGCAGCTAGAGAAGCCTGAAGGAAGTTACAGGTCTGCATGGAGGAACTTTGGGGGAGAATCTTGAATACAAATATTACAATTTAGGGCAAAATTCCCTCACAGGATGACAATTGGTGGTAATATCTAGTTACGAAAATTGGATATAGGGATTTATCCAATTTATATAGGATATATTATTACCCCACCTGATCAAAATACTGAAGTAATCTTGAGAAGGTGATCTTGACTGTACCTTAGAACAACTGGATCTTGGAAATATCCAGAGGTAAGGAAATGCTAGATTTAATCATAAGTGATGACCGTGATCTGACACAAGACCTAAGCATTGTGCAAACTGTAGGAAACTGACTTACATTTAGCATACGTGGAAATAAGAAATTGCCATCGGGGTCTGTCATGGTGACATTTGATTACAAAAGCAGAAAATTTCAAAAAGATGAGGCAGTCATTGAAACGGAAAGCTCAAGAGGGATGATTTTCTTTGAAATGCCTGGAAGTTGTTTTAAACACAATAATTGAGGCTCAGCTGAAATGGGTTTCATAGTGTCAATGTCTAGGACTCAGCAATAAATCATTGATCTCCTGACACTTCACAGTTTGGCTCTAGTCCTAGGCTAGACTTGGCAATAGTCTCACAGGCACAGCTCAGCTAGAGGGGAATCCATACAAAACTATTGATTGCCCAGTGCCACTGAGAAGGTATATACCTTTGGTAGACTTGTTGCATTTTTCTTCATTTTTCTTTGTGTGGCTTTCCCACAAAGTCACAGTCTCTAGTTAGCTTTGAAGTTCTTGCAAGTCGCATAATTTCTATTTCTTGCCTGCAATTGCAAGCTCCTGACCCAAGTCTCACAAATTCAGTCCAGGAAGAGGCCATCCATTTGAAGATATCTTTTGACCGTATAGAATAATAAAATTACCAGGTCTTGTGGGCTTCCACCCAAAGATTCCTTCAGAAATTAATGATCTGCTACACAAAATCTGACAATGTAAGACTTGTCCCTCTATCTTAGACAATTGGAAAGTAGTTAAAGGAGCGCCAATTTTTTAAAAAAGATCCCAGGGTTGGGGAAACTACATTTTGGTCTTGTGTCATCTATCCTGAGCAAAGTGATATAAACAGTTATCAAATGAATGAATGAATGAATGAATAAATAAATAAATAAATAAATTGAATAGGGGACAAGACTTTGGCATACAGATTCTGCAGAGAAATTCCCTGCTTCATAAACTTTAGTTGTTTAGAGACTCAAAAAGCAGGTGGATTTTCACAGAATTTGATAAACAGACTTCGATAAATTTCCTCATCAATAATTCTTGAGTAAATTTAGCAGTCATGGAACAAGAACAATGTTTTTTTATAGATTGCTGTCTAAAAAAAAACCTGCCAGAAAGCAAATCTTGAAATCTTTAGAAGAAAAATCCTTCCCTCCACTAAGAAAATTGACCATTTATTGCCAATCTTTACTTTCTGGTAGGGTTGTTTTGTTTTTGTTTTTTTTTATTAAAAAAATGGGTTGGATACTTTTTGACTTGTTCATAAGTGATCTTGAATTATGAGTAAGCAATGGGTTGCCAATATTTTTGTATGATACCAAGGTATTCAGGGTAATGAAAACAAAAGTAACTGAAGAACTGTTTTAAATCAGGAGAATGATCCATCAAATGGCAAACACAGTTGAGTTTCAGTAAATGTAAAATGATATCTATTGGAACAAGACCTCCAAACTTCATACATATTCAGTGATGAGGTCTAAACTATCAGTTAACCAAATTGAAGAGAGAAAAATCAGGATTATAGTGAATAACTCATTGAAGAGATCAATTTGTTGTGCAGCATCTGTAAAAAAGGCTTATTTTATTCTAGAAATCACGAGAAAAAGAACTGAAACAAAAACTGATAATAAAATACTGTACAGGTAATCTTTGACTTACAACAGTTCATTTAGTGACCATTCAAAGTTACAACAGCACTGAAAAACTTACAACCATTTCAGCATCCTCATGTTCATGTGATCAAAATTTAGATGCTTGGCAACTGACTTATATTTATGACAATTGCAGTATCCCAGGGTCAAAGCGATCACCTTTTGTAACCTTTGCATAAGCAAAGTCAATGGGGAATCCAGATTCACTTAACAACCATGTTACTGACTTAATACCTGCAGTGATCCACTTAACATCTGTGCAAGAAAAGGCGTAAAATTGAACAAAACTTTACTTAACAAATGTCTCATTTAGCAACATGGTCGTAAGTCAAAGACTACCTGTACAACATTGAGCCACAGTTGTATCTGGAACATAGTGTAAAGTTCTGATGTACACAATTGAAAAATACTGTAGATTTAAGAGCTGGGGAAAAGTACAGAGTGATCAGTCTCTCAAACATCCTTCTTATAAAAAAAGGGCTAAAATTATTTAGGACTGTTTAGTCTACTAGGTGGCCGAAGAAAGAAATAATGAGGTGAATATAATTATGAATGGCCTGGAGAAAGGAAAGAAGAAACTTTCTGCTTTTACAAACACTACAATTGGAGCAGGGTGGGAGAGTGGGGTGTCATTCAGTGAAGCTAATTAGAACAAGCTAAAGCAAGAGCTTCTTCCTAGAGCACATAATTAACTTGGGAGAATTCATTACCACAAACTGTGCTGATGGTCACTTACTTGGATGCCTTAAAGGGGGAATTGTTACATTCATGGATGATAGGTCTCTCAAGAGTTCCTGGCCTTGAAACATTAATTTTTCCTCCAGGTTGGGAATAGCATGTTTTCAAATGCTAGTTCCAACTGAAAAATAACAGGACAAAATATGAATCTCTCTTTTTCTCTTCCCCGACCCCAACATGTATAAATTACTTTATTCTATTTATGATACTGCTTGAGTATAATTTTGTTTTTTTAATTATTATTTATTTAATTATCCCTTTGTGGCTCTAGTTTCTGCATGTGCATGAACTAGCTGGTCTTTTTTCATATTTCATATTCATTGATTTCATATCAATGAAACCCTGGAACCGAGGGAGACCACTGTGCCTCAGATAGCTGGTTGTGAATCCCTCTATGTGAAGTGGGGTCGTAGGACTCAGGTGGGCTTGTTGATCACGTACCTGGCTCCTTGCTGCGTGACAACAGCCCTGCCCGAGCTGTTGGAGTTGTTGGCCGGGTTGGCAGTTGAAACCCCTAGACTGTTGGTCATGGGGGATTTCAACCTGCCATCAACTGGCGTGGCATCCTCGACGGCTCGGGAGTTCATGGCTTCCATGACGGCCATGGACCTGACTCAATTAGTGGACGGCCCTACCCACATCGGGGGAGGCACTCTAGATCTGATTTTTGTCTCTGGCCAGTGGCCAAATGATCTGATTTTAAATGATTTAGTTATTGAGCCTTTGTCATGGTCAGATCATTCTCTTCTTCGTCTGGACTTTTGGACCACTACTCACCACCGCAGGGAGACGGAACCAATGCGTTGGTTCCGTCCCAGGCGCCTGGTGAACCCAGAGAGGTTCCTGACGGAGCTTGGGCCGTTTCCTGAGAACCTGGTCCACGGCACGACTGAAGAACTAGTCGCAGCCTGGGAACGGCTGGAGCTTTGGACCGTGTCGTGCCTTTGCGGCCTCTGACCCGGCGCAGGTCTCAACCAGCTCCTCGGTTCTCTGAGGAGCTGAGGGAGATGAAGCGCCGGAGAAGACGCCTAGAGAGTGCCTGGAGATCCAGCCGTTCTAAGGCTGATCGGACACTAGTTAGGTCCTACAGTAGGACCTACCTAGTGGCATTGAGGGAAGCGAAGCGTTCTTACATTTCCTCCCTCATTGCGTCGGCAGATAACCGCCCGGCCGCCCTGTTTCGGGTTACCCGCTCTCTCCTTCAACAGGAGGGGCGGGAGGACCCATTACAAGGGCGTGCCGAAGAGTTTAATGGTTATCTATACGATAAAATCGTTCAGCTTCGGGATGGATTGGATCAAAATTGGGTAGATCCAAGCGAGAGTTTCGAGACTCGTCTTGTTGAGACCGTTTCGGATGGTTTTTACCCTGTGACTCCCGAGGACATGGACAGGTTACTGGGAAGGTTGAATGCCACCACATGTTTACTGGACCCGTGCCCCTCCTGGTTGGTGCTGGCCACGCAGGAGGTGACACGAGGCTGGCTCCGGGGGATTACAAATGCTTCTTTGCGGGAGGGGGTCTTTCCCACTGCCTTGAAAGAGGCGGTGGTGAGATCTCTCCTCAAGAAGCCTTCCCTGGACCCAGCTGTTTTAGGAAATTACCGTCCAGTCTCCAACCTTCGTTTAATGGCGAAGGTTATAGAGAGTGCGGTGGCATGTCAATTACCCCAGTACCTGGATGAAACCGTCTATCTAGACTCGTTCCAGTCCAGCTTCCGGCCCGGATACAGTATGGAGATGGCTTTGGTCGTGTTGGTGGATGATATCTGGAGGGCCAGGGATAAGGGTTACTCCTCGGCCCTGGTCCTATTAGATCTCTCAGCGGCTTTCGATACCATCGACCATGGTATCCTGCTGCGCCGGTTGGAGGGTTTGGGAGTGGGAGGCACCGTTTATCGGTGGTTCTCCTCCTACCTCTCTGACCGGACACAGACGGTGTTGACAGGGGGGCAGAGATCGACCCCGAGGTGCCTCATGTGTGGGGTGCCGCAGGGATCGATTTTCTCACCTCTCCTGTTCAACATCTATATGAAACCGCTGGGCGAGATCATCAGTGGTTTTGGGGTGAGATACCAACTGTACGCTGATGATACACAGCTGTACTTTTCCACCCCAGGCCACCCCAATGAAGCTATCGAAGTACTGTCCCGGTGTCTGGAAGCCGTACGGGTCTGGATGGGGAGGAACAGGCTCAAGCTTAATCCCTCCAAGACGGAGTGGCTGTGGATGCCGGCACCCCGGTACAGTCAGCTGCAGCCGTGGCTGACTGTTGGGGGCGAGTCATTGGCCCCGATGGAAAGGGTGCGCAACCTGGGCATTCTCCTGGATGGGCGGTTGTCTTTCGAAGACCATTTGACGACCGTCTCCAGGAGAGCTTTTTATCAGGTTCACCTGATTCGCCAGTTGCGCCCCTTCCTGGACCGGGATGCCCTATGCACGGTCACTCATGCTCTCGTGACTTCTCGCTTGGACTATTGCAATGCTCTCTACATGGGGCTCCCCTTGAAGAGCACCCGGAGACTCCAGTTAGTCCAGAATGCAGCTGCACGGGTGACAGAGGGAGCGGTTCGGAGCTCCCATGTAACACCCATCCTGCGCAGACTGCAGTGGCTGCCTGTTGTCTTCCGGGTGCGCTTCAAGGTATTGGTGACTACTTTCAAAGCGCTCCATGGCTTAGGACCAGGATATTTAGGGGACCGTCTACTGCCATCTTCTATCTCCCAGCGACCGGTGCGTTCTCACAGAGAGGGACTCCTTAGGGTGCCGTCAGCCAAGCAATGTTGACTGGTGGCCCCTAGGGGGAGAGCCTTCTCTGTGGGGGCTCCTACCCTGTGGAACGAATTTCCCCCTGGACTTCGTCAACTATCCGACCTTCGGACCTTTCGCCGCAAACTTAAAACCTATTTATTCCGTCTAGCTGGACTGGCTTGATTTTAAAATTTTTAATTTGCTTTTATGGGTTTTAAATTTTTGTAAATTTTTATAGGGTGTTACTGTATTTTAAAATTTTAATTTGCTTTTATGGGTTTTAAATTTTGTAAATTTTATAGGGTGTTACTGTATTTTAAAATTTTAATTTGCTTTTATGGGTTTTAAATTTTGTAAATTTTATAGGGTGTTACTGTATTTTAAAATTTTAATTTGCTTTTATGGGTTTTAAATTTTGTAAATTTTATAGGGTGTTACTGTATTTTAAAATTTTAATTTGCTTTTATGGGTTTTAAATTTTGTAAATTTTATAGGGTGTTACTGTATTTTAAAATTTTAATTTGCTTTTATGGGTTTTAAATTTTGTAAATTTTATAGGGTGTTACTGTATTTTAAAATTTTAATTTGCTTTTATGGGTTTTAAATTTTGTAAATTTTATAGGGTGTTACTGTATTTTAAATTTTTGGCCAATCGAATAAGTTTTTTAAGGGGTTGTTCTTAATATTATATGTACTGTTTTCTTTGTATTTTATTCTGGCTGTGCACTGCCCTGAGTCCTTCGGGAGAAGGGCAGTATACAAATTAAATTATTATTATTATTATTATTATTATTATTATTATTATTATTATTATTATTATTATTATTATTATTATTATTATTATTATTATTATTATTATTATATTTGAATTGTTTAAGATTTCTGTGCCCAGTCATTTTATTAGCCAAAAGTGTGCATACATAACTCGTTGAAACATGGTTTTAAAAGTTCCATATAATCATTAAATTAGATATATTGTCAGGAATCTATAATTCTTTAAAGGGATGGAACATTTTATATTTGGTGTTTATATATTGTATCATTTATTATTATCATCTCTGATTTATTTTCTTCTTTGATTCCTTGTTTATTTTTATGCTGTATAAATTGGGCAGCCTTATAAATCTTATAAATAAATGCATATAAATAAATAAAAATTCATGGCTATAAAAATGCCTCACTCTGTCCCACATGTACATTTTGATGTGCACTTGTGACCCTCCTAGTGATTGAACATTTTCTTAAAATCTAAAACTTTTTTATTTACAGCTTTGGGTATTTAGTCCCCCAGCTTGAAATTCTGATCATGTATATCCTCCATCTCCACTGGGATTGTGTGTGGTCCGGACCACTTATTGTATTATGCCTTCTATTTATATCCTACTTCATGAAAATATATCATTAGGAGGAGACTATGTCATCCATGTATGATCAGAATATGTCATTGGGGGTCAAGGCTGTCAAATCCTCTTTTTTTAAATTTGCATTTATATCCCGCCCTTCTCCGAAGACTCAGGGCGGCTTACACTATGTTAGCAATAGTCTTCATCCATTTGTATATTATATACAAAGTCAACTTATTGCCCCCAACAATCTGGGTCCTCATTTTACCTACCTTATAAAGGATGGAAGGCTGAGTCAACCTTGGGCCTGGTGGGACTTGAACCTGCAGTAATTGCAAGCAGTTGTGTTAATAACAGACTGTCTTAGCAGTCTGAGCCACCAGAGGCCTCTTCTCCAAACTTTGATGGTCAAATGGCCAAAAATCACTAAAAATCAACAGCATCCTTTCCTGCCATTACTGCAATCCTTAGAACCGATTTATAGGACCAATATGGTCATCTCAGCCCAACCAGGGTAATGCCTTGAGCAGGAACCAAAAGATAGTTCATCTCTAGTGTTTTTGACATTGCATTTTGTAAAAGTTAATTAATGGCCTGGTGTTGTTTATAAAACAGAATAACAGACTTGAAAGGGACCTTGGAGGTCTTCTAGACCAACCCCCTGCTTAAGCAGGAAACCCTATAACATTTCAGACAAATGTTTGTCCAATCAGACCACTGTCATTGTTCAGCCTTGATAAAAACAACTCATGGCTCACAGTGCTGGATGAACCCAGGCCAAAAGTATATCCAAAAGTATTATCCAGAACTTAATGCTTGATGATGTTACCTGATTGGGTAATGAACATCTGCAAAAAAACCCAACAACCCTCAGAGAGCACCAAAATTTCCACTCGGAATTGATTTGATTTACTATTTCTCTCCTTCCTCTCCCTTCCTCATTGAGACTACTACGGGGAAAGGCCTTGCTGCTGCTTGGATAAGCCCAAAGAGCTTTCATTGGGATGCCATTGACGTGAGCCTTTTAGAGAAGACTAGAGAAGGCTAGAGAAGACCTGCTGTTTCAAGAGTGAATGTAAGCTGGGTTGTGTGATTGCCACCCAGATCATGTACAAGGGAAGGAACTGGATGACAGGCAAAGGTGGAAGAGGTTGTTTGTTTGTTTTACATCTCTTTTACATCGCTCTCCTGTACAAGAAAATGTACAGGCAGTTTGTGTGGTTTGCAGGCTAAACTAAACATTTTAACTTGTCAATCAGCCTGTTGTTTGTTGACTTATGATGGGCAGATAGAGTTTTCCAGGAGAAATAATGGAAAAACCATTTTCCCAGCTTTGTCTCTAATATTTCTTTGGCATCAAGAGTGAAGGTCCCCCCTCCTCCACCACACCACACACGCCTTCAAGTTAAGAAACATTATGAAAATAAACCCACTCAATCAAACTCCAGCTCTTTAAAGAGACACATATGCATTTTTAAACCATTTAACTTGTTTACAGCAAGTAACTCAAAGCCCTTCATTTCTGTTTTTTGTCTGTGGCACACCTGAGGGGGCTTTCTTTGAGGAGGTTCGCCAGGTAGAATTTATTTCCTCTTTAAAGTATAAAGTCTCTTTACATCTAGTGTCATTTATTTACAATATTTTACACATTTGTTATCTTCTTTTCTCCATTCTTTTTTTCCCCCTATTCATTATTCTTTCTAGATGTAAAGGGACGATAAAGTCAAAGATAGTAAAAAAGAAGGGAAAAAGGGAAGGTATAAAGCAGAAAGCTGAAGGGACGAAACCGTCATGTAAAAAGAAAACACGGACTATGTGTTTATGTTATGTATGTTTGTGTTGTGTTGTGTTGTTGTAATAAAACCAATAAAAACTTAAAAAAATATAGTATAAAGTCTCTGTCTCTCTCTGTCTTTGTTTCTCTCTCTGTCCATCTCTCTCTCTCTCTCTCATATAAAATTGAGCAAAATCAAAATTTTCTAACACAACGATTATTAATATCAGTTCTAGGAACTGGATGTTCTTGAAGAAGAAAGATTTTTGTCTTAATTTGTTACTTCTTTGTTTCATTAGCCAGTAACCTCTTTGTATCTTTTATTGAAGAGGTACACACACACACACACACACACACACACACACACACACACACACACACACACACAGGGAGAGAGAGAGAAATTATAAAGCAGGATTAGATAGAGGTCCATTTTCTGCATGGCCTATTGCCAATACAGAACCATCATCATTTCCTGAATGGAGAAATGGATGGCACTGTAGCAAATTTCAAAAACCGCTACAGAAATATATGCAACCAAATAAAAACTGAATGCACAAATTACCACACCAAACAAGAAGAGGACCTTCTGCGCACAAATTCCAATCGTGCCTTTTATAATTTTGTGAACAATAAACTTAAAGACTCAAGATCCGTCCCACCACTAAAAGATTCTAACGGCAAAGAATGCAATGATGAAACAGTTAAAGCAAACCTCTTCAACATATTCTTTGGCTAAGTTTTTGTTAACAGCGATGACACATATCCGACATTCCCAAATCGTACCAGCAATGAGTATGACGACTTAACACATACAGATTTCACAGAAGATAATGTTGGAAAAGCTCTTCATAACTTGAAACCATCCCTATCTATTGGACCCGATGGACTATGTGCATACTTCTTAAAAAAACTTTCCACTAATATAGCAGAACTCCTAAGCATAATCTTTGATAAAGCTTTCATGACCAGTTCCCTTCCCAAACTTTGGTCACTAGCCACAGTCATCCCAATCTTCAAAAAAGGAGACCCCAGCTTAGTTGAAAATTACAGACAATCTCTCTGTGCTGCGTCACCTGCAAAGTTATGGAATCAATCATCAACCAATCCATTACCTTCCACTTAGAAACAACCAACCTACTCTCTAATAAACAATTTGGTTTCAGGAAAAAATTATCATGTAACTTACAACTTCTCCACTGTAAAAACATATGGACTACAAATCTTGATCAAGGCAAAACAACAGATGCAATCTACATAGACTTCTGCAAAGCTTTTGACTCAGTAGTACATGATAAACTTCTCCTAAAACTATGGCATTTCAGGACCCCTTCACAAATGGATATCTGCTTTTCTGTCTAACAGACAACAAGTGGTCAAAATTGGCAATGCTCTATCAAATCATGTTCCTGTCAAGAGTGGCGTTCCTCAAGGCAGCATCCTTGGACCAACACTCTTCATACTATACATTAATGATCTATGTGACCATATCTCAAGTAATTGTGTTCTCTTTGCTCACGATGTCAAACTATTTAACATCACCAACAATACATCTACTATTCAAAAAGACCTTGATCATCTAACCGGTTGGTCTAAAACTTGGCAACTCCAAATCTCAACCAGCAAATGCTCAGTCTTACATATTGGAAAAAAGAACCCAAACACTAAGTGCATACTTGATGGACATTACCTTACAGATGACCCCCACCCTGTTAAAGACCTTGGAGTTTTCATATCAAATGATCTAAGTGCCAAAGCCCACTGCAACTACATAGCAAAAAAGGCTCTAAGAGTTGTAAACCTAATCTTGCGTAGCTTCTTTTCCAAAAACACTACACTACTAACCAGAGCATATAAAACATTTGCTAGACCAATTCTAGAATACAGCTCGCCTGTCTGGAACCCTCACCACATTTCTGACATCAATACAATTGAACATGTCCAGAAATATTTTACAAGAAGAGTTCTTCACTCCTCTGAAAACAACAAAATACCTTATCCCACCAGACTTGAAATCCTAGGCTTAGAAAACATAGAACTCCGTCGCCTTCGACAAGACCTAAGTTTAACTCATAGAATCATCTATTGTAATGTCCTTCCTGTTAAAGACTACTTCAGCTTTAATTGCAATAATACAAGAGCAACCAATAGATTTAAACTTAATGTTAATTGCTTTAATCTAGATTGCAGAAAATATGACTTCTGTAACAGAATCATCAGTGCTTGGAACACTTTACCTGACTCTGTGGTCTCTTCCCATAATCCCAAAAGCTTTAACCAAAAACTTTCCACTATTGACCTCACCCCATTCTTAAGAGGACCATAAGGGGCATGCATAAGAGCACAAACGTGCCTACCGTTCCTTATTGTTTTTCTTTTTTCCCCCATATATATATATATATATATATAGGTCTTTGGTTATTCAGGTTTTCTCCCGCGTAGATGTAGATGTACATCAACATAGATGTAGCACGACCACGAACACGAAGCCAAACAACAGCAATGCAGCTCACCAGCTCAAATCCCCCTGCAACTCAGACTAATCTGAGCACAATCAAGCCCCCACCCAAACAGGACACACCCCCAGCCAATCAGAGCACAGCCAAGCTCCCACCCAATCAGTTCAAACCCCCACTAGCAGTTAAAAAGGAAGAAACAGCTGCAATCACACATTGCTCCCAGAAGCACGAAGCTGAAGCCTGAAGATGACGAATGAGACTTCGTCGAAACGTTGCCAAGACACTTTCAATTTTACGCGGGAGAAAACCCGAATAACCAAAGATATATATATATATATATATATATATATATATATATATATAGATATATATAGATATATAGATATATAGATATATAGATATATAGATATATAGATATATATATATATATATATATATATATATATATATGTTTATATACTATATAATCTTTTGTGTGATGCTTATATATATTGTTGCTACTGGGTTAATTTGTAGCTATTTACTTTCTTGATGTTTGCTTTTTCTTTTTAAAAAGAGATTGTTCCCTGGCCACTTTACATCTAGCTACTCACAAGTAAACCCCTGGCTTCCAGGACATCTACACTCAAGAAAAGGTTCACAGATATCCAGTGTTCTATCTCTCTCCCCCACCCACCCTCCATGGAAAAAGCATAGCATTTATTTGCTAAATTGTGGATTCAGAGACCCAGCCCCTCCCAAAGATAGCCCTGATCTGCCTCTTAAAAGTGAAACTGGGTTCTTTCCTTTGACAAAATTTCCATCTCTTCACCTTGACATAGGGAATGCTTGTTTTTATTTTTAATTTTTTTTTAAATTTTTGGTCAGGAAGAAAAAATTAGATGGAGCCACCTTAAATACCATAAAGCTCCGTAAGCTCCCCACCCACCCCTTTTCCATTCCTATGCCCAGAGCACCCGCGGCACTTTAATTACCTGGCCGGCCTCGACGTCATTTGCTGGACCACAGTATTTGTACTTGCTCACTGTACCTTCTTTCTTTAAGACAGATTTGTCCTGTTGATGAAGACATGAGTTATTCAAGTAGAGGCTTTCCAAAAAAACCGTTTCAGATTTTTTAAAAGGCTGAAGGAAAAACCTTTGAGACGCCAAACGGTGTGTTATTTATTTTGCTTTAGCAATGGTGGCATTCCCTCCCTCTTTCTGCTGGTGACATTTAATTCTGCAAGCGGAGAAGGGAAGCCAGGAGCCAGATGAAAACCTCAATGTTTCAACAGGAAGGTCAGCAGGGAGGGAGAGGAGCTGCCATGGAGCCCTCAGGCCAGGCTGGAATTCCAGCCCTGGCTTCAGCGGTGGAGGCACCTGGTTAGCTTCTGTTCCAGGAATAGTTCTTGCAGAAGTCCCATCAAGATGAATGGGGGAGTTGTGCAAAGCTGCATCCATATGTGTGTGTGTGTGTGTGTGTGTGTGCGTGAGTACGGACGGACGGGCATCCCCATTCATTCATTGCCATATGGATGCCAATAGAAGGTACAAAGTTTGCATGGACACAGGGTTGGCTTTTTTTTGGGAATGCAGAACTTCAATGATGCATTGGAATTCCATGGCTGCCAAGAGATTTCTGGTGGATTGGACTAGAGATTTTATCCATAATATTAAAAGATTAAATAATTCCGAGTGGCTTCTTCAGAGTTCTGACTTCTATGCTTTAAAACAGGAATGACACAAAGTATGTTTTCTGGGCTCCATACAAAATGCAGCATTTGTTTTCTCCTGCCCACGGTTGTACCCTGTCTGAAACCATATTTTATTGGATTGTTGTTTTCTTGCCTCTACCGGGACATTTTCCCAAATGCGTTACCTTCCATGGCTTCTTCCTCTTTCCTTGTCTCTCTCTTGCCCGCATGTCCTATCCAGTTTTTTCCCAGGCTGCTTTTACCACTCCATAATAACCTAAAATAACATATTACTAATAAAATGAACTTATTCAACTTATTTTGCAAAGCCCAGGACAACCCTTGAATTTATAGATCTATAAATTTAGAGTTCTCTAAATTCAATATAATGACTAGTGACTGCCAGAGTCACAAGCAACTTTCTGGGAGACAAAGCCCAGAATCTAATAACAATGCTTACTAATTGGGATTATGGAAAGATTCAATCCAAAAATTGGATATGATCATGACTTGATTAAATCAATGAATGTTATTATGTTTCTGATCTTGGTGCATCTTTTTTTTTTTAACTGATTCAGAAAACCATGTTGAATTATAGGTAGTCCTCAGTTTACAATCACAATTGGAACCGGAATTTTGGTTGCTAAGTGATTCAGTCCAGGGGTGAAATGCTCCCGGTTCTGACCGGATCTCGCAATCCGATAGCAATCGTGGCCGGTAGTTCGGTGATCCGGTAGCGATCAGCGAACCACTGGTGACATCTGCTGCCTGAGTGTCATTACTCCCTGGTTTTAACCAGGAAGTAATATGTTTTGTGCATGCGCAGAAGGTTTTGTGCATGCGCAGAAGGTTTTGTGCATGCGCAGAAGGTTTTGTGCATGCGCAGAAGGTTTTGTGCATGCGCAGAAGGTTTTGTGCATGCGCAGAAGGTTTTGTGCATGCGCAGAAGGTTTTGTGCATGCGCAGAAGGTTTTGTGCATGCGCAGAAGGTTTTGTGCATGCGCAGAAGGTTTTGTGCATGCGCAGAAGGTTTTGTGCATGCGCAGAAGGTTTTGTGCATGCGCAGAAGGTTTTGTGCATGCGCAGAAGGTTTTGTGCATGCGCAGAAGGTTTTGTGCATGCGCAGAAGGTTTTGTGCATGCGCAGAAGGTTTTGTGCATGCGCAGAAGGTTTTGTGCATGCGCAGAAGGTTTTGTGCATGCGCAGAAGGTTTTGTGCATGCGCAGAAGGTTTTGTGCATGCGCAGAAGGTTTTGTGCATGCGCAGAAGGTTTTGTGCATGCGCAGAAGGTTTTGTGCATGCGCAGAAGGTTTTGTGCATGCGCAGAAGGTTTTGTGCATGCGCAGAAGGTTTTGTGCATGCGCAGAAGGTTTTGTGCATGCGCAGAAGGTTTTGTGCATGCGCAGAAGGTTTTGTGCATGCGCAGAAGGTTTTGTGCATGCGCAGAAGGTTTTGTGCATGCGCAGAAGGTTTTGTGCATGCGCAGAAGGTTTTGTGCATGCGCAGAAGGTTTTGTGCATGCGCAGAAGGTTTTGTGCATGCGCAGAAGGTTTTGTGCATGCGCAGAAGGTTTTGTGCATGCGCAGAAGGTTTTGTGCATGCGCAGAAGGTTTTGTGCATGCGCAGAAGGTTTTGTGCATGCGCAGAAGGTTTTGTGCATGCGCAGAAGGTTTTGTGCATGCGCAGAAGGTTTTGTGCATGCGCAGAAGGTTTTGTGCATGCGCAGAAGGTTTTGTGCATGCGCAGAAGGTTTTGTGCATGCGCAGAAGGTTTTGTGCATGCGCAGAAGGTTTTGTGCATGCGCAGAAGGTTTTGTGCATGCGCAGAAGGTTTTGTGCATGCGCAGAAGGTTTTGTGCATGCGCAGAAGGTTTTGTGCATGCGCAGAAGGTTTTGTGCATGCGCAGAAGGTTTTGTGCATGCGCAGAAGGTTTTGTGCATGCGCAGAAGGTTTTGTGCATGCGCAGAAGGTTTTGTGCATGCGCAGAAGGTTTTGTGCATGCGCAGAAGGTTTTGTGCATGCAGAAGGTTTTGTGCATGCGCAGAAGGTTTTGTGCATGCGCAGAAGGTTTTGTGCATGCGCAGAAGGTTTTGTGCATGCGCAGAAGGTTTTGTGCATGCAGAAGGTTTTGTGCATGCGCAGAAGGTTTTGTGCATGCGCAGAAGGTTTTGTGCATGCGCAGAAGGTTTTGTGCATGCGCAGAAGGTTTTGTGCATGCGCAGAAGGTTTTGTGCATGCGCAGAAGGTTTTGTGCATGCGCAGAAGGTTTTGTGCATGCGCAGAAGGTTTTGTGCATGCGCAGAAGGTTTTGTGCATGCAGAAGGTTTTGTGCATGCGCAGAAGGTTTTGTGCATGCGCAGAAGGTTTTGTGCATGCGCAGAAGGTTTTGTGCATGCGCAGAAGGTTTTGTGCATGCGCAGAAGGTTTTGTGCATGCGCAGAAGGTTTTGTGCATGCGCAGAAGGTTTTGTGCATGCGCAGAAGGTTTTGTGCATGCGCAGAAGGTTTTGTGCATGCGCAGAAGGTTTTGTGCATGCGCAGAAGGTTTTGTGCATGCGCAGAAGGTTTTGTGCATGCGCAGAAGGTTTTGTGCATGCGCAGAAGGTTTTGTGCATGCGCAGAAGGTTTTGTGCATGCGCAGAAGGTTTTGTGCATGCGCAGAAGGTTTTGTGCATGCGCAGAAGGTTTTGTGCATGCGCAGAAGGTTTTGTGCATGCGCAGAAGGTTTTGTGCATGCGCAGAAGGTTTTGTGCATGCAGAAGGTTTTGTGCATGCGCAGAAGGTTTTGTGCATGCGCAGAAGGTTTTGTGCATGCGCAGAAGGTTTTGTGCATGCGCAGAAGGTTTTGTGCATGCGCAGAAGGTTTTGTGCATGCGCAGAAGGTTTTGTGCATGCGCAGAAGGTTTTGTGCATGCGCAGAAGGTTTTGTGCATGCGCAGAAGGTTTTGTGCATGCGCAGAAGGTTTTGTGCATGCGCAGAAGGTTTTGTGCATGCGCAGAAGGTTTTGTGCATGCGCAGAAGGTTTTGTGCATGCGCAGAAGGTTTTGTGCATGCGCAGAAGGTTTTGTGCATGCAGAAGGTTTTGTGCATGCGCAGACTCTAACCATTGTGCCACCACTGCATTCTAACCACTGCGCCAAATGTGATTAAACCCACATTTATCCCTTTAAATCAAAGTTTTGAAACATATTAATTAGTATGAATTAATTCAAAGCACCGAATTATACTGAACCAGATCCAGTTTGAACCACTGGTCAAATTGGGGTCAAAGCCAATTCATACATCTCTATCATTAACTCCCTTAGCAACCAATGGAATTTATGTGTAAGTTTTTTTTTCCTTTTTAATTTACTTACTTGCAGTTCTATCTGCCTTTATTCCAGAAGCACACCCAACTCTTACACTCCACTTTTAAAATGATCCTTTTAGGAAGAGAGCTATGAAAGATAGTGATCTAGCACAAAGATTCATGAATCAATGTTAACTGGAATCTGCATTTCTCCATCCTACTATTTTGGTTACAATTCAGCTTTATTCTTAGCCATTAAACTCACTAGGTATTTTTGGGTCTATCAAATCACTTCTGCATTCTGAAAGAGGTCAGTTGCCAATTCAGAGATTTGACAATTTGCATTGCAATCCTGAACCAGTTAAGCAGCAAAACCTGCTGTTAGATTCGGGCAATAACGAGGCAGGAGACCAGGATAGTGACAACAGCTCTTTACTATATGGTGAACCCAGCAACCAGCGCTGGGAAAAACCTCTCCTTATATACAGTTTAACCGGGGGCTTCAACCAATCAGCAACGTGCTATTTTCCCGCCAAAACTTTTAAAGATACATTACACTCCTTCCCTCCCAGAAAACACTTTACCACTATTTACATAAAATTTACATCTTATTTTTCGACGTAATCACGCAAGTAGACTGGGCGTCTCCTGACTCTTTCAGACCTGCGCAATTCATTCCCTGGGAGTGAGTCGAGCTGGCCGGAGGGACTGTTTGTTCCTCTCAGCTCCTCCTCTAGGCCATCCGGCCCTGGATTATTTGCAGAGTCTTCCCTGCTGTCTTCAGGATGAACCAGTTAAGCAGCAAAACCTGCTGTTAGATTCGGGCAATAACGAGGCAGGAGACCAGGATAGTGACAACAGCTCTTTACTATATGGTGAACCCAGCAATAGCTCTTATACAGCTCCATAGTGCTTTACATCTGTCTCTCAGCAGTTTACAAATGTCAGCATATTACCTCCACCAATCTGGGTCCTCATTTTACTGACCTTGGAAGGATGGAAGGCCGAATCGACCTTGAGCCAATGAGACTCAAACTCCTGGCTGTGGGCAGAGTTAGCCTGCAATACTGCACTCTAACCATTGTGCCACCACTGCATTCTAACCACTGCGCCAAATGTGATTAAACCCACATTTAACCCTTTAAATCAAAGTTTTGAAACATATTAATTAATATGAATTAATTCAAAGCACCGAATTATACTGAACCAGATCCAGTTTGAACCACTGGTCAAATTGGGGTCAAAGCCAATTCATACATCTCTATCATTAACTCCCTTACCAACCAATGGAATTTATGTGGAAGTTTTTTTTCCTTTTTAATTTACTTACTTGCAGTTCTATCTGCCTTTATTCCAGAAGCACACCCAACTCTTACACTCCACTTTTAAAACGATCCTTTTAGGAAGAGAGCTATGAAAGACAGTGACCTAGCACAAAGATTCATGAATCAATGTTAACTGGAATCTGCATTTCTCCATCCTACTATTTTGGTTACAATTCAGCTTTATTCTTAGCCATGAAACTCACTAGGTATTTTTGGGTCTATCAAATCACTCCTGCATTCTGAAAGAGGTCAGTTGCCAATTCAGAGATTTGACAATTTGCATTGCAATCCTGAACCAGTTAAGCAGCAAAACCTGCTGTTAGATTCGGGCAATAACGAGGCAGGAGACCAGGATAGTGACAACAGCTCTTTACTATATGGTGAACCCAGCAATAGCTCTTATACAGCTCCATAGTGCTTTACATCTGTCTCTCAGCAGTTTACAAATGTCAGCATATTACCCCCACCAATCTGGGTCCTCATTTTACTGACCTTGGAAGGATGGAAGGCCGAATCGACCTTGAGCCAATGAGACTCAAACTCCTGGCTGTGGGCAGAGTTAGCCTGCAATACTGCACTCTAACCATTGTGCCACCACTGCATTCTAACCACTGCGCCAAATGTGATTAAACCCACATTTATCCCTTTAAATCAAAGTTTTGAAACATATTAATTAGTATGAATTAATTCAAAGCACCGAATTATACTGAACCAGATCCAGTTTGAACCACTGGTCAAATTGGGGTCAAAGCCAATTCATACATCTCTATCATTAACTCCCTTAGCAACCAATGGAATTTATGTGTAAGTTTTTTTTTCCTTTTTAATTTACTTACTTGCAGTTCTATCTGCCTTTATTCCAGAAGCACACCCAACTCTTACACTCCACTTTTAAAACGATCCTTTTAGGAAGAGAGCTATGAAAGACAGTGACCTAGCACAAAGATTCATGAATCAATGTTAACTGGAATCTGTATTACCTGTTATGCGTTTTCTTATCTGGTCTATGTGGCGCTTCCATACCTGGCCATCCCCCAACTCAACTAGATATGACTTGGGTCCTGTTATTTCTAGGATTGTTCCTGCTAACCAGGTCGGGCCCTCACTGTAGTTGTGTGCCCACACTAGGTCGCCTGTTGCCATCTCTCTTGTTTTACCTTGTGCCCCTTTGTACCCGTCTGGTGTGTAGTTAGGGTTTAAACGGTCTAGGGGGCACCTAAGTTTCCGACCCATTAATAGTTCGGCCGGGCTGCGGCCAGTTGTGACACAGGGGGTTCTGTGTTGGACTGCTAGGAATATATCGATTTTAGTTTGCCAATCGCCTGGCTTGATTCTGGACAATGCTTCTTTTGCGCTTCGTACGAAACGTTCTGCAAGGCCGTTCGTCGCAGGGTGGAAAGGCGCCGAGAGGACATGTCGGATGCCCTCCTCTGCCAAGTACCCCTCAAACTGGGTTGCCGTGAATTGCGGGCCGTTATCGGAGACTAAAGTGTCGGGCAACCCATGGGTTACAAATAGGTGCCGTAGGGCTGAGATCATGGCCTCGGCTGTCATGGATCTCATGAGAATGATTTCCAGCCATTTGGAGTAGGCATCGACTACTACCAGAAAGGTTTGGCCGTGGAAGGGGCCGGCAAAATCGATATGTTTATAGTTTATAGTTTTATTAGATTTTTATACCGCCCTTCTCCCGAAGGACTCAGGGCGGTGTACAGCCGAAATAAAATACAGAGTATATACAATTAAAAGAAATTAAAAGAAACTATTAATAAATGGCCGAAAATTTAAAAATTTAAAAAATTTACAAATGTTTAAAATCTCTAAAACCCCAATTTAAAATCACTATTTATGCCAGTCCTGCTTGAATAAATAAGTATGTTTTTAGCTCACGACGGAAGGTCCGAAGATCAGGAACTTGGCGTAAGCCAGGGGAGTTCGTTCCAGGCGTCGGTGCTCCCACAGAGAAGGCCCTACCCTGGGGCCGCCAGCCGACATTGTTTGGCGGACGGCACCCTGAGAAGGCCCTCTGTGAGAGCGCACGGGTCGATGGGAGGCATACGGTAACAGCAGGCGGTCTCGTAAGTACCGGGTCCTAAGCCATGGAGCGCTTTAAAGGTGGTAACCAGGATCTTGAAGCGCACCCAAAGACCACAGGAAGCCAGTGCAAACTACGGAGCAGAGGTGTTACGTGGGAGCCTCGAGCGGCTCCCATTACCACTCGCGCAGCTGCATTCTGGACTAACTGCAGCCTCCGGGTGCACCTCAAGGGCAGCCCCATGTAGAGAGCATTGCAATAATCCAGCCGAGACGTAACCAGAGCGTGAGTGACCGTGCATAAGGCATCCCGGTCAAGGAAGGACGCAACTGGCGAACCAAGCGAACTTGGTAAAAGGCCCTCCTGGTGACGGCTGCCAGATGTTCCTCAAAGGACAGCCGGCCATCCAGGAGGACGCCCAAGTTGCGAACCACCTCCTTTGGGGCCACTAACTGCTTCAACAGTCAGCTGCGGATGCAGCTGACTGTACCGGGTGCCGGAATCCACAGCCACTCCATCTTGGAGGATTGAGCTTGAGTCTGTTTCTCCCCATCCAGACCCGTACGGCTTCCAGGCACCGGGACAGCACTTCGACCGCTTCGTTGGGGTGGTCCGGGGTGGAAAAGTACAGCTGAGTGTCATCAGCGTACAGATGATAACTCACCCCGAACCCACTGATGACCTCGCCCAGCGGCTTCATGTAGATGTTGAACAGGGTAGGCGAGAGAATCGACCCCTGGGGTACCCCACAAGTGAGGCCCCTCGAGGACGACCTCTGCCCCCCTGTCAACACCGACTGCGACCGGTCAGAGAGATAGGAGGAGAACCACCGATAAACGGTGCCTCCCACTCCCAATCCCTCCAACCGGCGCAGCAGGATACCATGGTCGATGGTATCAAAAGCCGCTGAAAGATCTAATAGGACCAAGGCAGAGGAACAGCCCCTGTCCCTGGCCCTCCAGAGGTCATCCACCAATGCGACCAAAGCCGTCTCCGTGCTATAACCGGGCCGGAAGCCGGACTGGAACGGGTCTAGATAGATATGGATCCTAGACCAGGGGCCCTGGGGTCTCTCCCATTCCCGAATCGGGGCCGTTGGGGGTAGCGGTCTGGACTCCTGGCAGGCCTGGCATTTCCCTATCCTCTCAGCAATTTCTGAGTCCATTAAGGGCCACCACACATAGCTTCTCGCTAGACCCTTCATCCTCACGATCCCTGGGTGACCTTCGTGAAGGAGATCCAATACCTTTTTCCTCAATTTCTCCGGGATCACCACTCGATCCCCCCATAGCAGGCACCCCCCTTGAGCCGAGAGTTCCCCACGTTTTTTTACAAACTCTTTAAAACGCTCGCCCGGCGCAGCGGGCCAACCTCTTTGTACCCAACCAATTACAGTTCTTATTGTAATGTCCTTATATGAAGCCCGAGCCACCTCTTTGGATGTGACTGGGCCAGAGTCCAAAGAGTCAATTAGCAGAACTGGTATCCCCGGAGTGGGGTCTTCGATAGTCTCTGGTAACGGGCATCTGCTCAGGGCGTCTGCATGCCCTAATTCCTTTCCTGGCCGGTGTAGTAATTTGTAAGAATACGCTGCCAGGAAGATAGTCCATCGGGTCAGTCTTGGCGAAAGTGCCACGGGCGTTGGGCGGTCGCCTGCCAACAGACCTAGCAAAGGTCTATGGTCCGTGATGATTTCAAAATCACGACCAAATACATACTCATGGAATTTCTTTACTCCTGAGACTATAGCCAAGGCTTCCTTATCAAGCTGGCTATAATTCCTTTCAGTTGATGACATGGTTCGGGAGTAGTATGCAATAGGGGCTTCTGTGCCATTTGGTAACCTGTGGCTGAGCACAGCCCCCACCCCATAGGGAGATGCATCGCAGCTTAACACTAATGGCAGCGTGCCATTGTATTGGATAAGGAGGCTATCACTCGTTAGGAGATTCTTTACCCCTTCGAATGCCCTAGCTTCCGCCTTTCCCCAAGACCATGCAGCCGTCTTTGCTAGTAATTTATGCAGCGGCTCGGCTACTGTTGCCTTATTCCTTAAGAATACTGCGTAGAAGTTGACCAGACCTAAGAATGCCTGTAACTCCGTTTTGTTCTTTGGAACCGGGGCCTTCCTGATGGCCCGTACCTTGCTCTCAGTGGGTTGAATCCCTTTCCTGTCTATCCGTAGCCCAGGAATTCCACAGACTCAACCCCGATCTGGCATTTGTTTAGTTTAACCGTGAGACCGCAGACCGGAAAATGCCCAAAACTTTTCGCAGCCTTACCCTAATTCCTCTAGGTTTTCAGCGGATACCAGTACATCGTCAAAGTATGGTACCACCCCTGGTAGGCCCTGCAATAGCCGCTCCATTAGGTTCTGAAATAACCCGGGAGCCACACTAACCCCAAACTGTAATCGGGTACACTTAAAAGCCCCTCTGTGAGTCACAATTGTCTGCGCTTCCGCTGTGCTGCTATCTACGGGCAGCTGTTGATAGGCTTGGGCCAAGTCTAGCTTGGCAAAACTTGCCCTTGCCCCATTGAGTGCAGTAAGTGCTGTACCACCGGACGGGTAAGCACTCTTTGCAACGCTTTGTTAAGCGTTGCCTTGTAGTCAGCGCAAATCCGGACCGACCCGTCCGGTTTGACTGGGGTGACTATAGGGTCTCCCACTTAGCATGGTCAACTGGCACTAGAATTCCCTGGTTTACTAGCTTGTCCAGTTCCCGGTCAATCCTGGGCTTTAGGGCTAACGGGACCCTCCTAGCCTTTAGACGGATAGGGCAACTTGGGGTCTAAGTTAAAGAGATAGGGGTCCCGTGTACTTGCCCAGGCAGTCTCTGAAAACGCCCCAAATTCTTTCACGAGTGCATCTTTGAGGTCGACTTCGTTTCTGAAGATTCCAGTCACTCCCATGCCCAATGCTCGGAACCAGTCCAGTCCCAACAAGCTTGGCAGGGTCCCATCGACGATGGTGATGGGCAGAGTTTTCTTGTATTGTCCATACTCGACGTGGACGGACGTTACCCCTCGGACGGGGATGCGATTCCCTGGTAGTCTTGTACCTTTAATTTCTGTGGTTGCAGCTTGCGCTTTGCGATGGCGGGTAAGGCTCTCACGAGAGTGTCCCAGGACATGATCGTGATCGATGAGCCGGTGTCCACCTCCAATCGGCACGGCACCCCCTCAATCTTTGCCTTTGTAAAGATTTTTTTCTCTAGGCGAGTTGATGCGTGACCCACTCTCACGACAGTCTGATTCAACTTCGCGCCTTTTTTAAACTGACCACTCGCGGGCCGCTTCGCCGTTCCCGCGCTCTGATTGGCCGGTTTGAATTTTTGGCGGGAAGGTTGGGGAGCTCGACAGACCTGTGCTAGGTGCCCCTTCCTTTCGCATCGCCGACAAGTTGCATCTTTAAATCTGCATTGTTGTCATTGGTGTTGCCCTCCGCAACTCGCGCAGTCGCCCCGGTCGTCTTTCTCCCGCCCCCCCGTGGGGGAGGCTCCTTCCTCCCCCCCCCCCTCCCCTTCGGCCTGGACCTCTTCATTGTGGACCGGGGTTGATTTCGCACCAGCCGTTGGTGCGACCTGCTTTTGTAGGGTTTCCGCCGCTTGGGTGGACATCTCGTGAGCCCTGGCTTCATCCAGGGCGTTTGCCAGCGTTAGGTTGCTTTTAGACAGCAGCCGCCTCCGCAAACGGATGTCCCTGACCCCGCGGATGAGTTGCTCCAGCAATGCCTCGTCCAAGTCTCGGTACTCGCAATGTTTTGAGGCTTTCCTCAGGGCGGCCATGTATGCGCTGATGGACTCGCCTTCTTGCTGTCTGCGCTCCCCGAATTCAAACCGTTGCACATACTTGGATGGCATTGGTGCAAAATGGGCTTTTAGTAAAGTCTGCAGAGTTTGCCACGGTACCGACTGTACCGGCGTTGGCTCAGCCAGGGATTCTGCGGTGTCGAAAACTTCTGGACCGCAGTGGCTCAGGAAATAGGCTCGTTTCCTGTTGTCTGAAACTCCTTGAAGTTCGTTCGCCTCGAGGAAACACTCGAAGCGAGCCATGTATGACCCCCATTTTTCCTTAGCTGGGTCGAATGGCGCTGGCGGTGTGTAGCCGGACATCGCTGCTTTCCGCCCTTGTTTTGCTGGGTTCGCGTCTTCCTGGTGAGTTCAGCTCTTTTCCTGGCGCTCTTAGCCTCGAGATCCCACCTTCGTCGCCAGTGTTAGATTCGGGCAATAACGAGGCAGGAGACCAGGATAGTGACAACAGCTCTTTACTATATGGTGAACCCAGCAACCAGTGCTGGGAAAAACCTCTCCTTATATACAGTTTAACCGGGGGCTTCAACCAATCAGCAACGTGCTATTTTCCCGCCAAAACTTTTAAAGATACATTACACCTGCTAAAATAGTTCTCAGGACTGGAAGGGTTTGGCACAGTCATACTACTTTTCTTCAGTAGAGGGCATCTATCAACTAGACACCAGTTTCTTGACAACAATCTTCTTCCATTAAATTACCAGACTACTTGATCATCTGTGATCATCAGATACATTTTCTCAATGATTATTGCCCAACAATGTGGTGGACTCTGACCATTTGCACGGGGAATACCCCCTCTTTAGTGTGATTGTGCTAAACAAAACAGCTTTGTAGGATGCAGATGTTATGACATGAAAACAGTACTAGCAATGCAAAACTCCTGCGCTAATTGAATCCTTCTCTTTTGGCTTCTGTTTTTAACCAACTGATGACAGATGTTAGAAAGCAAGGCTCTGAAAAGCATTTGGGGGAAAAAAAGTGCTACTCGAAACATATTAGCATGAGTGAAGTAACTCACCTTGAAGTGTTAATCAGTTGTATCCTTCGGAAGGTTGTCCATGGTTGTCTCTGTGTGTGCCTACATGCACAGACACTGGTAATGGGACTACTAGTGAAATGAAATAGCACATACATACACACACAGATAACCAATGCAAGCCTTCACAATAGTTGTGTAAGCCTTCCAAGGCTTATTTATTGGTTTCAAAAAAGGCATTTCACTCATGGCAACACACTTTGTGAAACATCTCTTCCCGAGGCTTCACACAACCCTTCTGGAAATTACCATCTGCAAAAGGAAGGGGGGAGCTGTATATGTCAAGGTATATGGCTCCACCAACAGGCATGTACCCCAAAGTCCAAGATGCAGAAAAAACACCCCCCCAATACCCCCCACCCTTGCAAAGGCTAGCTCACTTTCAAGTGCTGGTGACAGGAATGAGGCTAAACCTCTCGGATTCTCTCTCTTTTCCCCCCCCCCAGCACTTTTTGGCTGCATTCCTGACTCTGAAATCTTGGAAGGGGGCAGCCGGTTGTCAAGCCCCTTGCAAGCCAAAAATAATGGCTCGAGGGTTTTATTTGACTTGGTAGATCACCCGTTGTGGCAGGCCCTGATTTATAACATTTTCCTTTAAATGTTCCCAAAGGAATATAACCTCCAAAAAAGCAAACACTGATCTCTTTATAAAGCCAAGATTATTTTATAAACTGCGGGACACGTCTCCCTGCTCCTTTTCAAGCATGTCTATCGGTTGTGGTTAGAGAAAACAAAAGTGGAAGGAAGTCTAGGAGGAATAGATCAACTCCGAAAAGAACATCTTCCGAAACCGATAGCAAAAGGGCGAAGCTAGCAACAAGGCAAAGGGCCTGAAAGAGAGGGGTTCTGAGGTGATCTCAAAGAGATAAGTGCAAGTTTCAACACAAGCTGGTGCCAAGGTTTTGTGTTTCAGGCCTTCTTTAGTTTCAGGGAGGGCCGTGTAACAAAGAGGAAGAGGGTGACAAGAAAAGAATGAAAACTGGAAACTCTCTTGAGAAAAGTAGGATCTCGTTTCAGGCTTTCCATGGAGAAGAGGCACTTTAAAAAAAAAACCCACTATCATAAAGCCATGCAATACTCATTCTGCTTACAACAGGAGTATCCGACCTTTGCAACCTTAAGCCTTGTGGACTTCAGCTCCCAGAATTCTCTAGCCAGCCATGAGGAGTTGAAGTCCACCAGTCTTAAAAGTTGTCAAGGTTGGACAGCCCTGGTATACAGAGTCACACACACGTGTACTAATGTGGCATCATCACGACCGGTCAGAAAAGTGTGGGTTGATGAATGCCACCTTTTTCCACCTTTTAAAAGGCATCCAGAAAATGATTAGATAAAGAAGGTGGGAGCATGGAACATGGAGGTGCCATTTCTTCACATCCTGATCTGAAAAAAACAACAACAACCTTCCCCAAGGATGTTTCTGCCCCTTCAGATACCACCAAAACCTACATGTGGTTAGTAATGCAGGTTCTATTTCATTTGGAATTTGTTGAACACAGTTGTTTACAATAGACGTTGTGCTTTTTCATCCTAATTGGAAACATTTTGCATTAAATCTAATGGGTGAAGCAAAGAATGTAGAGAGTAGCTGATCGGCTTTTCAACCTGAACTTGGTTTTCTGTGATCTTAGGGATGTCACTTAGAGCCCTCCCCATAACAGTGGCCCCACACCCTCAATTTAATTCTATTTTCAATTAAGACACCAAAATCTGCCTTTGCTTTATTGCCCCCAGGTCATAATCAGTGGTTTGAGAACCTTAAGATACATTTTACTAGGATAAAATTTAAAATTTCCAACTTATTACAAATATGTGATCCTACTTAACACCAAACAGTTGAGTTTTCTGCGCATCCATCTTTACAATAATAGATGCAAGGATTCCATTTTCCCCCTTCAAGGTCTCTTCAAATAAAATTACTATGCCTTCATTCATTTATTTTGATTTTGAAATGTTATGAAGGAGGATTTGATTTCTACAGAGGTTTGCTAGCTTCCCTTTTAATTGCCTGCATGATACATATGGAACAAAAAAGGCTGGATGGACAACTGTGTGGGTGAGAGAATACTAGGCAGCTTAACTAAGAGCCCAGCTGTTGCTGGTCTGCTTCAGCTACATATCTTTTTCTTGATAAGAATATCTTGTAAGATTGTCATTATTTTGTAGGAAGCACCTGAACCATTAAAAGTGCAAAACTGTTACTGTTACTTTTACCTGCTACGTCATCCCTGTGTTTTCAAAAGCCTCTGAAATATACATCACTAGACAGTACTAAGTAAATGAATGGTTACTGTTTTGAACACTGGAGAGTAGGACTTTTTCTAACAAGTCTTCTTGCAAGGCATACCTGGGAAAGTCTTCATAGCAGATTGAAGTCCTTCAGCCAGAGTTGCCATCATCCCTATAAGGTAGATCAGACTAGGAAATTCAAATTAGAATCTTGGAGTGGTCTCAAGTCATGCTTGTCTGACTGTTGCCTTGGTAGTTGCAACAATCCTATCCTATCCTTCAAGGTAATTCCTTATGCCCTCTATGGCTATTCACCTTCACTTTCCTATTTATTGCTAATAAAAGAAAGACCCAGTTGTTTTTTAAAAAAATCACTATTAGTGTTAGCCAACTTGGGTGCCTTTGGAAAGAAAGTCAGAATATATGTGGACTGGTGAATGTATGGATAAATAAACCTTTGATTCTAGCTCCAGTTCATATATGTTACAGGTTTTAATAATGTATTTGTTAGTGCTCCCTCACATCTTCTTCCCCACCATTTCCCCCAAACTCAGAAAGTCTAAGGCTAAACAAGCAATCGTTATCTCTCCCATATTAAGATTTGGAGTCTGGGAGATGATGTGGTTCTTCAGTCTTTGTTCTCGCACAGCCATAATTTCATGTTTTCTTCTAGTCTTTTTATGGGTTCTTGTGGTTGTAACAGCTCTTCATTGGTGACCATGGCGGAAGGCAAAACCAAGGTGGTGGTTACAACCACATGATTGAAGCCCTATTCCTTTGATCCCACAGTCACTTCTTTCATCTTAAATGTTTGAATTCTGCTTTAGATACTATGGAGGCCCTATTAATCCTAGTCTATGTCCTATCTATTATTCCTTATTTTTCTTTTCGCAGCATCACGTCTTTTATTTTTAATTCAGCTCTATTTCCTTCGTAACCTTTGAAAATGACTAGCTAATTATCCTGTAACTTTTGTATTAATTGTTCTTTCCCTCTTTTCACCACTTGACAGCTCAATTTTACCATCAGTGATCACATGAGTAGATGTATAAAAATCAGAGAATGGTCTTGATGTGCTCCAATATAAAATGCAAATGCCATTATCCAAATTGCTTTTACAAAAATGGTTCAATGTTTCAGAGACAATCACACCTACTCCCCTTTCTAAATATCTTCAGCTATTTGAACTGGGCTGAAAAACCTCATGGACTCCACGGAGAGTTCATAGAACTCATCCTTACACAAATAAGTAAAAATGTCATTTTGGCTCTCTTTCCCTTAATAACAAGGGAAACTTTTGTACAGCCATTGTTTCTGACAGTTCATTTCTTCAAATTAAACAAGTCATTCATCACTGTGCTTCCAGCAGCCAGAACCTGTCTTCATCTCCAAAAGTTCAGCATGATGAACTTACCTTCGGCAGTTAATCAAGTATACTTTACATCCCTTGACAGCACACCCAGAGACCTGATACTGTTCTTATGGCAGCAAATTCTGTATGATGCATCTTCCAAATTGAATTACCTTTCGGTGTTTAATAATGGGGGATCTGAAATCTTGTTGTCCTAGAGAACGCTTCTGGAATGTCAGGAACGTATTCTGGGCACTGTAGGATAAGGAGCTTTTTCATCCTGAAAATGTCTGCAGTGGGGGCATACTCAGCTGCAAAACACCAATATTCCAGAATGCTACCTGAATCTAGCTGTCCTCTAGAACATAAAATCAAAAGCATTCGAACAAAACACATTAAAAATAAATAAATCCTGATCTGGGGGCGGGATGTCCTCCTAAACTGTAAGAAAGGAGATAGCTTCAACTTCAATGGATTCCTGCCCCCACCCCCACACATAGTGTGGGTTTGATCAAAAACAAAGCTGAATTGGTCAGATGTGTCCATGGAGTCTGAAAGAAACCATAGCATCAGTGGTGAAGTCCAGCCGGATCTATCCAGTTCGCGCGATCTGGTAGGGCTGGTGGTGGGAGGCTCCACCCACCCGCCCGGATGTTATCACGTCCCATTTTTGACCCTCTGTGCATGCGCAGCAGGCTCTGTGCATGCGCAAAAGAGGCACGCACATTCACACTTCCGATCCGGTAGTGAAGGTAAGTGCATTTTACCCCTGCTTAGTACTATGACTATACTAATGCACTGCTTCTGGGCTTATGTGGTTATCTTTATTACACGGATCTGTGGAAAGACACGAAATATCTGCAGAGATGCATTACCTATAGTAGATCACTCCCTATTTCTTTTAGATAGGAAGTATCTTTAATTTAAAGGGACGTAGTGGCTCAGTGGCTCAGACACTGAGCTTGTCGATCAAAGGGTCAGCAGTTCAGCGGTTCGAATCCCTAGTGCCGCATAATGGGTTGAGCTTCTGTTACTTGTCCCAGCTTCTGCCAACCTAGCCGTTTGAAAGCACGTAAAAAATGCAAGTAGAAAAATAGGGACCACCTTCGGTGGGAAGGTAACAGCATTCTGTGCACCTTTGGCATTTAGTCATGCTAGCCACATGATCAAAGAGACATCTTCGGACAGTGCTGGCTCTTCAGCTTTGAAACGGAGATGAGCTCCGCTCCCTAGAGTCAGGAACAACTAGCACATATGTGCGAGGGGAACCTTTACCTTTACCTTTTATCTTTAATGGGCAATTCATCATGAACAGATTTTAAAAAGTAGCCATAAGAAGCCCAGGACTTGGGGGAAAAAAATCTCTCTTTCAGCATATGCCCCAGCAGACTTAGATTTCCTTACTGTCTTCATTTTAAAATTAAGCCTTCCGCTTAATTTTGCTGTTTTGTTAAATGATATGAATTGGATCTCAACTGACCCATACACCCTATCTTTTTGAGGTGCTGCTGACCAATATTTTAGATATTTTTTCCTCAGGTTTTTTTAATGTTTCTATAAATATCTAAGACTATATTCCATAAAGAAATCTGAAGCAGTTTAAAAATAAAGTACAAGGTGGTTTTGTTTTTATGAAAAACCCATGTATTTAAGTGGGGATGCTGAATTCAACTCTATTAAGGACTGTCACCTCCTCAAGTCCTATTTGTTCAGCTCAGAAATATATTTGGGATCGTTTCAATTTAGCTAACAGATGGAAAGGTTTTATCATCAATCTGCCACTATTTCGTCAGTAGCTGGAGGAGATTTTAAATGCTAGCAGGAAGAATTGTGGCAAGCACCTGGGCACAATATCCTCAGCGGGAAACCTTCAGGCCATTTTATAGTTTCTTCATTCGTGTCAAAAGCACCTACACATGATAGACATATAACGTTCATCACTGAACAAATGAAATAGGTATACAATAGGTCATAGAAATATAGCACATGTAAACAGTATGTAGAATAGGATTAAAACTAAATGAACATTTGCCCAATATCAAGCCAGATCTTCCTTCTTACATTTGAAGGACATCATATGCACCATAGCATTTGGAAGATGGATTATTATTCTCCACAGTCACTCAGGGTGTCTTCTATAGGGAAGCCCTATTTGTTTAGATCGTCCTTTGATCTCTGTACTCCGGTGGGCGATTTCGCGATTTCCATTCCGGCCAAGGTTGTTCTTGACCAGTCAACAGACAGTTGTGTGGTTGTGCCCAGTTGCCCGGTAGTTCCTTACTCACCTTCCATAGTTCTAAGGCGGTTTCTGGGCGGTTTCTGGAGGCTGGTTGTTAGGAGGGGCAGAAGTTTTGAGGAAGCTGTTCCTCTATCTCAGTCTTGACCTTGAAGGCTGATGGTCATTTAACAGGCATATTATACAGTACATCAATTGTGCAAATAGATTTTATACTATTGAGATCCTAATCTGACAAGGACTTAATGCTGCAGTGTAGTTGGCGTGACAAGTTACTACATTGCGGGGAACAGTCTGACAATGTAACAACAATCTGAACAACCCTACATGGGCTGGTCATTGAGGGATGGCTTATTTTGACCTCTCCATTAAACAACAACAAAATGAAACAGATATCTTTCTTGAGGTAGACTACCTTGTCTCAACCAGCTGACCCACACAGAAGCTACATGATCAGGATTCAGGTTCCAGAAACAACATAAGGTACAGGGGTACTTTAGCAGTAGACAGCAAGACAGGAATCCCAGAAGGAGACAAATAATCACTGTTGTTCTTGCCTTGCCTCCAACTCCCTTCAATTAAGAAGGAAGGGGGGTGAGGGGGGAAGAGACCAACCTAACAAATCATTCCAACGAGACCCCAGGGTGAAAACAGAGTCTGCTTTACAATTGCTAATGAGGTGCCAAGCAATTTGTTACTCCTCTTACTACTGTATGTTTTATTTCTGGAGGAGATAAGTTCTGACTAGAGACTTTTTTGCCTCATTGACTTTAGGAGGGCTGGGAAATTCTATAACCGAAGGTGAATAATTTGAAGTGGAAAAAAAAAAAGGATTTGGTTGATTCTAAAGCAATAGGAACTGTATTTACCCTATTGTTTTGGACTCATATGGAAGCTAACCTGGAAATAAACAATCACTCTTCCCTCTCTGCCATATTTGTTACAGTTTCATGGTGGAGAACTAACAAAAGCTGACCAGCAAAATAACATATACAATCATGGATGGATTCAGACAACCTCCTCTTAGATACAAGAATATCATATATTGATATTGATATGTATGTGTGTGTGTGTGTATGTGTTGGGTTTCAATTTTTTTACTACCGGTTCTGTGGGCGTGACTTGGTGGGTGTGGCATGGCTTGGTGGGCATGGCTTGGTGGGCATGGATACTGTAAAATCTCCATTTCCTCCCGATCAGATGGGACTTGGGAGGCAGAGAATAGATAGGGGCGGAGCCAGTCAGAATTTTTATTACTGGTTCTCTGAACTACACAAAATTTTCACTACCGGTTCTCCAGAACTGGTCAGAACCTGCTGAAACCCACCTCTGGTATAAACATAGGTATTGACAAGTGTGATGAGTGTTCAAAGAACATGCTTTTACCTGTCTAGCTGTCTATCATAGCCATTAATTTTCCAGTATATTTATATGTTCTAGAAATGTCTAATGCTTGAAAAGTAAATTATGGTGCAGATTTAGCTGCTAACTGTTGGGATTGTTCTTATATGAACCAAATATAAGAACATATATTCTTATATATGTTTTCTCATGTCCTGCCATTATCTCTCAGATAAAAATACAATAATAAATAACAGTATTTGTTGCTAAATATGTACAGAATTACAATATGAATGGTTCCAAGATTCAGTGCTTTTCCTATGCTAACATCATAGTCATAGAGTTACAACATATATATGTTTAATTAAACAAACAAACAAATAAATAAATATATGCCCCTGTTTTTATCTGACCAGGAGCTAGCTTTCTTTCCAGGTTGTCTGGTTTTGTGGTACCATTTGTGGCATCTGTCCTACTTACGGTTGAATTTTAGCAATGAATTTTGGTGATTGTCACTGCTAGTTATACTACAGCTACTATAATAATGTATTTGATGTTTCGTTAATAATTGGAGGTCTCTATTTTATTTTTCTTTGTTAAATTTTTGCTGGAGATCCTTTGCTGCCCGATATGCTACCCATCATGGAAGGATCTAATGCTAATGCTAAATTAAATGTTTATGCTGCCCATTTCTCCTGTAAGGTGACTCTGGACAAATTACAGGTTCTAAAACAAGTAGAAAAATAATTAAAATATTAAAACGTTAAAATTATACAGATTAAGATTAAAATTATTGTTCTTCTTTCTGGGTCTTAGGCCGTTGTCAAAGTTTTGATTTGATATGTTGTCTTCTAAATGGTAATGAAAATGCTTCTCTTCCAGAATGCATGATTGTTTAAAATTATGCATTGTATTGTAAGATTTATATTTTTCTATTATTTTTTTTCCTGATTATTATTAGTTTGACAACTCATGCTTTGGAACTGTTTTGTCTGTTTCTCATACTTCTGCCTCTTTCTATTTTGACTGATGTCCTGAAAATGTGCCCAAATTATGGCTTGTGAAGGGTGGAGGTAACCCGCTGGCACGCCTTTTATGGCCTTTGGAGTGCAGTCGTAATGCTCCATATTTTTAGACATTTTTTAGTTTTCAGTATTAAGAAACAAAATGGGTGCCAAGTCTTCAAGACATCAATTTCATCCCTTAAAGACCTTCTATCCTCAAACTCAGTCTTGACTTCACTCCTTTTGGCATGTAGCCCTCAACATGCTGTGCAAAGGCTGACAAGACCATCAAATTGACAGATGTTGTGTAAATTCATTGTTCCAGTTGCGTAGAATAAAGCCCGATCAACACAACAAACGACCTCCCTTTTTAACTTCTTCCTTTCTTTGGTACTTTCTTCTGCAGGTAGAGAGATTTGACTCCTGAACGAAACAGAAAGCAAGGAGATGGTAAAGTAAGAAAACACCAGCTCTGTGCCATACAGCAACTCTGGGAAGTTTATATAATACATTTAGGAGATGGGGGTGGGTGGGTGGAAAGATTTTAAAAAGTGACATTTTTGAAAACCAGCCAAAGGCAAGCAATCAAAAATGGGACACTGTCTCTTTAAGTGGAAGACTGCAGGAGCAAAGGGAAATTAATTAAGTATTGGACGCTGGTATGGCGCCATGGAAAGAATACACAATCTGGGATCTGCGTGCCAAATCTGAAATGAAAAGGAAGGTGATCCGTCATTTTTTGCTGTTTTTTCAAGACAGAATATATATTTTTGAAAGTTGACTAAGCAATTACCCAAATTAAAGAAACTGGAAAAGCAAACAGTGGTAAAAATACTTTACTTCTTTTCTTTTCTTCATTTGAGAGGTAAGCTAGTTCTTTAACACACACACAAAAGTGTGAGCTTTAACAAGAATCCTAACAAATATAAAGAAGACCCCTCCCCACTTTACCTTAATGTTTAGTGACAGGATCCTGAAAATAAGACTTCTGGCTTAGGGATTCCAGCAAACCAATTCTAGTAACATCAGTTTGTTCGCATCCAGTTAAGAAACATCTGCATACATTCTAGTTAGTTGAATCATTCCTAAATCATTGGTCTTCACCCTAATCAAGCTGCCTCAAGTATTTTTTCCTTTAAAAACTATTAATGTCTTTGATGAAAGGAGACATTGCCTATGACAGCCTGAAGTAACTTCTCTGCCCTCCAAACACACTCACATGCTTACACATGTACAAGCTCCCTTGACTATTATAAGTGCCATTTGCTAAACTTTCATCATAGGCTGAAAGTGAATCTGAACTAGCTGGAAACTAGACACTTCCTTAATCCTGTGGAAGGATTTATTACCCTAGGCACTTGTTCCTATAGCCTAATGATATCTGGTTCTCTCTTGTATGAACCAAAGTGTCCTTGTACCAGTTTTCAAATTTATCTTTGTAGCACCGTGATGTAGTTTTCTGGGCCAATCAAGCCTTTGGAAGGGTATCACACACTACACTTGTAGGCTGGTATAGCCTGGTGAACATGAATGCTTCATATTAAAAAAAGCATCAAAATATTCATTTGGAGACCTTCTAGACTGACGCAGTATCAGATTGCACATAGAAATCCTGAAAACAGTATTGTTGCAATACCAGGTAATATTTGCTAGAGGTTTTTAAGAAGAGACTGGATAGTCATTTGTCTGAAATGATATAGGGTTTCCTGCTTGAGCAGGTGATTGCACTAGAAGACCTCCAAAGTCCCTTCTCCAGCTCTATTCTGACTGATTGATAAACCTCACATTGAACTCAACTGTAAAATCTAAATGCAAACTCCTAATTCTTTGGCTAGAAGAAAGCAGTCTAATTTGAAGTTGTGATTTCCTAAAAATCTGCAGTGAGTTGTTTTTGTTTAGGCACCGAAATCCCAACAGCAGCATTTTCACATTCTTTCTTTCTTTCTTTCTTTGTTCCACAGTTAAAAGGATCTTCTGAACCATTGGGGAGAATCCAGTTTAAGATTAGCAGAAGTGATGGGAGACCTGAATTTATGTTGAATAAAATCGAATGAGGGGAAACTCCCAAGGTGTGAGTTTTTAAATCTCCACTTTCACCTTGTCCAATGGTTGCTACCTTTTAATGGAATGATAAATAAACCACACGCTACATATAAGAAAAGGCAGTGCTTTCAAAAGCAGTGGGGGTCAGGGGTCCCATGTCTATTTAAGTCCCTTCATGTCAAAAAGATTCTGTATGTAGAATACCATGGAGGTATTCTAGCTCAGTAGAAGGACTATAACATGACTTTTTCTTAATACGTATTTCAGTTGGCTCCAAGATCCACATGGGCTATTTGCTCTGCTACCTAAGCATCTCTGCTCGGTGTAGTATTACAGAAAACACAAGCTCACTTACAACTTCCCTTTGACTAGCATTAGAAGACCTCTGCTGTTTCTAGGCAGTAAATGCAAGTTGTATTTTCTCATTGTAGCAGGAGGTGACTGATAAATCCGCTGAATTGATTATGCTTTCAAAAACATTTGTAGGAGCACCGCACAATACTGTTCTTTACCGACAACGCGTTAGCTCTCTTGCAACAACCAAGCCAACTAACTGTAGCTCTGTTCTTTCTTTTATGTTGCTTTTACTATCAACTACCATCTGATTGGATAAATAATTATTATGAGGCATCCTGCTTGCTACTTAATCCCCTGATCAACTGTACAATTGCTCCAAGGGTAAAAAAAGACAAACAGGCTATGACACTTACATGTACCCAAAGCATTGGTTTTCTAAGCTTTACTGGAAATCTGTCTTTTGAGAGTAATATGGCAAAACCCTTTTGGCAAGTGCATGCTGCCACAGACTCTCTGGAAGTGACATTTAGCTAGCTCACTTCTATACTGTGGATGCTTTGTTCATTTAAAATAAACAAGCACACCTATTCCTCTCTGTCAAATATCGGAGGGAGTGCTTGAGACATGGGAAGCATTATCACCATAGGTGTTCATGATCGTTTCCACATTTCTTTGGAAACGTTGCCTAGCTGTGCCCAATCCAACTCCGTCCTGAAATGCAACAAACCTTGGTTTATTTGATTAGCTTGATAAGAGCTATCCTGCTAGTACGCATCTACAGCTTTGATCCATTTCTTATACAATCTGCAACTCTAGCAAAGGGCTCAGCTGATGCCAACTTCTTCTGAACTGTGTTCAAATCTTATAGAGAGAGGTACGAGTGTCATTAACAAACCTATGGACTGCAGCCTTGTTTGAAGTCAAGTTGCAAGACGCTTGCATGTCATCCCTGTGTACAGAGTATCACCTGGTAACTTTTTCTCCTTTTCCACTGAATATTAAGGCTTGATTAAATCATTTTCCTTCACTTTCATCTTTAGCTATATATGTATGATTTCAGACTTTGCGCATACCTTGATATGTATGAGCAATACCAAGAATGTTGTATTAGAATTCTGTGCAATACAAGTACCATATAGTTACTATACTTCTAAAACAGGGGTCTCCAACCTTGGCAACTTTGAGCCTGGAGGACTTCAACTCCCAGAATCCCCCAGCCAGCAAAGTAAAGCTGGCTGGGGAATTCTGGGAGTTGAAGTCCTCCAGGCTTAAAGTTGCCAAGGTTGGAGACCCCTGTTCTAAAATCCATCTTCTGGACCTTTTGTCTGACTAGCCAAGGCACGTGAAAAATCTAAGAGAGCACTTGGGAGACCTACTAAGAACAAATTCAATTTTTCTGCCAGTGCTTAGATTCTGCATTTCTAATTCAGCAGTTCAGATTGTATAAATTGTGCAAAGCAGCGCAAGGCAATATCTGCCTCTTTGTTTTGAATGAAATCTCAGTGATGTGGACAAGTTCTTTAGGAAAGATTGTCCAATCAACTGTTTGTTTGCCTCCTGTTCCTTGTAGTCTGTTTTAGGTAGTAGAATGTAGTTGCTCATCTGGCATCATTTTTTTTTCTCATTTCTTTTTGCCCCCTTTCCCTTAAAGACAAGTCTGAAAATGCTTTTTTCTCCCCAAGACAAAATATGGCAGGAAGAATACTGACTGGACAGGGCATTTTGACCGTATTGCATGTGGAGTCCCTTCATTTGTAGCCTTTGTTTAATAATAATAACAACAGAGTTGGAAGGGACCTTGGAGGCCTTCTAGTCCAACCCCCTGCCCAGGCAGGAAACCCTACACCATCTCAGTCAGATGGTTATCCAACATTTTCTTAAAAATTTCCAGTGTTGGAGCATTCACAACTTCTGGAGGCAAGTTGTCCCACTGATTAATTGTTCTAACTGTCAGGAAATTTCTCCTTAGTTCTAAGTTGCTTCTCTCCTTGATCAGTTTCCACCCATTGCTTCTTGTTCTACCCTCAGGTGCTTTGGAGAACAGCCCGACTCCCTCTTCTTTGTGGCAGCCCCTGAGATATTGGAACACTGCTATCATGTCTCCCCTAGTCCTTCTTTTCATTAAACTAGACATACCCAGTTCCTGCAACTATTCTTCATGTGTTTTAGCCTTTAGTTTAGTTTCTTTCCCTAATCTGGAATGGTAGTGTTAATCAGCCATGGCTTGAAAGCACAGTCTCTGTAGTAGAAGCCTATAGAGGCTTCTACTATATCCTACCTATCCAGATTCTAAAGCGATTTCCAATAGCTTAGGTACTGGTACTCTCTCATGCTGAACTCTGGCGAGGGACAGCCCACAGGTGGACATTATCAGCTCTGGAATAAGAGTGAGAACCTCTAATGAGGTCTATGGAGATTCTCAGTCATCCAGGTCAAGATTGTCCCAAAGGTGCTTTTTCAAGGGGCAACTGGACTTCCTGGTTTTTCTTTGAAGACATTTCGCTTCCCATCCAAGAAGCTTCAGAGCTGAAGGGTCCCCCTTTGGGATTCCAATTAAGTCCTTTTTGTCCCACCTTTATTATCTTTCTGGTACCCAGTAAAGATGCTGTTACTCTTTGAAACATTTTAACGTCTTAAGAATTCACAATAGTTTGACGCTGACTTCTATGTCATAATAGAACTC